>NC_080766.1:11230179-11537724 GCF_020826845.1 Diceros bicornis minor
AGGCATTTCTTTAGATTTTAACTCAATTCTGTTACATGCTTATGAATTTGAGTAAATACAATATGATTTTAATTATTTTTTTATCATTTTTCTACCATGACATGTATCTTATCTAATAGCCTACAATGCATTTCTATTTTTTCATGTTGTCTTTGTTCATGGTGTTTCTTTAAAAAAGGTCCCATCATTTTCTTTTACATTCTATTTATTGATAGAAGTATTGGAGTTGAAAGTACAATTGAAAATGTTGTGATCTTTAATTTTAAGGGGCACAGGACAAACTTTGAAATACTTTTTTTAAAAACAGATTAAGAATAACCTGCTTTATCTAAATGGCTAGGAGGGTGTTTTGATTAACACCTTAGAAAACAATATATTTTAGACAATTTGATTTTGTACTAGTAGGCAGCATATTATGCTTTGCTTGAAATTCATTAAATATTAGTCCTATCATGCTATTGTTAACTGATCTATTTTATTTTTTTAGATGATTGGAATCCATTTTCGTACCCATATAAAAAACTGGATTATGGAAAATGGGATCTGTATATCCCACCAAAGCAGGATAAATCCCTTCTAGTACCACATGGATCCAAATTAAAGGTACTTTCTTCTCTCCTGTTTTTATTTGAACTTTTTTTCTTTTTATCCTGTTTGCAAAGTTTGATTTAAAATATTAGAATGTAAACTGATGCGTTATAACTGTGGGAGAGACAGTCTAAATGTCCAAATAGAGGAAAATTTAAAATGTGTTAAATTAGAACTTTTTGGTTGGTAAGATACCAAACTTATTAGTTGTATTATCATCACCTTTGGAAACTTTATATAAGGAGCAATTGAGTATTACAGAAGTTTATCTAGAAAACAGAAAGTTTAATAGAAAAATGAAACCTGTCTTCAAATCAGCAAATGCAGAGAGAATTTTTACCTGTAGAGATAGAGTCTTGATAGAATTGATTTTGTGATGAGCCACATAAATGGGAGGCGATGCTGTGTGCATGGGAGTCCCCTGCAATTTGGGGATGTGATTCTTCTGGTTATCCTCTTTCTGGTCTGTGACATGGGGCTCTTGTTTCTGCTGTTCTCCTGTGTTAAGGCCGCCTGGGTTAGCCTAGGGGCTGCCTGTCAGAGGCAGGCTGAGCATCCCCCCACTCCCTCTGCTTTGGCTGACCACGTGGTTCTGCGTTCAGGGTCTGCACAGCCAACACAGCCAGCTTCTCCTGTCTCCTCAAGGGAAGATTGAGGGGTGGGTCCCAAAGTCTGGATTCCAGATTTCAGGCTTTGATTGTATAAGAAGCTATCTAAATTGTTTAACATTTACTGGATTTTAGCCCATCTCATATAATTATGTAATATTTCTATGTCCCTTGTATCTCTTTCCTTTCCTTAGACCTGCAATAGCATTCATAGCATTTATGATAATAAATCCTATGACTGAATTATGTTTATGAGCATTTATTATTTAACAATATTAACTTAGAGTTACTTAAGGTATGTTTAAAATCAAAATGCATCATATGTTTGCTTTGCCGTTTTGTTTTGTTTTTTGCAAATAATGAAATTATAAGTGTATCTGAAAATTGCTGAAATATTGCCACACATAATATAGTTACCAGAATAGCATGCTGTCTGGAGTAAAGAGACATTTTAACATGGGATAGCAGCCAAGGTTCTTTTTAATCTGTAGTGAAAAAGAGAAAAAGTAGCTACAGTATACAATAAGAGGGATTTAAATTTAATATAAATAATCCCTTTTCTAAGTCGGTATAAGCTCCACGAGAACAGGGACCTTTGCTGTTTTGTTTGCTAATACTGTATATTCTCAATTCTTAGAACAGTGCCTGGCACAGAGTAGGCACTCAAGAAAGAGTTATTGAATGTTAAAGCATTTTTAGGTCCAATCTTTGAAAGAATAAATCAAATAGCTTGATTTTTCTATGGTTTATAAGGCCTGATTTTATGGAAACTGTGAGGCAAGGCAACTGTAATAGCGCTGGTTTCATTGTCGCTGTAGGTCTAATGGTCATTTTTTTAAAGAACTAAACTTACTAATTTTTTTAAATGTTGCAGACTTTTTTCTGCCTTCTTGAATTAGAAAATTTTGGGAGCTCTGACACTTTACTTACTTTTTGCCTGAAAAAGTGAATGAATTAATTTTGATATTGTTTTTATACGTGGGGAAAAATAGTGGAGTACTAGGAATGAATGATTATTGATTTATACTGGGAATAATGGTAGCGTTCATGTCTCCCATCCAACCCTAAATCTTTTATACTTTCTGCTATGTCTGAATATTTGTGTCCCCCCAGAATTCATATGTTGACATTCTAATGCCTGATGTGATGGTGCTAGTAGGTGGGACTTTGGGAGATGCTTAAGTTGGGAGGGTGGAGCCCTCTGAATACGATTAGCACGCTTATAAAAGAGGCTCCAGAGAGACCCCCAGCCCTTCCTGCCAGGTGAAGATACAGCAAGAAGTCTGTGAGCTGGAAGAGGGCACTCTTCCAGCCATGCTGGCACCCCCATCTTGGACTCGCATCCTTCAGAACTGTGAGAAATAAATTTCTGTTGTTTGTAAGCCACCCAGTCTGTGATATTTTGTTATAGCAGCCCAGATGGACTAAGACGCTTTTTATACGATGCTGTGTACTATTCTATGCTTTCTTTCGAAAGTTTATTTTACCTGGATAAAATGAAATAATCTGATAATAAAAGAAGAGTCCCTGTTTGCATTTTAAAGGCTTTTAAAGTCTATGTTTAACAGCAAATAAGTGTTCAACAAATATCAAGTAAACTGTTGTGTAATCTTTCTTCATTATTATTCTTTTTTATATATATATATATTTTTAATTTTATTTTTCCCCCAAAGCCCCAGTAGATAGTTGTACGTCATAGCTGCACATCCCCTTCTAGTGGCTGTATGTGGGACATGGCCTCAGCATGGCCAGAGAAGCGATGAGTCGGTGCGCGCCCGGGATCTGAACCTGGGCCACCAGTAGCGGAGCGCGAGCTCTTAACCGCTAAGCCACGGGGCCGGCCCTCTTCATTATTATTCTGTAAAAATTTCAATGAGGATAATTAACTGAAATTTTAGGCCCAAAATACTACTTGTAGTGTTTAAATGTTTCAAATGTTGAGGAGATATTTAGGTGCTATTATAATGTTAAAAAGGTGATATAATTAGTTTTTCATTTAGGGGAAATGATGCACCAGGTTTTCTTTGGGGGAGAGATTAAATTCTCTATAAAAAAATCAACTAGAGGTTTTTGGCCTTTCAATCTGAAGTTGTCCCTAGGTAGTCTATCTTGGTAATTAAAAATCTTATTTTAAATTGAACTTGAAAATTTATTTCACTCCACAAGGGATTGACCTTTATAACTCACTTGAGGATGTTTCTCTTATGAATTATCTGGTAACCATTAACAAAAAAGAACTGTTACCTGCCATTGAAATAATAGCTTTATTTTCTCTACAAAACAACTGGTCTTTTCAATTGAACACTTTGGAAGAAGATAACTAATTACTTATATGGTCATATAAATGTCTCTTTTCTATATTTTTAAGTAAGCTAACCAAACAGAAAATATTTTAAAAATAAAATAAGGTGAATTAAACATTCAAAGCTGTAAAGATATAAGGATAGAAGACTGTGTTAAAAGTCTTTAACACTTTTTTTCTGGATACTAGCCAAACTAATTTATGTAAAGGTATTTTTGTTTACTATTTTAAAATATACACCTTAAAAACATTATTATATTAAGAAATCTTCTCAAGTTGTTTCATGGAAATTTAACACAATTATTATTTATTTATTTATTTATTTATTTATTTTTTTTTTGGTGAGGAAGATTAGCCCTGGGCTAACATCCGTTGCCAATCCTCCTCTTTTTGCTGAGGAAGATTGGCCCTGGGCTAGCATCTGTGCCCATCTTCCTTTACTTTATATGGGACGCCGCCACAGCATGGCTTGACAGCCAGTGCAGCACTGCACGCCCGGGATCTGAACCTGCGAACCCCGGGCCACCGCAGTGGAGCGCGCTCACTTAACCACTGCGCCACCAGGCCGGCCCTGTTAGCACAATTATTGAGTGTCTGCTGTATGTCAGGTGCTGCCCTTGATCTGTGATGCTTGTACTGAATTGTAATATGTGTGTGTGTGTGTGTGTGTGTGTGTGTGTGTGTGTGTTTTAAATATAAAATGCTATTGGAGCAAAAAGTGAGCGAACAGGTTATTGATTCTGTGATAGTAACAGGAGAAATAACAGAGGGGCAGCAACATTCAAGCACACTTTGTAACATGTTTAGAAGTTGAGCAGAGAGATAGAGGGGGGAAGGCTATTTTAACCTGAGGGTACTGCATGAATAAAAGTGTGTGTATTGATCCAAGTCCCAACAGGAAGCAAATGGCACACTCGAAATAGTTCTGTTTGAAGAGGGTTTTTTTTTTCCCCAAAAGGGTGTTTTGAAAGTTGATAGAGAGTCACGTGAGAGTTCAAAGGAGGGTGGGGTGAGAGGCCTGAATAGCACCCAAATTGTTACGTTGCCCAGGCCACAAGGAACAAGGGATCAATTACTAGAACCCAGAGGGAGAAGATACAGCAAGAAGTCTGTGACCTGGAAGAGGGCCCTCTCCCAACCGTACTGGCACCCCGATCTTGGACTTGCAGCCTTCAGAACTGTGAGAAAAGAAGTCTGTGGTATTTTGTTATGGCAGGCCAAATGAACTGAGATGCTTTCTGTCTTGAGAGGAGCACTGAGCTTTGGTGAGGGACACAGTTAATTCATGGTAACCTTGCAGGGAAGGAAACAAATACTCTGATCTCTAGCACTTCCCCCCCCCTCTGACTTCTGACTGGGGCTCCACCTTGGCCAAACCCAATGAGAAGCCAGAGTTCTGGGAAGTATGGTCCACATATGTCAGCCTCCTGGGGCAGAGAGCTGGCTGGGAAGTGGATCTGTCCTAACTAGTAAAATGTAGCTCAGGAGGTCAGGGAAAGACCTCAGGTCAGGAAAAGTAACAGGTCAGGGAAAGTAAACCTGAAAGGTGGTTTGGAGGCAAACTGTGAAGAATTCCTTTTCTTTTGATTCTCATTTTTTCTTCTTTTATCATTCCAATTAATACTGTTAAAAAATGATTAAAGAAGCCAGTTTGGGTGATACAAACAAACTTTATGTAACACTTCATGAAGCAGACAGTCTCCATTTGGAGAACTGCAAAATGAGGCAGAGGGCAGAAGGCT
Source organism: Diceros bicornis minor (assembly GCF_020826845.1). Lineage (NCBI taxonomy): Eukaryota > Metazoa > Chordata > Mammalia > Perissodactyla > Rhinocerotidae > Diceros > Diceros bicornis. The sequence goes on from NC_080766.1 coordinate 11,235,420, forward strand.
TTTATAGGATAAATAATAAAGAACAAGGAAGAGAAAAAAAGAAAATAAGTGATTGGCTGGGGCCATATCGTCAACCTTGTTTGGGTTGAGAAGGCCCAGAGTTGGCTTGGCATTTGGGGATTGACTTAACGGATATACTGTGTTTCTGGTCAAGAGGAGCATTTATAGGGACATGGAAGTTATCTAAGTATTGGTTTGCTGACATGGTACCCAGGACAGTAGCGACTCCATCTTGGGCCTAGAAAGTTATTTCAACAATACCCAAATGACTAGCAATGGCAATTAGAATTGTCTTCTTTTTAGTGTTTAGGATGTTTGTGTACTTGAACTTTTCCTTGCCAATCAGTAACAAAATGGACTAGAACAGAGGTTTCTTGATACCAGACTTTTAACATTTCAAAGGATCATGTATTAGTCAGCTTGAGCTGCCAGAAGAAAATACCACTGTGTGGCTTAAGCAACAGAAATTAATTTTCTCACAGTTCTGGAGGCTAGAAGTCTGAAACAAGCCAGCATGCTTGGGTTCTGGTGAGAGCCCTTTTCCTGGCTTGTGGATGCCTGCCTTCTTGCCAAGTCCTCACATGGTACTAATCTCATCATCAGGGTCTCACCCTTATGACTCATTCAAACCTAATTATCTCCCAAATGTCCCATCTCCAAATACCATCACATTGGGAGTTAGGGCTTCAATATATGAATTTGGGGAGGGGGCACAATTCAGTTCAGAGCACATCAAATTGCTTTTCTATTTATATTTAGATGTTACACAATTGATTGGTAGAAGAGGAGCACAAAACTTAATACCTCTATTTGCAATTTTCTTAGATAAGACAAACGAAAAATTAGAGACATTTCACATTCATATTTAATTTAATCCTCATGATAACACTATGAGAGAAGGTATTATTATTATATTTTCATTTCCTAGATGAGTACACTGAAGTTTAGAGAGGTTAAGTAGATGGTAGGCCTGAATTTGTCTGACAGCAAAGTCTATGCTCTTAACTATTTTGTTGCACTGCTGGTCAGGCTAAGAGTTCACGAAGAAAAGAAAGAAAAAAAAGTGATAAAGAGAAAGTAGATCTTGAGCCTTGTCTCAGACTTAACAATCATTTTATACCATATTTGCTTTTGCTTTTTTGTATAGAGAATATCGTCCCCATTTTTCAGGCTGCTGAAAAACAGTATTGAAGTGACCTTCCCTGAGAATAGAAGGGATATAGATAATAAGTTTGTGGAATAATTTGTGGATAATTTGTGGAAAGACTTTGTGTTTTAGATGGTAAGAGGTCAGATTGTTTAAATAAAGTGAAACTAATTATTGAGAGCTAGAATGGGATTGCTAGGTAGAAGGATGCATTTGAGAGGTTTTGGGCAGGGATGTGGCATGCTGAAAAATTAGTATCTGAATATTTGCATAAGAAGATTAATCTCATAGGCACCAGATCCTTCATTTCTGGAATATTTTGTTTGCCCATTTCCTTCTCTCGACATTCTTTATTCACTGTGTCAGGAATTTCTAATATTTGGATATTGGATCTCCTAGATTTTCTTACCTGTTTCTCTCAAGTTGCCCATCATTTTGACTTTCTGTTCCCCTTTGAGAAATTACTTTATCTTCTAACTGCTTTTATTTTAGTAATCATATTTTTAAAATTTCTAATAACATGGTTTTGTTCTCTCCCTTTTTCATAAATTCTGTCATTGTTCAATATCCAAAGATACTTTTATCTGTTTGAGACTATTAGAGATATTTTCTTTTATTTTTTCCCCAAGTTTTCTTTTTATTCCACCACTCTGTATTGTATTTCTTTCAGATTTTCTTTTCCTATGTTTCTTTTAGTCTGTCTTTCATGTTGCAGGCTGTCTTCAAATGTGTGGGGGTCCATGGTTACATGGTCATACTTTAGAACGTGGTAGGAAAAGGCAGTTGAAAATTCTGTGCACATGGACAGGGCTTTGTTCCTGGTGAGCCTCACTGTTGAATAGTCAGAAAGTGAGCCAGCCTTTATGTTGATGGCAGTAAGTGAAGGTTTTCCTCTGGGATCGTTTATTTTTTCCAGAGATGAATCTTCCAGTCTCCTACAAGGTGGGTTGAAGGGGTGTGGAGTGGAGGACTTATACTTGGCTACTGGCATCCTTGGATAAGGACAGGGAAAGAGGACAAGTGTCCCTCCTTTCAGTGGGACACTTAATCTCCCTAGGTTCATACGTGTGATTCACCTCTGCCATCTGCTGTACTCATTGTCTCTGGTTCTGGAACCTTCTTAGTTCATTGTTTTTCAGAGAATAAACTCTGATCTCCTGTTTGAGGGTGAGAGGTGGCGTTTTGAGGGGATACAAGTTTATCTGCAAGGAAAAAGGCTCTGCTGCAGACCCTACAGTCCCCTTGTCTAACACTGCGTCTGACCTTCCATGCTCCTAGAAGCTTCCAGATGCTGAGTCTCCCAGGGATTCTGTGAGGCAGACTGACCAGCTCTCTTTAGGTTCTTCCTCTGCAATACCAGACTGTAATTTTTGCCTGTCTACTTAGTTTCTTACCTATCCAACTGCTTTCTATATTCCAAAAATTTGTTGAAATTTGTGGTCTCTTGCTGCCTGCTTTTCTGTCCTCTGTTAATGCGTTTTGTGTTCCTTTTCTGTTATTTATTTCAACAAGAGTTTGGTAGGTTTGTCATTTTTAATTCATACGTCTAAACACCTTTCTTTAAATGGAAGAAGAGAAAAGAACATCTATCGGATAGAAGAATGTTTTATAATTCTAGGACCTCAGTTGAGTTAATACATTCTTATCATATTCCATGATTATAAGATTTTGGTCAAACTTATTTTTTTCTTCCTTGCGATGTCTTTACATATTATTATATGTGATAAAGATTTTCTTCTACATGACCCACAGAAAATCCTTTACTCACTTCATTTGTTACCTGGTTCAACTTAATCAACCTATAAGATCCTGAAACATCTAATTTGTGGGAGAATACATAGTTAGAATTAGATGCACTTTCCCTTACCACAGAGATTATCATTCTTTGTGTTTGCAAAATACAATATGAATGTTAATGAACCTAAATAACGTACTAGGAAATAGTCTTCCTCTGTAGATGAGAATAAAGGCTTATTAATTGATTCATTTTTCTTTTCTTTTTTGCTGAACCTCTCTAGAATGTTGATAGGAAACACAAAATAAATGTGTAAATTTCCAAAGCAGTCTATTCTCCAGTCTGTAGAGGAGCTCTGCCTAGAGGATGGATGAAATAGAAAGTGATAGAAGGTGGGAGTGTTTCCTTCTATTTTGAGCTTGCTCCACATTAATTTCTTCATCAGATTTTGCTCTTATTTTTTCTTAATACCTTAGCATGTATTTAATTTTATGTTTTCTGCGCTTGAAGCATTGCACTGTCCTCCCTGGATGTATGTGAAGAAATAAAAGATAAAATGCCTGCACTTTGAACTTATTGTCCGCTTGGAGAAAGCTCTCCATAAACAAATGAAATGAGTTGATTAAACATTCTGTGGCTGGTAAGGGAGGAGTGGAAGAAGCTCATATTTTTTGAGAAATTTGTGACAGAAAAGCAAGAATAAGTAAATGGAATATGTGGTGGTTTCTTTTTTTAAAATTTGTTAGTGATGCAGTTCTCTTCATTTTTGGCTAAATATTGATGGAACCAAGAAAGAACCCAAGAGAGAGGATGACAGGATTGAGGACAAGGATTAGAGAGAGATTCTTGTGGAAGTAGAAAGATGGGGGAGAATAAAGGTCACAAATTGAATAGTTAGTTAGGGAATAATTATGGGAAGAGATGCATTTTAAGCTTGGTGTTGAAGGAGTTAATGGATGTAGAGTAATGAGTAGGTTGTCAAGGGTCAGTTAGGGAATGAAAGAATATAAAGCCAAGCAAGACTGAACAGAAATTACACAATTCTACTTGGGAGACTGGTTGGTTTGACTTGTATTGACTTATGATGACATCAGATGTACAAAGGAGACTAAACAAAGTAGTGAATCTATTTCAGGAAATTTTACTCTGAAAACATGCAGGGCAACACGGTTGCTGAACTTTGACAGAGATTCTTCTTTGCTTTTTCTTAAATCCTGCATTTCTTACTTTAAAAAAGAGCCTCAATAATTTTTAATAGTGACCAATTTATTCTTTAATCTGTGCTTTCTTGTTTTTTTTTTTTTTTTCAGGACTTGGACCCTTAATGATCTCATTTTTTTGGTCACTAATATTCATACCCTCTCATCTAGAGCATAAATGCCAACTCAAACTTGTCATAAATCATTTTTTCATTTTTTGCACCTTACTTGTTAACACCTTCTTTTCCTGTGTCACATCCTGTAGAAATTCTTCTAGCGATGGCTTGAGATCTTATATATTCCACACTTTGTCCAGGTTTAAAGTTTACTTATTATAGATGTCTAGATTCAAAGTTGTTTTCTCTCAGCATGTTGAAGACGTTGCTGCAGTTTTTGTCATATATCCAGTGTTGCTGATCAAAATCCTGATGACTTGGTTCTTATTCCTTTGTATGAAATCTACCTTTTCTCCTGGTAGTCACTTGGATTTCCTCTTTATCCTTGATTTTCTAAAAATTTGACTACCATCTGCCTTGATATGTGTTTCCTTTTTCACTTTTTTCCTGAAATGGTGATACCTTCATAACTCATGTTTGTCCTGGTTCTCATTTTTACCCCAGTCCATTTTCACATTATAGCCAGAGTCATCATTGTGAGATTGGAAATCTATTCATGTTACTTGTCTGCTTTAAACCCTTTGTGATGAACTCTCCCCACCCCTGATTTGGTTTTAGCCAGGGTTTTTACATTGTGTGTCACGAAGCCAACCTGGTTGGTTTTCAGATTCCCCAGCACTCACTTGAAATAAGGAGATCCTTGAGCCAGCCCTGATGGCCTAGTGGTTAAAGTTCGGCGCTCTCACCACTTCGGAGGCCAGGGTTCATTTCCTGGTCACAGAACCATACCACCTATCTGTGGAACCACGAGAGCCAAACACACCATGCTGTGGTAGCGGCTCACGTAGAAGGACTTACAACTAGGATATACAACCATGCACAGGAGCTCTGGAGAGTAAAAAAAAAAGAGGAAGATTGGTAACAGATGTTAGCTCAGGGCGAATCTTTCCCTGAAAATAAACAAACAAAAATAACGAGATCCTTTTTCTCTTTTATAATTGGGCGCTCATGTATGATTATGTCTAAATAACAATTTCTCTGTTTTAAAAGAATTGAACGACACTGGGATGAATTCCATGCTCCTTAGCTTGCCATAGAAAGCCCTCAGTGTCCTGGCCTCTGGCTTCCTCTCCAGCTTTGTCTTTATCCTTGTCTCAGTCCATTTGGGCTGCTATAACCAAGTACCATAGTGCCTTAAAAACAACAGAAATGTATTTCTCAGAGCTCTAGAGGCTGTAAATCTGAGATCGGGGTGCCAGCATTCTAGAGTTCTAGTGAGGGCTGCCTTGGGGGTTACAGACTGCCAGCTTCTCTTTGGCATCTTCTCCTTACATGGAGGAGAGCAGTGAGAGGAAGCAAGCTCTCTCATGACTCTTCCAAGGGCATTAAATCCCATTCATGAGGGCTCCACCCTCTTGACCTCATCTAATCCTAGTTACCTCCCAAAGGCCCCAGCTCTTAATACCATCACATTGGGGGGGTAGGGTTTCAACATATGGATTTTGGGGGGACACAAACATTCAATCCGTAACAAGCCAGTGTAACGTCCACGCTGAGTTACTTGTAGTTTCTCAAACACTATTCTGGTCATGTCTTAGCAAATGCAAAGGGAAAACCCCTTTTATGTGGAATGGCTTTCCCCTGTTTTAGTAGGCTGACAAACTCCCAGTCTTTGATATAGAGCTTACATACCATTTAGTTTTGGTGAAGTTTTCCATAATCCCAAACTCTACGTTTCACTTGCCAACTGCCCCTTCTGCCACAAACCCCTCTAGAGCCTGTTCCCTCCTTACTCACTGGATGAGATGTACTTTTAGATGGAACTTTTTGAGGACAGGGGCAGTGTCTTGGTCTTCTTTGTATCCCTGGGAGCTATTAATTTTGATTCATTGAAGCTGCTCAATAAATTTTATTTACTGCATGGGTGAAATGGACAGGGACCATCAGATAAGTGCATTTGCCACTGTTGGAAATAATTTTTGCATATGCACATTATACAGAAAGGGAAATAAATTTATAAGGTTGCACGTTGGTAATTTTATATTCTTTGAGTTTAGGCATCTTAGACCTATAGAATTGCTATTTATAGGAGGAGTCCTATTGAAATCATGGTAAAAAATAAAAATAAAAAAAACCTCAAATGAGCAAATATTAGTCTGGAAACCACAGCCTGTTTTAATAAATCTTGAGCATTTTCTGTGTTACTTGTAATACAAAGATCCTTGTGAGTCACTGTTTAGAGAACTTAATGTTAGAAAAAAGTTTGCCTTTCTCTTGAAGATTTGAAATGCTTATTTTTATCTCATCGTTCCTCCTTTTCCCTTGTCTGTCATAAAACTTAAAATTAAGTGAATTGTACAATGCAGTAACCATCCTGCTGGAGTCCTATAGCATTATCTCACCTCCTCGCCCTCTAGCCCTCTCTCCTTCTGACCATTTTCAGAAAAAACTGCTGATTTTTCTTTCTCATTTTATTTTTAAATACTACTTTTTAAAAATTGTAAGCTATCCCCCTCTTTTTTTTGAAGTAAGAAGAATATAAATTAAACGTATATAAATCTGCAAATAAGGGTTTGGAATTATTTCAAATCAGGACCCAAATTGGTTTTAATATTTCTTTAAATCACCTGTGTATAAACAGACAGTGCCTGATTCCTTTTCCTTGTGGTTCAGAACCAGTTAGTTAGGAGGCTACAAAGTGGATTTACTATGGGATGTGCCAGAGGTCAGATGTTGAGTCATTTAGATGGTTACTATGAAGAGAGAGAAGTCCAGTTATGGAATGATGTCACTCTTATCCCAAATTAATAATTAGATGTTATTTCTCTCCAGGTGAAGCACATATCATCTCTGTTTTAGACACTTTCCTCATTGAAAACTTGCTCTAACTTTGAAGAATATTCACTTTTGACACAATAGAATAGAAATCCAGGATGTACCGTTACTATATCAATGTTTATTTTACTTAAGGAGCAATATATTATGATAAAAGAAAAAATAGTTTCTCTCTTAAATCTATAGATGAAATCTGATTACAGCCTGTTTGAATGAAGCCTGGTTCTGTGCACTGGTGTTTTCCGTGGCTAGGCTCGGGAGGAGGATCCGCTTGGATTATGTGGTTTTGTTTTCCCTTTTCGTTTCCCGCTAAAGCCCTGCAGAGAGTACAAGGTTGTCGGTGCGATATCAATGGTAATGTAGGGATTGCTTTCTGAGGTCATTATGAATTAACAGCTAATGGGTAGCTTTCTTTGATAGCTCGTTTATAATTGAGTGCAGATAGATGAAAATCAAACACAAAGGGAACTCAATTTTATCATTAATTTTGATTTTGTTTAAAGGATGATTTCTGGGCACCACAGCAGCCTTCCTAATTTGTCTGTGCATGATGAAGAAACTAATCATACACAGCTCAGAGAACAAATAACATACGTTTTCCCAAAAAGGTCACCTTCAGAGACAAGCACAAGGAAAAGAAAATCCCACAAACCTGTTGATTCCTTCCTTTTCTCTTGTGGTTTTTGTCTTTTTCTTCCTTTAAAAATGCAGTTTGTAAAATAATTATTTCATAATTTAAAATGTGCAATGATTGACTATCCAGAATTTATAACCTAAACTAGGCTATAAATATAATCGTTTGTTCCTTGTCAAAGGCTTCCTTTCTTTCTTTCATTTATCTTATAGCACTTACTATGTGCCATGCACTATTTTAAACACTTTATAAATATTAACTGAATCATTTAATCCTCATAACAGCCTATCAGGAAGGTGCATATTATCATCATCAAACTGAGGCACAGAGAGATTATGTAAATTGTTCAAAGTCACATAGGTAACAATAATTGGTAGAGCTGGGGTTGAAACCCAGGAAGTCTGACAAGAAATAACAAATATTGGCGAGGATGTGGGGAAAAGGCAACCCTTGTGCACTGTTGGTGAGAATGTACACTGGTGTAGCCGCTATAGAAAACAATATGGAGGTTCCTCAAAAAATTAAAAACAGAAATACCATACGATCCAGCAGTTCCACTTCTGGGTGTTTATTCAAAGGAAAACACTGACTCAAGAAGATATCTGCACCCCCATGTTCATTGTAGCATTGTTTACAATAGCGAAGACATGGAAGCATCCATCGATTGATGAATGGATAAAGAAACTGTGATATATAAATATATATATACAAAATGCGGTATTGTTCGGCCATAAAAAGGAAGGAAATCTTGTCATTTGTGACAACATGGATGGGCCCTGAGGGCATTGTGCTAAGTGAAATAAGAGAGAGAAAGACAAATACTGTATGATCTGACTTATATGTGGAATCTAAACAAACAAACAAACAAAAAAGAACTTGTAAATACAGAGAGCAGATTGGTGGTTGCCAGAGGCAGGGTTTGGGGTTTGGGTTAAATGTGTGAAGGGGATCAAAAGGTACAAACTTTCAATTATAAAAGAAAAAGTCATGGGGATGTAATGTACAGCATGGTCACTATGGTTAATAATACTGTATTATATTTGAAAGTTACTAGGAGAGTACATCTTAAAAGTTCTCATCACAGGGGCTGGCCCCGTGGCATAGCGGCTAAGTGCGCGAGCTCCGCGTCGGCGGCCCATGGTTCGCGTGTTCTGATCCCGGGCGTGCACCAGCACACCGCTTGTTGAGCCATGAGGTGGCGGCGTCCCACATAAAGTAGAGGAAGATGGGCACGGATGTTAGCCCAGGGCCAGTCTTCCTCACAAAAAGAGGATGATTAGCATCAGATGTTAGCTCAGGGCTGATCTTCCTCACAAAAAACTTCTCATCACAAGAAAAAAAATTGCTAACTGTGTGGTGATGGATGTTAGCTAGACTTACTGTGGTGATCGTTTTGCAGTATATACAAATGTCAAATCATTATGTCACACACCTGAAACTAATATAATGCTATATGCCAATTATATCTCAATAAAAAAAAGACCAGGAAGTCTGACTATAGAGATTGTGTCCTTAACCATTATGCTATGCTGTAATAATTTATTAGTTTAATTACAATTGCTGTGACTTCTTGATAACTATATTTAAAAACGTAAATGCCAAGCATAGCCCTTGGGTAACATGATAAACATTTGAAAATCATAATATGTTTTTAGAATTCGTGTTTTCCTGTTAGTAAGTTGCAGTGACAGTAATAAACCTGGGAGAACATAGAAAACAATTGATATCTTTTTTTTTTTTTTTGTGAGGACGATCAGCCCTGAGCTAACATCCATGCCAATCTTCCTCTTTTTGCTGAGGAAGACTGGCCCTGGGCTAACATCTGTGTCTATCTTCCTCTACTTTATATGGGATGCCGCCACAGCATGGCCTGACAAGCAGTGCATCGGTGCATGCTCGGGATGCGAACCTGGGCCGCCAGCAGTGGAGCGTGCACACTTAACTGCTGCGCCACGGGGCCGGCCCCAAACAATCTGATATCTTTTAGTTGTTAGGAATATTGGATAGAACAGATGCTATAAGTAATATATATATATGTATATGTGTGTGTGTGTATATGTATATTTCAAGTTAGGTATTTGAGGGTACCATAACTTCTAGTAGATGACATCATGACATCCATGTGAAGAAGCTTGTGATGAAGATGCTCTAAGGAGGCTGTGCACACAAACTGACACAGCTTGATCTCATGATTTGCTAGTCACTGTGTATGTATGCATGCATGCATCTATGTATATATGTAGGTAGGTAGTTTTATAGCTATGTAAGCGAGAACATTACAAGGCAAGGGAGATTTTACTTTTTAGACATAGACTAGTCGCTATACCTAGTGTGAAAACACATTCATGTCCTGTCTCTGTGATCAGACCTTTCAGCTTGGGGGCTGCTGAAGGGGCAGGGTTCAGAAAGCAATGTCCTAGTGGCTAGATGAGAGACCGTCCATGGTACCTGAAAGGGCATCAGTGGCATTAAAGAGTCAAAGAAGTAAGAGACCAAAGTATCCACGAATTAAAACTGAGGATGGAGGATGAAAGAAACCCCCTTGTTTATAAAGCTGGTGTGGCTGGCTAGACTGAGGATGGATGGAGAAGTCAGTAATTAATGTGGTTAAGAAAACAAAAGGAAGTGTGAGGTGAGCCAGGTAAGATGAGTGCTGGGGCTCCACTGTGCTAATCCTGATATTTGGAGTAGAATGTGTTTTGCTGGCCCAGGAGCACACTTGGTTGCCTTTACAAGTTTCTTACTCCTTATTAAGATTGTTTCAGTGGGAGATAGGTATCTCTCAGTCATCGTATTAGGTAAGATATTGGTTATTTTGCTTTATTGAGGGCCAAAATAACAGTCTTAATCAAGATAGATGATTTGTTTCTCTGTGAAGTGAAAGTTCAGGTCAGTGGGTGCTCTGCGGATAGGCTGTGTCTGCTCCCTGTATGTGTTCAGACCAGGTTCCTTACATCCTGTTGGTCTTCTGTCTCCAAGTGTGTTATCCACATGATGAACAACACTCACCATCTCCTGTCTATGTTTCCTGTGCAAAGGAAAACAAGGTCAGGGTATTCCCTTTCAAGGATGTGAACACATCATTTCTGTACACATCCTTTTGGGCAGATCTTAGTCACATTTGCCATCCTCGCTGCAAGGAAAGTTTGGAAATGTGGTTTTAGCTTGGGGCCAAATAGTTGTCCAGCTAAAATTCAGCAGGTTTGGTCTTATTTAAAGAAAAAAATGGAGGATTGATTTTGAAATACAATTAGCATTTACTGCCATAGCCATTTAAAATGAACTCTTTAATTAAATAGAAGAATTAACTTTGTGCTAGAAACTTATTTTTTATACTTCTCAGATTAACTGTAAGTAATGTATCATTTTTTTTGTTTCTATGCTATAGAAACATTGTTTTTAAACTCTTATGAGTTAATTCATTATAACTTAGAAAAAGTGTGGTGTTCTTAATAAAAAGGAAAATTTGAAGGATATAGCTGATATTAGTAATATACACTCAAGGATATAGCTAGTATTATTAATAATGTGCAATCATAATGGCATACTTTAGGTCTTTGTAAACTCCAACGTTAAACAAATAAAATGAAAGTAAAATCCTAAAGCAATCTGGGATTCATTAGATATTATTCTGTGAGGCTTAAAATTTTGCCACTTTTTGCAGGATGTCCAAATTATCGTGAAATGCCAATCTCATTTTTAATGCTATTTTTAGTCTGACAAACAATTTCTGCATAAAATAAGAGTAGAATTTTAATGAAAACACTGCAGTATATATAGCAATGTGGGATGTAAAAGCATACTGAGCAGAATCTGCAATTGTCAGCAACCAGGCTATAACCTGGTTTTCATTATTTAATAGCAAAATTGAGCATGTAAACCGACTGCCTCTATAACAGAGAATTCATAGGACAGCTGGACGGGTACATTTTAGATACCTAAAATTTAAGTTAGGGCTCGGGGAGAGTGATTTCCTTCCCTTCTTAATAAAACCAAATAGGTGTTGGCTCTAATTATTTTTTGTTTTGGTGGTGAGAATTTTTTAATAAACATTTTTAATTCTTCCCTTTTTTAAAAATAAATTCTGTAGGAACATCAGACAAGAAGGAAAGGGCGCGAGCTAGCGTTTATCTATTGTTATAATAATTAATGAAAGGAATATTTTTTTATATTTTACACAATATTAGAAGGGATTTAAAAAGAAGGCTTGCTTTTAAAACTGCAAAGTTGGGGGCCAGGTTGGTGGCACAGTGGTTAAGTGCCCGCACTCCGCTTCAGCGGCCCGTGGTGGGGGGTGGGGGATGCGCAGGTTGGGATCCCAGGTGTGCACCGACACACCGCTTGTCAAGCCATGCTGTGGTGTCATCCCACATAAAGTAGAGGAAGATGGGCACGGATGTTAGCCCAGGGCCAATCTTCCTCAGCAAAAAAAGAAGAGGATTGGCATCGAATGTTAGCTCAGGGCTGATCTTCCTCACAAAATAAAAGGGGGGAAAAATCTGCTAAGTTGGTTAAACATTTCTAAAGCAACCGTTAGTAAACTGAATCTTATTAAAATAAGAATTATATTCTTGGGGCCGGCCCGGTGGCACAAGTGGTTAAGTGCGCGAGCTCCGCTGCGGCGGCCCGGGGTTTGCAGGTTCGGATCCTGGGCCGCACAACGCACCACTTGGTAAGCCATGCTTATATGGGGCGGCGTCCCATATAAAGTGGAGGAAGATGGGCACGGATGTTAGCCCAGGGCCACTCTTCCTCAAGAAAAAAGGGGAGGATTGGCATTGGATGTTAGCTCAGGGCTGGTCCTCCTCACAAAAAAAATAAAAAGAGAATTATATTCTCAAAATTTATCTTTTCTAAAGGATATTTTAGGGTAAAATCATAAAATCTGGGGAGCACAAAAGGACCTTAACATGCTTCACTTGTACGTACCCCAGAAAGAATATTTTAAACAGAAGTAATTTTGGTGATTTCAGTATCTTCATGCGAGACGCTTCACCATGCTGCCTCTCGGTTCTTTCTCCTCCTCTGCTCCAGTGATCTGCCCTCCTCCCAACTCAGATCCACTAAGTTGGATGACCCTCAGCCGTCTACTGTGGTGATCGCACTGTGGATAGATGTTGTCTTTACTCATAGACTCTCTCCTTTCCCCACATCCATACCATCCACTTGCATGTCCACAGAAACCTGTGTAACAACAGTATCCTAAAGTCTTGGCTCTCCAACGTTAGCATGTATCAGAATCACCTGGCAGGCTTGTTAAAACACACCCCGGGTGTCTGATTCAATAGGTCTAGGGTGGGCCTGAGAATTTACATTTTGACAAGTTCCCAGATGATGCCAGTGCTGCTGGTGCAGGGACCACACTGAGAACTGCTGAAAGGACTCTTGTTCTTTAGCACATACCCTTAGATGATGATGCTTTACAAAACGGGATCATGTCCTTAAATCTTATTTTTTTCAAATATGTAGGTTTCAAGGTCCCTTGCGAAAATATGATGGTTTTATTTATTTTTTTTGGTAAGGAAGATTGGCCCTGAGCTAAGATCGGTGCCAGTCTTCCTCTGTTTTGTATGTGGAACACCGCCACAGAATGGCTTGATGAGCAGTGCATAGGTCCACGCCCAGGATCTGAACTCTCGAACCCCAGGCTGCCGAAGTGGCGCACTCCCTGCTATGCCCCCTAGCCGGTCCCTGTGGTGGTTTCATTTTGATTAGTTGTAGACAACTATTGTAATTCTAATAAGGAAGAATATGGGCCGGGTGCAACAAAGGGGTGCGTGAGCAGGATTTTATATTTTATTTTCTTAAACAGAGAAATAAACTCAAGCCGGGAAAACTCCCTATTGAATGCCTTTTTTTTGTCCTCACTACCCAAAGTGTGCTATTTTATTTCCCCACCTCGAATAACCCTAATCAGTGAAACCTATACCCTCACAGTTGCAGAGCTCCTTAATGCCCCCGAGACTCATCCCCTCTCCTCCAATACACGGTTAGGATGTATGAATTCACGAAATCCCTTTATATTAAGCCAGTGTTAGGAGTTGTGTCACAGCAGTTTTCTTAAAGGCAAAGCATCAGAGAAGTTGGAATATCCTAAATTCAGTGTTTACTAATTTGGAGTCATCTACCATCTTGTTAGCTAAGTGTCATGACAAATTATTTTGTATAGTGAGTTGGATAAAAAAGGCTTTGGATGTCACTTCTTTATTTGCCATTTATAAGTTGTACTGTTTTGAGCAAGTTACATATCTGAGCCTTTTGGCTATTCCCCAGTTTGCATTTTAAAAAATGTAATGAATAGGTTTCAAAAATTTTTCAAAGAAATAATATTCAAGTAGATTTCAATGTTTTGATTTTTCATTTTCATAATAAATAAGAAATATAGTGATTGTTTTTATTCTCTCAAGGTAAATAAATTTAAAATTTTGTTCTCTCATAGTACATCTGATAGAGCAAATCATCTTTGAGTTTACTGCCCAGTAACATTCAGTGCAGTGCCATGTCTCACCTGAATATCTAATAGACACTTGATACCGTGTGACGTTTTTCCTGTGCACTCTGCCTGTTAGATGCCTTTGACTTTATGTCAGTGCCAATACTTCTACCTATATTTCAGAGGATACATGTCTCCGTGTTCTCTTGAATAGTGATAATAGCGTAATGAATACAAGCGTGGACTCCAGCCAGACTGCGTGTGTTCACTTGCCATTTCCCGAAACTACTGTGTGACAAACCACTCTCTTACCTCAGTTGCTTCCTCTAACGTGGGAATAATAATAGTTCTTACCCCATAGAATTGATGAGAGGGTAAAAGCATTTACAACAATACTTAGTTAATGCTCCGGAATCTCAACTAATTTTTTTCCCATGCATATGTTCAGAACTCATGTATATTATGTCTTCAATAGTCACATCTTTGTAGACGTTTTAAGTAGAGGCCAAATATTTTATAAATTTGTATATTAAGGCAATATCTGGTGATTGTGTGTAAATAAGCATTATCTCCCTCCTTACAAATGCTGTTTCCTAAGATTCAGCTGGTGTGTTCATGGAATCAGCCCCACCAATGACTGAAAATTCACGAGAGTGTTTATACAAACTGTGTGATTTGCCCAGCACTTATTCATGTAAAGAATTTTATGTGGTTTTGAACATATATTTTCTTAATTCAAAGCTCACATTTTAAGAATCTTGGAACTGTGTATAAAATCTCTGCACAACTTGAAAAGAAATCTTAATGAAATGTTATGGGAGAGATCAAGGAGACTATGAGACCAAAATGAAACCACCACAGTGAAGATGGATGGAGAATCCTTAATGAAAAAAGGAACTATTGGAAATGAGAAAAGCTAGTTGTTTTGAGACTAATCGAATGCGAGGACTGGATGTGAATAATCAATAAGATCTAATCAATGTGAAAAAGCATATCATAGGAAATGTATTAAACTGTGAGCAATGGAATGAACGTGGATGCTGTTCTCATATTACACACACGTTTTTGTCCATCCAATAACCAAGTGAGCCTTTTATATTTTGGTGAGGATAATTCCCATAGTCTTTCCAGTGACCTCTAACAAGTCACAAGAGCAAATTTGGCTGTTTCTGCTTATAACTCCTGAAGCCTGCCAACTATATATTGGCTTACCACTTAGTACAATTATTGTGTGTTTTATGTAATTGCTTGAACACGTTACACTGAAATTCGCCTAAAAATATAAACATTATTTTAATTTATAAGTAATATACGGATAAAACAAATTTCCTAGGCTAATGGGTAATGGGAATGTATTCTAAAAGAGAGATACCTTTGCAAAAGGATCCATACCTTTAATGTGCTTCAGCCTTATTAAAGGGTAATTCACACATGTAAATTGTATACTACTAAGCAAATGGTTACTTAGACTAAGTGCTTTATATTGTTTATAAATGGTCCTTTCTTGTTTATGAAAAGAGGGCTTCTACTAGACTTACTCGAAGAATAATAATTTAGCCTAAACTTTGAAAGTAACAATTATTTGAAAATAAGGACTTTTATAGTTTAGACTTATTAGACAATTCTGTTTTGTTGGTCTAATTAGTTTAAAATAAGATTTTTTTTTTTCCTAGAAGAGTCAATAATGAAATCAACATAGTTTAACTTTTTAGCTCTGGATTTCAACAGTGCACAGTGCGTGTGTTCTTGTGGGTTTGGGAGATGAGAGAAGGTAAACCTATGTATAAACACAACATATATTCATGCATATACACTCATATACCACATATAGTTTTTTTGTGTGTGTGTGTATGGGGAAGATTGGTCCTGAGCTAACATCTGCCAATCCTCCTCTTTTTGCTGAGGAAGACTGGCCCTGGGCTAACATCCATGCCCATCTTCCTCCACTTTATATGGGACGCCGCCACAGCATGGCTTGACAAGTGGTGCGTTGGTGCGCGCCTGGGATCCGAACCCTCGAACCCCTGGCCACCACAGCAGAGCGCGCGCACTTAACCACTTGCGCCACCGGGCCAGCCCCGCATATAGTTTTTAAGTAGCTTAATTTTAACAAAAAAATTCCTGAAAATATTGCAAAAAGTACACATATCTTTCAGTTATATGTATGAATCAAACGTCTAAGTGAGGTAAATGTGATGAGATTCAAGTGTACAATTGACATTTACTGTGAGGAAACAAGCTCATGTTTTCATTTGTAACTCGGCGTAACCTTCCATCTTACTTATCCCTCTCGAAGGGTCTGCCATCCTCTTGGTCTCCCCAAACTGTAAACTTAGAGTTCTTTTCCTTTTTGTCTTTCTGTTACCATCACAATCAATCAGTCAAATCCTTTAGCTGATTCCACCACTGAAGGATTTCTCGAATATTGTTCTTTTCATTTGTGGCTCTGGCCTTTGTTGCCTTTAGTCTGAGTTACTCCAGTGGCTCCCCTTTCACCACAGAAGACAATAGTTTTCAGAGATAGCTTTGTATCACCATGCAGAGGAGGGGCCTCTGCATTTCTAAACAGCTCCTGATGGGTTTTCTGGGTGGCAAGTTCGAAACTACTGGCCTTATAAAAATCACATTGGCTAGGTGGTGAGAGTTTTGGGTTCTTGTTTGGCTGTTAGTAATTAGCTGTTTGATTTTATATCTTGGTTCCTCCGTTTATTTGCTGAGTATGTTTATATGTTGCATGTCCCATTAATGACTTTGTGAAGATACCTTTAAAAGATGAAAATGGTCTAATGATACAAGTCCTTAGTATCTTTATCTTCTACTTTAAGTTTCTTAAGAACTTGGCACTTTTTTAGCTGTTAATCCTAAACTCCTCAGTATGGGCTTTCCATTTTCTTCATGAATTGTTTAATTGTTGTTGTTTTAAACTTTCTTAAGTTCAGCTTGCCAGTTTATTATTTGGAGATTTGTGTAATCTCTAGAATCCGTTTTTTAAATTCTCATTGGATTTGTTTGTTTCCATCTCTGAAACGTCTACTTTATTCCATTCACTTCCTAGAATGGCCCATTTTCTGTGTTTCTGCCTTTCCATATCCATTTTGTTCTTCAAAATGGCTTAAAAGTCCCTTCCTTATTGAAATAACATTACGGTTAAACATCTATTTCACATACCCTCGGGACTTACATATGCTGTTTTTATTATTCTCTTATTATCCTGTTCTCTATCTACATATCTATATCTGTACATATGTATGTATGTATGTACACATACATACAATATTATTTTCTCTTCATAGTGAGCATACTAGAGTTTGCAAACAAGAAGGAATCTTAGAGATCATCTTTGTCCGATATTCTTGTTTTAGTTAAGAAAATTGAATTTCAAGGAAGTTATAACTTGCCCAAGATCATGCATCTCTTCGTGTTAGTAAAGTCTGAGCCTACAAAATACCAGCTCATGCTCGTTGCGAAATAAAGTTATCTGTACTTGCTTGAGGTATAAATAAGAAAATATTATCAGCAGAGATGTTTTTATTTGTAGTATGCTTCGTGACTATGAATAGTCTCCGTGGATACTAGTTTCCTTTTATGAGTTTAAATGGTTAGAGCGTTTTAGTTTGAATTAAAAAAATATTATTTTGAGTATTCTGTATCTTAAAGGTACTATTTTAAGCATTTTGTTTGCTTAGCATCTTGTTCTGGTTTAATCCTAGCTTAACAGTCCTATGATGTATAGATACTATAATTATTTCCAGTTTTAGCTATAGAAAGTGATGTTGGCTAAATTAAGTATATTGTCCCAAGTCATAAGTGGCTGAAACAATAATCAAATTAAGATGTTTACTTTCTCCTGTATCCTCTGTAATATCCTGACTTATGTTGAAGTTGGGAGAACTGTAGTAATCAACTAGCTCAAAGCTTATTTTAAATGTGTGGAAACTTGGTGATTTGGCCACATGCTGATTAAGAGAAACAAACCATCTATTTTTAACTGTAATTACATAGAGAGTGGATAAAATAAATAAATATGGTAATAGCATTCTGAATAAATAGGTGCCCTGTTTTCAACTGTTTTTGCTTACTTGCATTTTATATTTAAATACATATATATGTTTATTTAACCTAGAACAATTTCACATTCTTTTTAAAATATACTTTTCTAGAGAGTGATTCTGTTGCTTTTATCAAGTTAAATTAATATCTGGGATTGATGCTGATATCCTTTCTTTCATCATTGATGTGTCGTCTTTGTTTGTAATATCGTTCAAATATTTCTTTTGCTTTGAGCATTTTAATTCATTGATTTTTCTTTTTCTTAATTTAGAAACTAGATTATATTCTTATTTTTTTTCAAAAGATACAGTACATTTTTAAAAGTTTGACTTGATTTATAAAGTAAGTTTTGTGAACATTGTTTTCAGTAGGAAGCCCCCAGGTACAGCATTTAATATTCATCTTTTTAGTAATCACTGCAGGAAATGGATAGCATTCTGTCTCTAGTTCTTCTGAACAATAGTAAGTCTTATTTTCAAATAATAATCAGAACCTATAATTTTTAACCATAACATCTGTGGTCTCTGAATCTATGTTTTTTTCAAAATCTAAACACTGCGAGACTTCTGTCATATTTTTATTCCACAATTGAGAGCTCCGTAAAAGAGTTGGAGCAGCTTCTGTTTTATTATTGTGGATTGTGATACTTTTCATAGATTTAACTGTGCTCTTTAGGCAATTAAAATCATAAGGCTAAAATAAACACATAATTTAAAGTTTTTTCTTAAAAATATTTTATTTCAGTAACTCAATAAGTTGTGTGTTTGAATATATCATTTATGTATCAAATCGATAGAGTTGTGGCAGTGGAGTTATATCTCCCTCTTTTGGAAAGCCAAGGTGTAGCACTTTGATTGAGATTAAATTATTCTTTACAGATTTTCAGTTTACATAATTTCCTGAGAATACAAATGTAAAAATATTTTTCTTTGAGATGATTTTCCTTTGGAATTTTATAATGTTAGTAAAAAGCTTAAACTTCCATATACATATGCACATATATATTTGTTGAGGCTTGAGAACTGCAGGCCATTTGATATGTGTTTCAACCCAGGGAAACTTTGATATTTGAAATGCTTTCATTTTTATTTAAAAAGAATCAGTTTTACTTTTTTGTGATTATTAAACGATTCATAATGTCTGTTAAAAAAACAGAATTAAAGCAATTAAGAAATACAGAAAGAAATAGCAAAGAAGCTCTTCTCATAATTGTGAACAGCCTGGCCCTCCTTCTCACCATCTATTATTTTAGTTTTTGTGAGTATTCTTCCTGATCTGTTTCTAGGCATTTATAAACTTTCTTTCTCCTTGTCTCTCTGCCTTTCTGTATTTATATGCTTTTTATTATCATAAAAACGTGATTATTCGATATCTATTGGTTTCCAATTTCCTTTTTTTCTTCTTACTCAATATATCATGCAAATCTCAAAAGGTACATTACTATTTTACTTACTTGAATCAACTCCATATTCATATTAATGGAGTGATGCCTATAAGCTAGAAGCTTATATTTACTTTGGCTAAGCATTCTACCTTGGCATAACCGACTATTATAAAAAGAAATAAAAGCTTACTAATACCCAAAATGTGTATCACACAAATCTGTTTCTTTTACTAGCTAAAGTATTTTTGTAATAATTTTGTGCTTTCTTGAGGTATTAAAATCAGGGCTCCATCTTCATTACCATCACTTAGAAGAATGAGGTTTTCTTTTCCTACCCTCCTTGCGGCCTGTATCTGGGCCTCCGAAGTGCTCTGAATTTACTTGTAAATTGTTCCGACAGTGTTGAGTCTTACTGGATATGGTCTTAGATTTAATTATGTATTCCTTTGTAACTTTGCTTACAGAATATGAAGTGGGTCAGATTTAAAGGTTTTCAATTAACCATTACCATAGCCCAAGAAGACCACTTAAATGTAACATGAAAAGAAAATGTTTATGAGAGTCAAAATAGGTTCTTTTACTTTAAAAAGTCTCATGTCTAACATCAGTTTGGTAATTTTCATTTGTTTGTTTAATTTTCTTAAATTTTACTTTTAGAACTTAGTTAATCAGCGTTCCTCAGAGGTTGAAAACACTGCGGAATCTAAATGGATCTTGCATAACAACAATATATGTGAATATATATATGTTTGTGTGTGTGTATAAATGTATGTATTACTATTATGAAATAAGGTTGTGAACTTGTTTCCTATCTGAATTTAGGGAAAAAATACTCTCCGAGTAGGGCGTATTTCATATACAAATTTGAACTCAATGAAATAGTATAAATTGAAGAATATACAGGTAATGGCTTTTGTTTGTTGCCTTTGTAAATAACAATATCATTGACATTTGCATCTTTATATTAAACTGGATTAACTCTATCACTATGCTAAATATTGATAGCTTATGATGGCCAATTAATTCTATTGTATTGACTTAAGAAGTCACATTTATGAACAGTCATGTTGAGAGGTTTGAAGTGATAATAATAATGAAATAATGATTCCTAATGTCTTGCACTGGTAGTTACATTGAGTGATTTTTGCAAATCTCTGTTCATGTGAATATTTTCACCATTCTTTCAAGTGAATCTGTAAGTCAGACATGAAAGTAACACCTCACTCACCTATAAATATTGAAACATTATTTTTGGCAAATAGATAATTTCATCGTGGGTACATTTAACGCATATTTGGTTGCTGATTGAAGCAATTGGAAGCTATGCTGTAAGCATAGTCTTTTCTTAGAGCACCCAGAAGCTGTCTCACCAGTGGCAACTCTTTCCATTTGTTCCTGAGAACTGATTTTTAAATTAATAATTATATAAAAAGCAATTTTAACATCTAAAGAAATTAATCCTGTAGGTGTTTTCTTTTTCTTTTCAAGAGTTCTTGATCATTTTAGGCCCAAGTTTGGGCACACCTATACTGTTTGTTTTCATAGTACAGGCGCTCTTTTGATAGATCCTGAGAGTTTTCTATTTTTGCCTGTCTAAGCTTGAAATCTGCTCTGTTCTCCTTCAATTCTCTAGGCCTCCATTCCACATTCTGCCTCTAGCTTTTCCTCATTTGAGCCTGCTTATTCCACTGCTTTTTTAAACTTGCTTGGACTTTGCAGTGTCTCATATTCCACATTCGGTGTGTTCTTTCAAAATCACGTCCTAGGTTAGGTCAAAGAATCTTTTAGTTTTCGTGATGAGTGCTGCTTCAAATCCCAGTTTCGGTACAAATTATCCCTGCACCTCCCCCCAGTACTCTCTCTGCTCCCTGAGGATTCCTGTGTATTGCCAACAGTTTTTTTGGCTTGATAATCATATCAAGTCTGCTTATAAAATTCAGATTTTAAAATTTGAACTTTGAAACCAAATGCAGGAAGAAAAGCATTTTCCCCATGCAAAACACCTTTTTTATGATTATTTCTCACAAAAAAGCTGATTCTGAATGTGTATGTAGTTGTGTGTGGGGAGCTAAAAATGGAAATTATGAATGTGTGAGGTAATGAATTGTGGCATGTCAATTATCTTTGAGTTTTCCACTGTTCATACTTATAGCGATAATGACATTTTATTAGATTAAGTATCATTCAGGGTTCTTAGGCAAAAAAGATTGATCTCCATCTGATTTACCCCATGTGCTAGTTTCTTCCTTCTAGATCTTGCAGGGTGCATTTACTATGTAGAAACCTAGCTGCAAGAGAGTGTGAAAAATGTGATTTTAAGTATTCCATTCTCTCTGTTACAGGGAAGAATGCCAGAAAGTAGTTTGACTGACTAAAGAGCTAATATCTGCTACAACTTCTAAATAAAAATTATAAATGGAATTCCTAAGAACATAGTATTATAAAGAAAATCATGCAGTTATATTAATGGCATTTAAAGTAGCAATGATAAATATTGTTTTGCAGAATGATTTATGTGATACATAGTATAGAAACTGTGAAATTTTCTAAAATGATGGGTTAGAACTATAGAGTAAGATCAGAAGCTTGAATAAATTCACCATACCTTTTGCGAAGGCATTCCTTAAAAGTATAGTGGAAAACTTTAGATAAGTAAATGATGTGAGGAATTCATGGTTATACTCAGGACCAAAAATGAATAAATTTTGAGCCAGCATGGATGCCCTTAGTGATTGAAGTGAGATTAAGTTTACGAACTTAATTGTTTGACAATAATAAATTGATAGGATGATTAGACTATCAATTAGAAGAAATTAAAGAGAATTGTAAATTATTACTGAATAAGAAATAAATTAAAATTCAAAGTTGAGATTGAGACAAATTTCATTGCAAAATACTTTTTATCATTTGCAAAGATATTCATTATTATCAAGGTTTTAGAAAATTATTCTCTGTAATTCTGGTGTTAGTTTTCTTTCCTTCCCCATAATTTCTTTTTTAATAAAAATCTAGCCTCTTATTGTTGGGTCACTGGTCCCCGTAGCTACTTTGTCTTTCGCTTTTTCAGTTCCAGCTTTTATCTCCTAAGGCACTAGACTGCAGACTACAGAGTCAGCATCAAGGGTGATGGGTAGGCTGGTGGTGGTGGATAGAAATAGGGCTCGGGCACCTTTTTTTTAAAATGTTCTTCAGATAGTTCTCATTGTACATCCAGGATTGAAAACTGCTGCCAAAGACACATATAAAAGTCTAATATTCTCTTTACTGAATTCAGAGGGGAAATGTTCATATTCCAAACATGTCACAGTTCAGCGTATACAATTCAATTTCAACAAGTGTTTAATTCTCTTTGTTAAGGCCACAAGGGAATATAGAATACATTTTAGAAATATAGCTATAAAAAATATTCTTTTCCTCTTTCTCTTTTAGTGTTTATGGAAGTGAATCACAAGTATCTAGAAAATTAGACTGTTCATGAATATGTTCCCTGATTGCTCCCTTTATGTGAACATAGATTCTAGAAATACTTTAAATGCACTAACACACTTTCTTTTTCTTATATCTATGTACTGTGAAATATCTTGCACTTATTTTATAATCTTTTATTCTTTTGTCCTTCAGTGTGGGCATAGTAGATTTTAAATATGATTATAAAGTATGGAGAACTGAAAACTTTCATTTTTGTTTAGGGTTTTTTTTTTTTAATAAAAGTAGTTCATGCTTTTTTCTTCTAAATTATCTAGGCATCGTTTTTTTAAAGAGAGCTTTTATTTAGTATTTGATCTTTAAATGTGGGCCAGAAAACAGAAGAAAATTAGATTTTGTGACTGTTTAGGTGGGTATTACTTTTGGTTGTGTTTAATAGAAGTATTTGCACTTTGGCCAAGTGTGCCTTCAAATAATAATGAATAAAGGTACACCTACAGGACATAACCTTTTTCTCATGGTAAAATACATATGATATAATCTTTTTATGATTTAAGTATTTACATTTAAGCTGAGTTGTTTTATTGAGTAGCACAGTTAAATGTATGTTAAATGTCAACATTAATGTTGAACCCTCTTCAATTTAATGTTTTTTCTTTTTCAGTCCTCAGTCTGTCTTTACCCATTCTAATATACCAATAGCAATAAATTTCCTCAAGTGACTCAATGTGTCCCTAAATGGGAAAAAAAAATGTGTTATGGACAGATGTTTTTTTTGAAACAGTCAGCCATAGGTCACTGCATCTCAGCTCATGGATATTCTCTGAGCCTCACGCAGGAGTCAGGTGAGTAGTTCCCTGACCTGTGCTTTATCAGTGCATTGTCAGAGAAGTTTCCCTGCTTCTCCAGAGAGCTTGTCACACTTAGAGATCAAAGTGTGTTAGCTATCCTGTGTCTTTGCTGTCTGCATAAGATGGGAGTACCCATGTTTAATAATTTAAATACACCTCGACTAGGAAGGTTTAAAGTAAACAGCTCCATTGTAAAGACTCCTGTTTACCACTACTTCTTCCCGTGGTCACTCTCTCCACCTCCAGTGCCTGAATCCATTATCAAAAGGGTCACTACAGTTCTTGACCATGTGTTATCACCTGCAAGAATGCTAGAAAAAAATCAGTTGATAAGAAATTACCCAAATGCATATCTTGAGTTACATCTCATGTGTAGTCATTATCTATTCCCCATTGTACTGTCTGTTTCGTCGTCACTTTCTCATCTCTTATTTCCCTATCAACATTCATGCATACCTATTTGTAGTTCTCCTTCCCCTGATACCACCTATGCCTGGCAAAATACGTGTCTTTTGTGGAAGAAAAGAGAAAAGAGTGATAGTGTTGCAATCTATATTATGAGACCTTAATTTATAAAGAATATTTAAATATTAGGAAGAATTCTCTTCATCATTAACTGTTTTCTTTATTTATTTTTTTATTAATTATATTCTTGGAGATATTAGTGTCAATGTATATTAAATATATACTTGTATGTTTTCTCAAAAGATCTTATGATTTTTAGAATTATATATTCTGTATCTAGTCTCTGGAATTTCTTTAGATTTCTTTTAAGGGCTGAATTATTTCTTTTTTTCCCCCACACTTTATATTTTACTTCATTTCAGTGGCACTTAGAGTGATTGCTTCAGATTCATATTCTTTTCTTCAAATGATTCAATTTATCACCATATAGACTTTTGTAATTATACCTAATGAAATATTTTAAAGAGAGCTTTAACTGATCTTTTGATAGTACCTCCCCTCTCCTAGCACTTCTGAAAATACTTCTTAGATTTTTTTATTGGCATTATTCCAGGTTATAACTCTGTTTACTTAATAGAATTCTAGCCTTCTCTGCACATGGATGAGTCTCTTTGAAGCATACTTTTTCAGTAATGAAAACTCACTGATTTTTTCCCCTTTCCATAGCTTTTTTCTTTTATTACTATATTGATTTTTCAATATCTTGGAAGTTTAATTCCTATATTTGTATGTCATGTGTAATTCATTTGTTTTCTAGTCTAAGACACCTAATCAATCTTTACCGGATTACAACATTGCAGCATTGTTCCTATTCTTTTCGCTTAGGAGTAGTTATTCTCACTTGCTCAGGGATATCGTTTTCAATGCCTGCTTCCTAAATCTCACATAATCCCTTTGGATTTTGTCTTTTCGTAGTGACCTCACTTTATAAGGTTTTTGTTCAGGTAATGTACTTGTAATGAAGCAAACACTTTATCAGTTCTGCTTGGTTGTTTATTTCTTTAAAGATTTGCCTCAGTCAAAAGACAGAAACAGAAAAAAATATTATAGTTGTAATACTTCTTAACTTGACTAGAAGATGGGAGAGCTGGGGTGGAAACGTTTGGGAGTAATACTCCTTTTTATAGGTACAGGAGGATCTGTCCCTCTAAATCATTCTAAATAAGGACCTGCTTTTAGAAGAAGCAACTACTGATCTTCATTTATTTCTTTTTGACAATATTCTGCAGTTTCTTCTCTCCCATATGTATTATAGAAATGTATGTTTATATCTCTGTAATTCTACAGTTGGTGTTAAATCAGGAGCAAAGTAACTATGAGTATTATACCTCAAAAATCGTTTCTTTTTGTTCTGCACATTGGTGTCCTTTATGCCAAAGTTTGGTATTATTTGATCTGATATTTGTTTGTGTGACATTACAGATTTATTTTTCATAGCTAGTATGCTTAATCTTTTCTTTTAAGGAAGGCTTTTTTTTTGTTTTTTTAATTAGTGGCTTCATTTTTGTAAGAGAAATCTTTTAACTATTTCTACTCAAACTGTTGTTACTGGGTTCAATCTTGGAAAGATTTCTTGTTTCTTATTAAAGAAAAAAAAATGAATTGTGATGGCATGTTTTAAAATAAGAAATCTCATACAAATCACAAATAATGGAAGCCAATGAAAAATCATCACTAGGTTGTTACTTTCGAAGTTCAACTGATTTCTATCTTTTCTTAGTTAAACTACTAACAAGGATATAGCCTTTTCTTTTCTTTCGTATAGTGTCCAGTACTGCGAAACATAAGAGCTTAAGGGGCTTAATCTAATCATTTAGTATCTTCTCCACCTCTCTCAATCCCTGAACATTGTATATATAAAGGACATCACAAAGATAATTTTTATGATGATTTTATGTGCACATGACTTGTGTAAGGTTGTTTGATTAATTGAGAATTATGAACTAAATTATGAAACAAAGATGGAGATCCCTAAAATGTATGAACTTTAGTATCCAGGTAAAATTAACAGAAAATTTAAAAAATTTCAAAAAACAGAGTTATGTTATTTGCTACCTATAGCAGGCTCAATATATAAACAATGGTAATGTCAATTATAGCTTATCTAGAACCCTAATTTATGTAATTTTACCAATCAGTTATATCTAGTTTTATGAAAGTTTATCTACAGAGTGGTCATTTACTTATTAGGGCCTTATTATTATTAGAAAACTGCCTTGATACTTTTATTGGTGTCTTGGTTTTCTTCCCTCATTAATTGAAATATAAACTCAAAGTTCATAACGAAATACATTTTAATATTAGATAGTGTTGCTGATATCCCTAATTAGAAAATTCGGAATGAAATCTATTCAATAAGCATTATTATTATTATTGTTTTTTGCCAACTGACTATCTATCTATTGAAATAGTCTCATCTCTGTTTAATGAAGTGGATATATCAGGTATTGAGTAGAAAAAATAGCTCCTTAGCTTTTCCTTATTGTAAATTTAGAGCTTTTATTTGCATCGTGTAAAGAGTAGTTCTTTTTGTTCAGTCTCTGAAAATAATTACATGGGAGTATCTGTGTCACTTAGTCTCTGCCTCCTTGGTCACATCGCTTTTTCCTCTTCTGTCTATGTGTGAAATCTCCCTCTGCCTGCCTCTTCTAAGGATATATATGATTGCCCTCCTGGATAATCTGGATAATCTCTCCATTTTAAGATTCTTACTTTGATCACATCTACAAAGATTCATTTTTTTTTTGCTGTATAAAGTGTTGTTCATAGATTCTAGAGAGTAGGATGTGGACATCTTCCAGGGGACAGTTTTTCAGCCTCCCACAATGGCAAAGATATTCTTTCTTACATAATCTACAGAATCTTAAAATTGGTCTAGTAGTAATCACAAACAAAACTATGAATAAAATTTATACTCATAGGTCTTTTTTTAAAATAAAGATTACTAGTAAAATTTGAGTTGAATTAAAATGAGATTAAATTATGAATGAGATTAAATTATATTAAGCAATTTTAAAGTTTTAATAATTATATCTATACGTTTTAAAGTAATGTTTATACTATGTTATTTGTAAATTTTAAAAACGCACATTTATTTCTTCAGGATTCTGGTCCTTGGTAGAACCACCAAATTCTCCTCTCCAATATCACTTATTTTCCTACTTAATTATGAACTTTTGATTACCTTTTCTAGCAATTTCTCTTCTTTATTTTTATCCTACCTACTTCTAAAAATTACTTAAATCATTATAATATAAAAATGTATGAAATAAACATGTACACCTTAAACTTATACAATGTTATATGTCAAATATATTTCAGTAGATTTCAGATATATAAAATTTTTTTTAATTACTTAAGAATAGATTACAATATGTTTTGAACATATGTATGTGTGTAAATTTCTCTCTCTATCCACACACACACGCATATATATTTTAATCACATTTAAACACACACATCGAATATTGATATTCAACATTGCACACTGGTATGGCATATCCAGTGTTTATATATTTTATGTGATATATATTTTATATTTTTATATATTTATATATTTGAATATACATTGTATCAATTACTGTGGATATTATATACATTAGAGGTAATTTAAAAGAGGAGGAGATAACTTTGCTTCATAAATTAGAAATGACTTTGGTTATTTACTTTGACATGTACTCTATCAAATAGTTATTTTCGTTAATATCTTTTTTTTTCACCCCCCTCTTAAGCATTTTTTTAAGGAAAAGCTTTGTCTCATAGCATGTAGTTGTGATTTTGGAAGTATAATCTGGGCAAATTGAATTATATTATTTAGTATTTGTGCCTTTTCTCTTGGTCTTCTATACATTCACTTATGAAGCCTAGAGTTGCATTCAATACTGTTTTTCAGAGCATGCTAACGCTTCTAACCAGCTGAACACATCCACTATTTTTATGTAACAGTTGGCCACCTGAGGAGCATCTTATTTCAGTAATTTTCCAGTCCATAGGAACAGTATTCTTTGGCAAGAAGCATTTCAAAAGATTTCTAGAATGAATACACACGTAAAATTTTTTTAGGTCTGCACTATTTTACTAAACTCTTTCTTATATTGTATATTTGAGTTCTAAATGTCATTTTCTAAATAAAATTTGACTTCATACAATTCACTACGTCGATTTGACTTCTGCACAGGTAGGAATTTCTTTTATTCACTTCTCTATTTACCCTAAAAATATCTTTTGATGGTAACCTCCCTGAAGCCAAAGGGTTAATTTGGCTGATTAATAAAAGCAGCCTAAGGGGCTGGCCGGGTGGCATAGTGGTTAAGTTCACACGCTCCACTTTGGCGGCATGGGGTTTGCAGCTTCAGATCCCCCGCACGGACCTACACACCGCTTATCAAGCCATGCTACGGCAGGCGTCCTACATATAAAGTAGAGGAAGATGGACACGGATGTTAGCCCAGGGCCAGTCTTCCTCAGCAGAAAGAGGAGGATTGGCAGCAGATGTTAGCTCAGTGCTAATCTTCCTCACAAAAAAAGAAAAAAAGAGCCTAATAACTTTTTTACAATGTTACAAAATGTTACAATTTTACAAAATGTCTTATTTGCACTATTAAAAAATCATCATGCTATTATTTTCATTAATATATTCCTTTGAAGTGATTTGATGTATTTTTTAAAGTTCTATTTTTAAAACTGTCAATATGTTTAAGGTCCACAAAGCATGCAACTTGAGTAAGACAGCTCCACAAGTGTGTGTGCAATTACATAATCCATCTATTTGCAATCTTTACTGAAACACTTATTTTTTTCTGATTATAGAAGTCATATAAACGAAATGAAGTGATAACAGTACAGAAACATATAACTGGAAAATAAAGGCTACTAATAATCCCTCCCTCTATAGCTAACCATCTCAATATTCTAACTTTTTAAATATTTTAGTCTATGAATTTGTGTGCATTTACATTAGGAAGATGCGATACATTCTTTTTTATAATTTTGGAGAATTTTCTTGCAACGTTTAATATAATTCAATAGTATAATTTTTAACAATAATACATTATTCAGTCATTCACTTTTTGCTAATAAAAGTAACACTAAAATTAGTAGGCAAGGATATAATTCTTTGGGCACATATCTGATTATTTCCACAGGGCAAACTTCTATAATTAGAATTGCTGAGTCATTGAGAATTACTTTTTTTGAATTTTTCATGCATATTGCCAAATTGCTATTTGGAAATTCTATACTATTTTATATGCATACTAGCAGTGTATGTACCAAAAAACAGACTTTTTATTTGGTAGTATCATGTGAACTTTTACCTGTCAGCTATTAGACTTATCATCATTGAAAGATCAAGCAAGCTGGCTCTTTCTTGTCAGTTTGCTATATAGCATGTGCTATTAAATTAAATGATATAAATTAAATATAAAGTAATAAAATATATATAAAATATATAAATATATAAAATATATATAAATAAAATATAAATATAAATTAAATATAAATTAAATGATATAAAGTCTCATCATTTAAAAAATCTTTTTTCTGAATCTGAACTCATGAGAGCAAAAATCTAGAAAGTAGTCTTTTCTCTCCCATCCCCCCAAAAATGTTGTGTGAGCAAAGTTTAGTCCAGAAAGATTATATTCTTTATTTATTGGAATGTCTCTCAAGTTAGATTTATTTATATTTATTATAATACTCTTAGCTGGTTACCACAACCATTTAGGAACAGCAAATCAAAAGTGAGGTGAGGTACCTACTCTAGGCAAGTGCATTTGCTTAAGAAAGTCTAAAATGCTGTAACAAAGGTACCTCCAAAATTCAAGGGCCTAAAGAACAGAGAAATTTGTTTACCTTTTATGTAATGATCACAGATAAGTATTCCAGATTTGGTGAGAAACTTTGTTTTGCTTATCATTCAGGGACCCAGGCTATAATTCTGTCACCAAGAAAGAAGGAGGGAATTGGGTAATTAAGTTTTCACCCCAAGAAGCAACACTAATAGAAATGACTGTTGGGATGGAAGAAACAGAACTTTTGGAAACAAAAATATTGAAGTCATTCAGTGAAAGACTTTGTCAGGTGTAGGATTTAAGTTTACCCTACATAGAAGTTTATAGGTTGTTACTGTTTCTTGGATTCTGGCAGAAAACAAGGGACTCCTGAGTTAGAGACAAATGATTTTATTAGCCATAGCACAGTAAGCAGTATGAGCATCATATTTGCATTGGCTTCTCTCCTCTTCCGAGTCCCACAGGGGTGACATGTGGTCCAGACAGATGCTACTCACGTGGGTGGTTTGCATCTTAGCTGAGGAATATTCATCTTGGAGAATCCATTCTTTTATAGCAAGCAGTAAGCAAGCCTGTTCTGTGTCTTCAAGGAAGACATTATCTCATTGCTCAGGGTTGCTTGGTGCAAACACAACCCTGAGAAATGGCCCCTGTCAATGACAGTCAGGACCTTGTATTCTCGGCATACTCACCCAGCAAAATATGTAGGACTGTGAGAGACCCATGGAGGGACGGTTCTTTCTCACACCCGTCACTCAGTAGCCTCTGAAGACATTCATGCGTACATCAAGGTAAACAAATTAATGTTCCAAAGAATGTGGAAATTATATTCAGTGTGAGATTCTTTATGTTCTTTACTCAAAATTTCAAATATTCTCTCTGCCAACAGATACCTTCAAAAATAGTTATTGGTTTTATTCATCCTTTGGAGGGATTGTAGAGCCATTTGCAAAAGAGAGAAAAGATAGATGGGTGGATTAGGCAGAGTGATTTCAGTGAATTAGCTGTTCCTTGAAAACTGATTTCTAGTATTTTATTTCACCATAACCTTTGTTCTGGGTTGATGAATGAGCAAAAGGACCTTTTCTCAAACATATCACTATTGTATATTATACTAGAAATTCATGTGGCTTAAGGGACATATCTTTTGGGATAAAATACTCCTGAAGTGAGTTGATTGTATTCATTCATGGTTTTGTGATAATTACTTGAATAATAGCAACACATCACTATGATTGGCTTCAGTAAGTGGGAGGCATAATGAAGGAGAAAGAATTGAGTTCATGTAAGTTAGACATTCCTTTTCACCCCTCACCTGCCCCTTCCATTATAAATCATGATTGTTTCTTTTTTGGTATCTGAAGAAAGTGCTGTGGTCACCATTTAAGAGCAAGGAAGTGAATATCAGAAGCTCTGTGTTCAGCTTTTGGCTCTGCCACTTGGTGACTTGGGAATTTTTGGCAACTCACTTAATCTTACTTAATATTTGGGGTATAAGGATTCTCTGAAATGAAGTGAGATATGACTATCAAAGTTCTTTCTAAACTATAAAGTGTTATACAAATATTTAATTACCAAGAATTATGCATACTTGAGCTTTTCTCTATTAATGCAGATTGAAGAATATGTTCTCAACGCTGGCAGCATAATATAGCTCCTAATCTGAACACTTTTGGTCATACTCTACCTACTTTTAGAATGTTTAATTGAAAAAAAACTTCGAAAAATTCTATAATTTGAATCACTTGGAAACTCTGTTTACGTAGCTCACTTTATTATCTAACCATGCTGATAAACTCCCAGTCTTCTATTGAGTACTAAGTCTAAAATGGTGGATTCAGTAAAAATTGTATTTGCATTTTTATTGTTATTTTTTATTATTGATAACGATAGTGATACTTTTTGCAAATATAGGAATGGGTGGTTAAAGGGGAAGATATTTGGTTTTATATGGTAAAGCATACTGAGAATTTAGTGTAGATGATACTGAGAAGAGGTGGAAAAGATTTGCAGGGTAGTGTGTGTGTGTGCACACACGATACCCGTGTTAATCAAAACCCATTTTTCTCCTTTAGCTTCTTGAAAATGTTATAGTGCTATGAAAAGGAAATGAAAGACATGGTGATATAACTTGTGGCTTTTTTTAATAAAGTAGGATTGTTTCTTCTTGTTGATTGATTTATTGACAGTAGCTTCCAAATAATATTCTTATCTTTTTACTATCTACTGTATGTTTACTTTAATTAACCAGTCTAAAGGTTGGTTGGCAATGATGGAAATTGCCAGAGAATCATAAAATATTCAAGCTGGAAGTGACTTTAAGGATCACATACTGCAGCTACATGAGGAAAGCAAAGTTCATAAACATCTTTAAGGTCACATGTCTGGATGGTAGTTTAGATTCTTAAGAGCATCCCTCCTATTCTTACTTGTTGCAGTGCTCATCTACTATTACGCATTTTCTTAGAGTTTTGAAAGTATTTTAAAGCAGTAACATCTCGCTCTCTTTTTAGGTGGTTATTAGGAGTAAAAGTGGAGAGATCTTGTATCGTATTTCACCGTGGGCGAAGTATGTGGTTCGTGAAAGTGATAATGTGAATTATGATTGGATACACTGGGATCCAGAACAGCCATATAAAGTGAGAACAACAAATCTTTAAATAAATGCTTATTCCAATATTTCTAGGAAAATTAATTTTTACTTTTATAACTTTTATAGTAGCGTTCAGTTTCTCTCTTCGCCACTGGTTTAATATTTGACGTCATAGTGCACCCATTATGTTATACTTACATATATTAGAGTCTCTCATCTGTAGCCAATAAAGTATAGAAGTGAGTTTTTGTTTTATTGTGTGTTTCTGAGGTGGTGGGGGGAAGAAAACTAAATCTCTACAGACTACCTGTAAGGGATACTGATTTTTTAAAAAATTTTAGCTATAATTTCTGATTCATCAGACTCTTCAGTGATGTAATATTTCTCACTGTCATGGGTTTGAAGCAGGATCAGTCTCCTTAGGAGCAAGGAATAGCGAAGACATCCCCTGAATGTGTTAATTAGAGTAATTTTTAAGGCTGTCTTATTGACAAGAGTTGTAGGTGTCTTTGAACTCACTTTTCTGTCCTTTAAGTTATTGGAGCTTGTTGATAAATGCTTTGCATTTAATAATTATGTGTGCATTTCACAGCTCTTATGTTTTCTCTAAGGCTTAGGCTTAAAATATATCTTCACTCAATGATAAGGTGTAAGCCATTACATGATTACTCTTTTAAAATAGGTCCATTAACATGATCATAAAAAGGACTTTTTTCCAAAAGAAAATTTAATGGATATAGCCAATGCCTTTTATATGCAAAAACAGTTCCAAAGTATTTGACTGAGTTGATTCATCATTTCATTTTACATACTGAATCAACTTGTGTCATACCTGCATTTCTGGTCTCATTCTGTATGTAATCTTATATTCTGTAGTTTAAGCATTCCAGACCAAAGAAGCCAAGAAGTCTAAGAATTTATGAATCTCATGTGGGAATTTCTTCCCATGAAGGAAAAGTAGCTTCTTATAAACATTTTACATGCAATGTACTACCAAGAATCAAAGGCCTTGGTAAGTAATAACTGTGATTTTTGTTCAGCTAAAATTTTAATGTATCTGTTCTCTTATTAGAAAAACTAATTACAAGTGTCTCTTTTTTGTGCTAAGAGATTAAATATGTAATAGAAATGCATTTTATTTTAGGCTTCTCAAATTGCCCTGTAATAGTGATAGCATAGAAAAGAGAAATGAAATAAGATAGAGCATAAGAATTCAAGATATAATTCCAATTTCAATTTTAAGTAATATGAACTGATGGCTTGAAAAATTGTAGATAAATATGTAAGCATAATTACTTTTTTACTGGAGAGAACTTTTATCAATTTGAGTGGTCATTGATTATAGCCTGTTCATTTTAGTCTGTTAGGGAAAAAAATCTTACATTTGTAAGGTGACTGGGAACTCATTTTATATCAGAGTCGTGTATATAGCTCTTGTTTGGATGACTTAAGTGACCAATATTTATAGTGCATCCTCTATGTGAGACATATTGTTCTAGATGTTTGTGTATTGGACTGAAGTGACACAGACCCTGTCTTCATAAGAACAACCAGGAGAGTGAATAATGTACTGCTGAATTTTTGATTCAGTATGCTTTGAATCGGTTGCTTTTTTTTAGAGGTAATGCTTTTTTATCATTTCAAAGCATATTAGCACCTGCTCCAATGGCTAGGCAGGAAGATAAAGTACATTTAATTATTCTGTTTCTGGTAGGCAGTCCAAATTTTGTCCAGAGGACAGGTTTGTAACTCATGGTTAAAGTTTTCAGTTATGTATGGATCCTAATGATCTGTGATGATGAGATCAGGTTCCAGAAACCAAAATTAAATCAATGTTTGGAGAATTTTATATTAATTATTTTAATAGATATTATATTAAAATTATTGTATTTGTGATATTTTGTCATTTTATAAGTAGTAAATCGTTTATGACCCAGTTCTTGCAAAACGTTCAGCAGAATAAGGTTCTCGTTCATCTTTGTGTTTGAATCGTCTAGGCCAGTATTCTGAACATAAATGAATCCAGAATGATTAATGCCATAAAATTAGTAATAAAAACTACAAATTGGTGCTTAAACATAAAAATAATATTAATTGCATAATAGGCAAATAAACTACAAACTATATTTTGTTATGAAATATGTAATTGTATTTCTGAGCAGTAGTTTATATATATACTTCCATCAGGCCTGATAGTTAATTTGATTTTTTTTTTACAATAAAAAGCCAACAATAATAACTTTTCAGCAGATTATAAACCATGAAGTTTATATTATTCTTTAAACTTACGAATCCCTAATTCTGAATGTGAATTTGTAATTGTTCCAATATTATGTACTGAAATATGTGCATGAGAAGCTACATTGACATGAATTGGACTTTGAGAACAGAATAAGAATATTTTCTATGTATGTTACAGAAATGTAAACTTTCAAAGCAATCAAATCATATTTGGAAATTTTACCAAATTGTGCTTTGAAGAAGAAAACCTGACTTTTTTAGTTTTTTTTTTTTTTAAAGAGACCAAAAGTTTCTTCTCTGATTATTTGCTTACATTAAAAATACATTAGTGGGGGGACCGGCCCCGTGGTGTAGCGGTTAAGTGCGCGCGCTTCACTGCAGGCAGTCCGGGTTTGGATCCCGGGCGCACACTGACACACCACTTGTCAGGCCATGCTGTGGTGGTGTCCCACATAAAGTGGAGGAAGATCGGCACGGATGTTAGCTCAGGGCCAGTCTTCCTCAGCAAAAGAGGAGCATTGGCATGGGTGTTAGCTCAGAGCTGATCTTCCTCACACACACACACACACACAAAAATACATTAGTGGGGCTGACCCAGTGGTGTAGCCATTAAGTGTGTGCACTCTGCTTCAGTGGCAACCCGGGGTTCTCGGGTTCAGATCCCAGGTATGCACTGATGCACCACTTGTCAAGCCATGCTGTGGCGGCGTCTCATATAAAGTAGAAGAAGATGGGTACAGATGTTAGCCCAGGGCCAAGCTTCCTCAGCAAAAAAAAAAAAAAAAAAAAAAAGAGCGAGAGAAGGATTGGCATTGAACGTTAGCTCAGGGCTAATCTTCCTCACTGAAAAAAAGAAAATACATTAGTAAATACTTTTAAGTGTTATGGATTTTTAAAAATATAATGCCTACCTTTTTGAGTCACTTCATTTAGTGTTAAAGCAAAACATTTTTAGACAGAGAAAGGAAAGTTGTGTGTGTGAGCATGTGTGTGTGTGTGTCTGCTTATACATCCGTGCACACATGCAACTTGAGTAACTTTATAGGTGCAAGAAATAGTGGCAAGTAGAAGAATTAATGCTGGCACTGTAAAAGCTACCCTGTAGAAAAATGGATTTGCTGGTATATCTTATGCTATATGGTAGCAATAACTGAAATATAAATAAAATGTAAAATAAAAAGGATATGGCATGCAATCAGTTACTTTTATTTAGCATTCATAATCCTCAGTATGAACATTACAAGTGCAACTGAAGTTTAGCATATGCAGATTGCCATCTTTAATATTCTAAATCCAAATTAAGAGTATATTTGCATATCATTTATTACTTGTTAAAATGAAGACATTTCAAATAGCTAGTTAGAATGTAACCCTCAAGAACCAGCTGTCCGATTTTGTGTGAGAAGGTCAGACGAGCAAAAGATGTTAAAGTAGTAGAACTTTTCAAAATGATCAAATCATTTATATGTAAATGATTTTAAGTAAAATTTAATGTCTTTAGAACAAGGATGCTGTTATATATTTTTTTATTACTTTTTTTTTTTAATGTGACTTTAATCTCTATTTGACTTTCGCTTGTGTAGGATACAACTGCATTCAGTTGATGGCGATCATGGAGCATGCTTACTATGCCAGTTTTGGTTACCAAATCACAAGCTTCTTTGCAGCTTCAAGGTAAAATGAAAGACTCATTATATCCATTCTTATTTGATCAAAAAATTTAAAACAAATGAAGTTTTACATTTTATATGATGTTGTTTTGTAACTTATTTTAGGGTTAACAGAATTAACAGAAGCTGAGCATTTTCTTTTATTAAGATCATAGACTGTCTTTCCATCTAGCCTAAGAGGTTGGCCCTGATTTAATGTTGCTTTTCTTGAAATGATTTCTAATAAAGACTATCCAGTTACCTGCTGAAATTGTCATGCACTTGGAGGCCCAAGCTTTAGTCGGAAAATCGTGTCTTATGGAAGCCATTGTTGCCAGAGCTCACATCCTTTTATTGAAAGGGATTGACATGTAGGAAGATGACTGAGGAGGCCCATAGTAGGACATAGACTACCCGCAGAAGGACTGTCCTTCTTCCCAGGCTGAAATCCCAGGAACGAGCAGAAATACACCAAGGGATCCTACGCCATTGAAGGAGTGCTGACCTGAATGAGCAAGTTCAATACTGTCTCCACCTCATGGAGCTTACACTGTGGTGGCATATAGACATTAATCCAGCAATCATACATATTATGATTTCTACCTGTAATAAAAGCTAAGAAGAAAATGACAGGATTCTATAATAGCATACAATCAAAGATCTGATAGTTTAGATTAGATTTGAACTGATGTTGGAACTGAGATATAAACATGATTAAAAGTTAACTGGGGGTGAGCGGTGAAGTGGGAGTAGGTAGACAGCATGCCAGATGTGGAAACAGTCACTGACCCGTTTACCTGCTTCTGTGTGTAGTAGTTTTCCTTGAATAAGTTGTCGGTACTTACCATCTCTAATCCTTTCACTTCTGTTCTTTCTTGAACTCATTCCGAGCAGCCTCTCTACCTCTTTACCAATATTGCTCTTGCTAAGGGTGCTGATGACCTTCATGTTGTCAAGTCCAGTGGTCAATTCTTAGCTTACTTGAACTGACCCCTACCTTCTTGGAACTTTTTTCTTTCCTCGGCTGTCAGAATATTAAACCCTCTCGTTATTTTTCCCACCTCTCTTCTTGCTTCTTCTTTATTTCCTTTGCTCTTTCTGACCACTAATGATTGGATCGCCCAGCGGTCAGGCCTTGGTTCCATTCTCTTCTGTATCTATATAGAGTACCTTGGAGATCTCATCAAGTCTCATCCATTCTTATGGCTTAAATATGCTTTATATGCCAGCCCCCAAATTTACCTCTCCAGTGTTGACCTCTGTTGTGAATTTCAAACAATGTCTATTTGACATTGGGATATGAAATACATATCTCATACTTAACGTGTCCCAAATTAAATTCCTGACCTCATCTTCCAGCCTCCTCCTCCTGCCATCTTCCCTAATTCAGTGAATGACATCTTCATCTTCCAGTTGTTCAAGCCAAAAATCTTTGCATTGTACTTGACTCTTCCCTTTATGTCCCTCCCTACACTCTATCATAAAACCTAGCCACCTGTAACTTCAAAATGTAACCCAAACCTGGCTGCTTCAACTGCTACCGCCCTGGTTCAGGTTGCCATTATCTCTTACGTGGATTATTTCAGTAGCTCTTTAATTGGTCACTCTGTTTTCTCTTGTCCTCCTACCCTTTCTCTAGCCATCTCTCCCTCCATTCTTATGGACTACTTTCTATAATAACCATTTTAAAATAAAAGTCAGATCACGTCACTTTCTTGCTTGGAACCCTCTAATGATTCCCGTCTCTTTCAGAATAAAAGCCAAAGTCTTATATTGGTCCATAAGACCCCATGTGATCTAGGTCTTGGCTGACTCTCTGGGCTCATCTCTTTCTTGATCATTCGACTCTAGCCACACCAGCCTATTTGCTATTTCCCAAATACTCCTAGCTCATTTCTGTCCCCAGTGCCCCTTCTCTCTGATCATTCTTCCTTTTAGATATCCGCATGCCTTACTCCCTACTTCTTTCAGGTTTTCACTTAAATATTGCCTTTTTCATAAAACTTTCACTGATGACCCTATTTAAAATAGCCCTTCCCACCAGTGGCTTTGCTTCATTTTTCTTTGGAGAAGCTATCTGACATTCCACATATTTTGCTTATTTATTTGTTGTCTCCCAACTAGAATGTAAATTCTATAAGGGCAGTGATATTTGTTTTGCTCAGTACTGAATTCCCAGAGCACAGAAAACTTCATGACACATGGTAGATAGCTTAATAAGTATTTGTTTAACAAACAAATGTTTAGGGCTGTTCATTCATTGAGCAGGCTGTTCAGTGAGTGAAAAAGGCTAGGTGGCTGGGATAAGGAGAGGAACGGGTAGAGTATCATAAGATAAGTCTAAGGTTATTGGAAGCATCCAGATTAGGCAGTGCAGTTCGTCATGACAAGGACAGTGGTCTTTATCCTAAGGACAATGGGAGTGCAAGTATGATTTTCGGTAGAGGATACCATGATCTTATTTGTGTTTTTTAAAGATAGCTCTGCTGCCCAAAGGATTTGGCTATCAGGAGATCTGCTGTATACTAAGCACTGAACAATATAATGAGAAACCAGAGTGGCACAGCCCCTGCCCTCAAGGAGCATATAGTCTAGTGAGGCAGAGAGAAAATAAACAGTTAATCACAAGAGTGATTATTTATTTAAAAGGGAAAATTGATGCTATGGAAGACTGTAATATTGAGATTTTGCATAAGTTAAGAAAGGCCTTCCTGGGGCTGGCCTGGTGGCGTAGCAGTTAAGTCGCACGCTCTGCTGCAGTGGCCCGGGGTTCACAGGTTCGGATCCCGGGTGCGGACTGATGCACCACTTGTCAAGCCATGCTGTGGCAGCATCCCATAAAGTAGAGGAAGATGGGCACGGGTGTTAGTCCAGGGCCAATCTTCCTCAGCAAAAAGAGGAGGATTGGCAACAGATGTTAGCTCAGGGCTAACCTTCCTCACAAAAAATTAAAAAAAAAAAAAAAGAAAGGCCTTCCTCTTAGGAGTGATTTTTGTTTTCTGTTTCATGCAGACTAGCAAACTGCTTTCAACATAAACACATATGCATGTGAGGTACCCATCTTTTCTGCTTGGTAACAGACATGACACATTCTCTTGGCCTTCTGGGACTTGAGGACATTCTAGTTTGAGAATAAGTAAGTGCAGGAGGGATTGCCTCAATCAAGTGACCAAGGACATTTGAAGAAATACTCTTAAGAGCCGCCCACCCCCAACCATACACACTCAGAGGGATGGCCAGGTATAGGAACAGGAATGACCATGGCTCCCCACACTAGCTAGGTTTGGAGATGGAAATCAGCACCTCTGAGCATAGAGAAGCAGAGTGTTACTGTCTGCCTGCTCAAAATGTGAATTTTGTTGGGATTAAATCTATATTTAATAGCTAAATTTGAATTAGTTTTTTATTTTAAATTTGCTTAATAACAAATATTAAGCAGCTTTGACATATCTAAGTATTGTATCATACTGCATTTGCATATTTAATGTATCTAGTACTGTGCTGGTAAAACAGTTGATACACAGTAAATGATTGGCTGTTTGCTCTAAATATGATGTGATTTTGGTTTTCCTGTGCTCTTTACCTTTAGCCGTTATGGGACGCCTGAAGAGCTAAAAGAATTGGTTGACACAGCTCACTCGATGGGTATTACAGTCCTCTTAGATGTGGTACACAGCCATGCTTCAAAAAATTCAGATGATGGATTGAATATGTTCGATGGGACAGATTCCTGTTATTTTCATTCTGGACCTAGAGGGAATCATGATCTTTGGGATAGTCGACTGTTTATCTACTCCAGGTAGGTACATATAACATGGAAATGTCTTCTTTGTTTAAAAAAAATGTCAAGGAATTTTACTAAATTCATTTTATGTATACTCTCTCACTGGTATTTAATTTCTTAATTTGATTTTAAAAAATTTTTTAAATTTAAAAATTTTAATGCTATAAAAATTATAGAATTTACCTTGTTTTGTATAGCACATGTATTCTTGGTAAGTTGCATTAAATTTCAGTTTTATAAATCTTATGCCATTTAAAATATATTGCCATTTAAGAGGATTAATGTGAATAAGTTTTTAATATCTAAAAGACCACTTTATCAGGTTGAATTAACCATAGCAAATCTCTTTTTAGTAGAAAAATACACATTGTTTTAAGTAGGCCTTTTTTCAAAATCATACTTTATGTTTTGCTATCTTAATAATATCATGTTTTTTATTGCAGCTAATTTATTATAACTATAGTAACTAACATTTATTAGTACGTAATTCGTCAGCTATGGTGCCAAGTGTTTTAGATATATTAGCTACATATTTTATTTCATTTATTTTGCACAGTAACTCTACATACACATAGTAAGTTACGACCATCCTATAGATAAGTAAACTAAGGCTTAGTGTTGAAACAAGTTTTAAAGATTAAACACATTTCTGACTTTTTTAACCATCTAACTAGAAGGGTGTTTAGATGATTAACCCTAAATAGCATGGCAAACATGTTCTCCAAAATCAAAAATACTATCAACTTGTATCCATTATTTATCATAAGTGAAAATATATGAAAATATGTTGTCAGGCACATTAAAAGTAGCAGAGTGTCAAGTAATGTGTAACTAACTTTTTATAAATTATTTTTTTAAAAATTTGATGAATTTTCTTTTCGATGTTACATTGTACGTAAACATAAACATACCTGGAAAACGAGCAGTGTAGAAAAATGCTTCGGCGAGTACTTTGATAAAATGAAGAATTCTGATTTTTCAACATAAATTTGATGACTTTTATGTGGAGGAAATTGTTTTGCTTCACTCTTTTCTTAATATCATACGTTATTTTATATTTCATAGCCATATAGGAATCACTCATGCCCGATGAAGCAGCATAATATATGAGAAAAGATGCAAGAGGTGGGAGCGGGTGGCAGGCTTCCAGCCTAACTTCACTCTGGTACAAATCGATTAATCATTCTGGTTCTCAGGCTTTTCATTATAAGAGGAGGCAGAGTTTTGGGGCTAATGCAATTCCTTCTGTAAAGGTATTTTGTATTTGTGTCACTTTTTTGAACATTGCTTTTTATGCTCTGGATTTATAACAAGTAAAAAGGACTGAACCTGTACTAATTCAATGATATAATCACACTAATTAAATTATTGAGTAAATCTTATAAAAGTAGATGGTGGACAAGAAATACAATTAATTGAACTCTCTGGTTCCTATTTGGATGAATAAGAGTTGACTCCTGTAGAACTGTTCCTTACAAAAGAAATACATTAAATGGTTAAATTTTTATATTATGAAACAATTCTTCTGTAGAACTGTGTCTTAAAAAGAAATACATTAAGTGGGTAGATTTTTATGTTATAAAGCAATTCTTTATTTTATTAAAATATTTATTATAGTGCATTTTTCTGTATCTTGAGCTCTCAAAGTCCATTTAAAGTTATCCAGTTTTTGGGCCGGTACCATGGCTTAGCGGTTAAGTGCGCGTGCTCTGCTGCTGGCGGCCCGGGTTCGGGTCCCCAGAGCGCACTGACGTACTGCTTCTCCGGCCATGCTGAGGCCAAGTCCCACATACAGCAACTAGAAGGATGTGCAGCTATGACGTACAACTATCTACTGGGGCTTTGGGGGAAAAAATAAATTAAAAAAAAATTATCCAATTTTCTAAAGAAAAGGGATTATACATAATTGTTTTAAAAAGAAATTAAGACATAGTTAACATTTTTATTTAATACTTGGTTTCTCTTGTTATTGAAATAACTGTTACTCTTTCTCAGGTGCTTACTTTTGGTAAATAATGTATAGTATGTTTTTAGCTTATTATTTTTATTATGATAATTTTTTTTGGCTACGTTATATTATATAAGCTCAGTTGTCTGTAAATGTAGTTCCATTTAAAATGTATTTCTTTTATCCTTTATGTTGTTCTATTTGACAATATCTGAATTTTCCTAGTTTTATAGGATTAGTGTTTTCTGTATAGGTTTATACTATTGGTTATGACATCATTAAACAACATACATAAAATCCTACAAAGCCAAATTTAAATTACCAAATTTAAACAAATAATTCATTAATACTTAGGTTTTTCAATATGTAGAATACTAAAGATTCTAGGACTCTGAATTATTTTCTCAGTACTATGTGCAATTTATTAAAAACTTTATTAACAAAATTTATGTTAGCCTGATGAAATTTATCAGGCTTTTTATTTTACATTTTCTTCCTTCTATTCTGATTAGTTATAGCATATGTAGTATAACATTGCTTTGGTGTAATGCTAAAGCCATTTTTGTAATCAGCATTCGTGATTCAAATCCTACTCTGCTCTTTTGGTTATTGCTGCTTAACAAACCAGCTTAAAATCTAGTGACTTTAGACAGTAGCAGTTGTTTATTTTGCTCCTGGATCTGTGATTTGGGCGTGGCTCAGCGGCCTGCTCTTCTCTTCCCCGTGTTGTGTCAGCTGGAGTGGGTGGAGTTTCCGCTGTCAGGCAGGTTCACTCACATGACTGCCAGTGGGGCTGGCTGTCAGCTAGGAGCTCAGCCATGCCTCTGGGCAAAGGGCCTCAGTTCCTTCCTTGTACCCCACTCCACTGGCTACTTGTGTTCTTACAAGAGTGAGAGTCCCAAATAACAGGACGTGTAGGCTGCCATTTCTTATGGTCTGGATCTGGAAACTGACACAGCATCATTTCTGCTGTAAAAGGAACAGGGGACATGGACTCCTTCGTTCAATGGCAGGAGCATTAAAGAATTTTAGGGCTGTGTTTTAAAATTCCCACGTCTAGCAAGTTTTGCCCACACACAATGAATATGGCACAAATTCAAAACAGATAGATTGAAATACCTGTTTATGTGGAAATATTATTATTTTGCTCAATCAACCATATTTCTGTGGTAGGGGGTTTTGTTTGAAACAGGCAATTTTTACAAAATATACTTTTCATTATATAAGTAATAATGCCATTGTTGATAATCAGAAAATATAAAAAAGCACACAAAATCCAAAGTAAAAATTGTTATACTTTATAAATATAAATAACATTCTTTGTACCTGAGTGCATTTTAATGAGTATCCATTACATGCATATAAACACATATAAACCCAAGCCTCCACTGTTACTCTCCCCATAGAATAGCTACTCTGCCTGTAATTTTGGGTTGTTCCTTATCCAGATGAAATCAGAAACTACAATTTATGCTTCATATTTTAAAATATAAGTCCTTTTCCACTTCTTACCTTTGATAGGATGATT
This sequence comes from Diceros bicornis minor, assembly GCF_020826845.1. Classification (NCBI taxonomy): domain Eukaryota; kingdom Metazoa; phylum Chordata; class Mammalia; order Perissodactyla; family Rhinocerotidae; genus Diceros; species Diceros bicornis. The sequence goes on from NC_080766.1 coordinate 11,279,230, forward strand.
AATATTATACTCCATTGAAAAGTATATATAAAAATGGTACATGGTTCGCCTAAGGCCTAAGCCTCTTCTTTGAAAACTTGTAATAATTTTTGAAATTATTATATTTACTGTTTAAAAAAATGGTCTTATATAGAATCGGCTTCTGTAGAGATATGTTGCTGATGCTCATTTCATCCTATCTATATGTCACAGCTTGTCACCACTTACAATCTCTGATTCAAGTGCCATCATCAAAGTTATCAGAATTAAATCTCTCACTCTGAGTAATACCAGCGATCCTGACTGTGCTATTTCATTACCTGCTATGAATAAATTTCTAATCAGGAGTGGCCCATGTTTTAATTTTCTATCTACTTTTCCGCTGAACTGCCTTCTAGCTCTGCTAAATTACTAATGACAGCTCATACCAGAGATTGAGCTGTCCTTTCTTTAGTTGGTAAAGAAAACTTTCTGACACATCTGTCACCCATAAGTTTCAGAAGTTTGTGGAGTGAGAAATAATGGATATAATTTAGTGGTCTCAGTTTTAAGTTCTGTTTCGCATGTGCATTTGGCACTACGTAAATGCACTTGATAAAACAAGACAACTGCAGATTTGTTGAGCTTAAACAATTATTATGCCTTGACCATTACTACAGCTTCAAATCCCTTTTCTTTGTTGAGTATCTCTTTCAAGATAAGATATTGAAACTCAATGGAGATAGCATAGTAGAGCTAATGCTCATTTTTCCCCTGAACCTTACATTTGGGTACAAAAGTAGTGTAATCATATTCCATCAGCTTGGGTTCATAATGTGACAACTATTAGGCAGGAAGATACGCTACTCTTATCTTGAGTTACTAGAGTTCCTTTCAGAAACAAGAGTGAATCCAGTTTGCTTTTTTCGAGTCATAACCACATGGAGTAAAATACCCCTTAGTACAGACACTGTAATATTTGGGGTTTTTAAATCATGTTATGCCTTTTCCACAAGTTAGAGTGTGGAAGGAAATTTGTGGGGCCCTTCTCTGCTCAGAGTGGATATTTGGATCTTAAGTAGTCTCTGCTATCATGTTTTTTTTTTTTTTAGTTTGTTAATATAGTGAATTACATTTATTGATTTTGAATGTTAAGCCAATCTTGCCTTTCTGGGATAAACTCTCATGAACATAGGTGCTAATATTCTAAACAAAATGTTAGCATATTTATATATGATATTTCATCATGACCAAATTATTTCTTAGTGGTGAATCTGAACTTAAGGATTATTGTTCATTTATGTATTTATTAGCTAACGAGCATATGAGACCATCATGATTAGTAAGAAATTTGAAAACTAAGCATCTAGGACATGAATGGAAATCTCTAAAATTATTATTTTTAAGACAACTTTAAAGTCATATGCTACTTTGTGGTTTCATAAAAGCAAAAAAACAAAAAGCCACATGCCATTGAGTAGAATAATTGCTCTTTTTGCTATAGTAAAAGTGGCCACCATTACACAGAGAAAATAGCATAGGGCAAATGTATACAACTACCTTTGAAAACAATTTGTATTACCTGGAAAAGTTGTAGATTCATATATCCTAGGACGTATTACTAGGTGTATATGCTTGAGGAACTAGCATATGCTTATCAGAAGTTTGAGAAGAAATAGAAATTAAAAAATCACTCCCTTCAGGGTATAGGCATCATTTTAACAATTAATTTGAAGTAACTGCTTTCAAAGAAAGTTCAGCATGGAGAAAGCATTTGGGGGAAAATATCAATAAAAAATTTCCATCAATGTGATTTTATTGCCACAAATGATTTCAGTCATAAAAATTCTTTAATTTGCATACACATGAATCTTGGAGCAGTTTTTGCCAAACTTAAAATTGTTCTGGTTTTAGTTTGTCTTAAGCTCATTGGTTAGAAATATAAATATAATTATAAATATAAATGAATCATTGTGTGGTTACTTGGCAAGATCACCTCACTAACTTCAGGGAAAATGGAAATATGCAGCCAAATTTCATGCAAGATGGTAGATGGTGGGGGGAGTTGAACAAAGAGTTTTATAATTTAGTAATCACAACCATTGATCCTCTCTTTTCATTTATATCTATGTATTTTAGTGAGCTGTTACAGCTAGAACAAGCATTAAAATCACATATCAAAGTGATTTTAACTTTAACCAGACCTTGATTATTTTATCTTTATTTTAAAATTAGTTTCTTTGTGTGTATGAGTTTACAGTATACTTAATATATTACTAAAGTGATATGTATACATATACAATTAATAAATAAATAGATATACAGAGGACTCTGCTGAAAAGATTTTACTGATAGGGCACACAACCAAAAAAGTTTACAGATCATTGAATTAGACCTCTGCTTAGGTAAATTCGGGTTAACATCAAAGATTTTCCTTAAAAGAAGAAGAAACTATTTTTTTTCTGATCAATTCATTCATAAATTTATTGATTTGTTTATTTAATAAACATATTGAGCATCTACCATAGGTCATGTCTTTAGGGAAGTGATATTTTCAATAAATTTTAATGTAGCACAAAACTCTAAAAGAAAATATTTTTTAATTTCTTTGGAGAGATTTCAGAACATTTTATATATATATATATATATTTTTTTTTTTTGGTGAGGAAAACTGGCTCTGAGCTAACATCTGTGCCCATCTCCCTCCATTTTGTACGTGGGACGCTGCCACAGCATGGCTTGATGAGTGGTGCGTTGGCTTGCGCCTGGGATTCAAACCTGCAAACCCCAGGGGCCGAAGTGGAGCATGTGAACTGAACTACTATGCCGCCAGGCGGGCCCCCATTTTATATTTTTTTAAGTGAAGTAATAGCATCATTTTAGACAGACAAATACCTGTCTATTTGCTTTATAAAAAGTAAATGATGCTTTTTTTAATGAAGCATTTGCAAATGATGGATGATTTCCAGACAATTGCAAATGATGAATGATTAACAGACAATTTTGGACATAGATTTAGTAAACAGCTAACTATTCCAAAGGGAGTCAGACAATTAAAAACAAGCAATAACTCACAGCCTATTCATTAAGAATATTAAAATCTCACGGTAAGATTGTTAATAATGCTGGATGTCCCATAAAAAGCCTTACTGTTTTCTTCTTTTAGAGTATTTTTTCTTTTCCTTTTAGTATCTCTTCTTTGTTTAAACAGACTCTTATTTCAGCTTGATTAAGGAAAATGGTTAAATCTACTATTTCAAAGAAAGTAGAGTTAGATTCAAAATTCAGACAGACTAATTCTCTTTTATAAAAGGTATTAAGAAAGTTGCTATATCAATCTAATCTGTCTGGATTTGAGTTTGAATAGTAGAAATATAACTTCTCTCACAGGGTTTATGAGATTATTCAGCCTAGCAGAAAGATTTCTATTGATGCGGAGCACAGTGCAGGGGTAAGGATTTACAGTCTTTATATAAACTTTGTTCCTGGTATTATCTGCCTCATTTATTCCCCACAAGTCTAAAATTTAGGTTCATGGGGATATCGTGAAAATATCTGGAGTATTTAGGACTTGCTCACCTATAACATTCACCTTCTCAAATCCAAACTCACTCTAAAGTAGGGCAGTTCTACTCAGTAATTTACCTTAAATTTGAAAATGTGCATTGCTCCAAAAGCAGCTTCTTCAGCTTGAGATAGGGGTACATGCTTGGGAAAATGGTCTGAAAGCCCCTATTCAATGATTATTCATTTAAATCTGGGAATTTTGGAGTCTATAATAAAAATATCTGGGTTTTGTTTATGACCTTTTTAAACAAGCAGGTAAAAAGTGAAAAAAAAAATCAATTTTTCTGTTTTTATCTGTGTGTAACAAAACAACTCGTTTAAACATGTCTATTTTCTAGGGTATGGACTAGCAGTTTTGAAGTTATGAAGAGATATTTCGTGGTTTTCTAGCTGAATGATTTCCATAGCGTTATGCTGCACATAAATAAGCCATGTTATATTGAGCCAATTATTTTCAGAAAATATAGGTGTCTCTTATAAGTTTGGAAGGATGCATTTTATAAGTAATATAAAAATTATTCATTTTTGAGAGTTTTTTCCTCTCATTCATTTAGATCAGTGATCAGGCGTATTTTTCTCTGACTTCTGATATTTCCGTCCACGTTTTGTGATGGTGAAATATCCCTGGCACTGGTTGTATCCCGCGTCTCCAGTCTTCCTCCTGTTTCTTTCACTGTTAATAAGAGAAGCCATCAGCCTCAGGATTTATTTCATTTTCTCCTTCTGGGTTACAATATCTCCCCAAGACTAGATCTTTGCCCATGGTGCCTTTCAAATTCTGTCTGCTGAAAGCATCAGTCTTCCCACGATGCTTTAGGAAACAAAACAGCGTGATAACCAACTTTCCCAAGACTGAATCTCTGTTCTTAGTAAGGATAGCAAATGAGGCCAACCAGCTGTCCAGTTGGGTTCCCCTGGTCTTTGTGAGGTGATGATAATCATGATGATTACAGGGATAACCTTTATTAAGGACCATTCAATTTGGAGGCATTAAGTGCTTTACATACATTGTTGACCTTTCTTCTCTGACGACCTGATATAAAATAACTCCTCCCATCCCCCACCATTGCCCAGCTCCTGCCCCTGCCTGATTTTCCTCCATTGCACCTATCGCCATGTGACATTCTAGATACTTGTTTATTTTTTAATTTTAGTTATGTATTTGTTGCTTATATATTAAATGTGGAAGTAATGTTAATAATTTATTGTTTCTTATAGAAGACATTTTATTTAAAGTAAAGCAGTCTCTGTTTCTGTTTCTCTGTCTCATAAACTTTTCACCATCAAATTTTCTTGTCATGAACGTGATACTGCAAAGAATTGATTTGGTGGGGTTACTTGTCGTTTAGAACTGAATTCAATTCAACTGAAGTACAAAAGATACTTCTAGCCAAAATGATAATAATAAATACTGTTTAGGATATTAAAGATCTGGGATAATATAAAATAGGTGGTTTGGCAATTAAATGACCTTTACCTCTCTGATCTTGAACCCAGCCACTTAACACTTGAATCTCAGTTTCATGTATAAAGAGCTCATAATTATAATATTATTTATGTGCCGCAGGGTAGTTGTTCAAACTATATAAAATAACATAATTGAAAATGCATGGTAAACTAGAATATGGAATATTATGCAAAGTTGGAGTTGCACTTTCAGATTTTTACTAGAAATGAAAGCAGGGCTCAGCTCACAAACCAGGCAGGTGACAGAGGGAAGCCAGCCAGGTGGCACTCTTGGCAACCTGGAGCAAACAGGTCTTGTCTGAAGGGACTGCCACTCACAAACTCCCCCAGTTGTTTCTTCCATGTGAGAGTGTGGCCCATGTAGCCACGTCTTCTGGTTCTGTAAGGGAAGTCAGAAGTCCACATTTTATATGAAATCTCCCCATTTTTAAGTATCTGCAATTAATTTAAAGTTTTGAAATCACTGTGTAGACCAAAGGAACACACATGTGAGATGGATATAATCCCTGGGCCTCTAGGGCTATCTCTGGACTCCAAGGTGTACCTTTGATTATGAGAGTATCATATTCTACCCAACTTCCAAAATTAAATAGTAAATTAAGTAATGATTCAAATATAAGGATAATGATACTTTTATAGCTTAAATTACAACATCGTAATTTATTCTTTTTTGGATTAGCAATGGGAATTTTATGAACCTAAACTGCTAGTATGGTATTATCACTCAGCAGAGTTATGTTAACATCTCCTTAATTTTAAGTAGCAGATAAATCAACAAAATAGTGCCTTTTAAGACCAGGCTCAGTAAAACAAAATGTATATGTATTGAAGAAATTGACATAGTTAAAATTTGGTAACTTTATTTCTTTCAGTCCCTTGCATCTAGGTTGTAATTTCTTTAAAACACGATGAATGTGGTTGCTGACCTTTGGAGGCAGTATAGGGATGGGCAGGGGGTGCTCTAGGTATCAGCCTGGGCTCCAGGACTAGTTCCACCACTTATTAGCATGTAACTGCACCCACATTAGTTAATCTTTTTAACTTCCTCCTCTATAACATTAGATTCTAATGGTACCTCTCTCCTACGATTGCAAAGGTTCGGAGACACACTTATCCCAGTGTGTGACTTGTAGGCATGATCATTGCCGTGGTCACTATCATTACTACTATGTCATTGTCACAGTTATCTTGTGGGCAGATTAGCCAGCCAGCTTAGTCCTCTGAAACATAGAGGCGTGAAGATGAGTAACAGCAGTTTTTCCCATGAGCCAAAATACGTGCCGTAATGGCTGTAGATGTTTGTTGTGGTCTCCACTATTTTTATTTATTTATTTATTTTTCCTTTTTTTCCTGTGAGGAAGGTCGGCCCTGAGCTAACTTCTAATGCCAATCCTCCTCTTTCTGCCCAGGAGGACTGGCCCTGGGCGAACATCTGTGCCCATCTTCCTCCACTTTATATGGGACGCCGCCACAACATGGCCTGACAAGCGGTGCATCAGTGCCGAACCCGCGAACCCCGGGCCACGGAAGCGGAGCTCGAGCACTTAACCGCTAAGCCACTGGGCTGGCCCCCTCACGCTGTCTTTTAAAAGCACGTTAAGCTCTTTTCTTGGTAGAAGCACAAAATGAGGAACAGTTGTGGAAATGGCGGATCGTGATCAACGCCTAGCAGTATCGAGGAGTCACAGCCGAGAGCGGTGGTAGAGAGAAACTCATCAGGGTCAGAACCCGAACTGAAAGCACAACGATGTGAGGCCGCTTAGGTGCAGCAGCGAACACTTGCACACGCTGTAGTCGTCCCTGTGGGCGTCACTAGACTGCAGTGTGGCGTAATCATTGATCATGACGAACGTGAGTCAAGAAAAAACTCTCATGTTCAAAAACCTCTTTTTAAGGTGCCAGGAAAAAGTAAAATGTAATTTCAAAGTATTTCTGTTAAAAATGTTAAATTTTTAAATGTTGTTTTAAGCATTTAGTTCAAGTTATCTGTCGACTATTTTTTAATGAGGATTACCGTAAGGTTTTATTTATGTGGACTACTTTGTTCTCCTCCAGTGTGGAATACGCTCCCTCTACTTATTATTTTTAAAATTTTCAGGTGCCAAAGGCATTTTATTAAAGTTATTGCATTAACTACCTGCTTATTTTGCATTTGCAATCAGGGACCCTCTGATGTATTTCTTAGGACAATATTTTTGGTGCTCTGTTATGAGGGGGAAACAGATTTTTAGTTTCAGAGTGTTCAGTCTTTCCCGATAATGGAGTTAGGTGACAAATTTTTTAGTGTAGTGGATAAACGGTTTACTGTAATAGTACCTAGATTAACTCAGGCAGGAAGGGCCTATTTAGTTATTACAGCCTCCTTTTCTTTGTGTTTTGTGTGGCCACTGATGTGGCGATGGTTACGAGAGGAGAGGTCATACCTTTATGCCAGTTGTTCGGTGCCCGGTGTGGAATAGCGTTTGCCCCTGACGTTTTTCTTTTTGACAGTGTTATTATTGAGGGTTGCTTTATAATAAGCTAGCTTGGGTTTGCTTGACCTTCGGTTTGTCCGTCTAGCTTCTGCCGTGGGCTGATCTCCTAGTTGCTGTGGTTACATCTGAGAGGCTCTCAGAGGTAGCCCATCTCTCTATCTTTCTCTAGCCCTTTCCAGAATCGAGGTATCTACCATCTCCTGTCCGAGAGGAGAATTCAGGGAGCTTAGTGATCAAGGGAACACAGCAAACACGTCTGGGCCATAGGGGTGGTGAGAGAAAACCTTGGTGCTGCCGCCCCGCTGGCCAGCTGGTGCAGGAGACTGCTGCGCTGCCAGGCCGGCGGGGCCACTGGGAAGAATGGGAGATTATAGGCGAGGTGTACATAAAAGTGGAGACAAACAGTCCTGCTGAGGAGTGTATCAAACAACACTGTCCAAAAGAAATATAATGCAAATCATATAAGTAATTTTAAATGTATTCTAGTAGCCACATCCATCTCTAAAATGGTGATTAAAAAGGAGCCTACCTCATGGAGCTATTGTGAGATTTAAAATATTAAAAATATATAAGGGTCTTAGTACAGTTCCTGGCACATAATAAGACTTAGTTATTGTTTCTTCTAAATTCCATGGTTTGTTCCCCATCTAGACTTTGTTGAGCTCAAATGTCTGTATCATGTCAGCTCTGAACATATATCCATTTAGGCATTACAATTCCTCTTTATATTACTTCCAAATTATTTCTCAGTTCCAGATTCTCTTTCCCACCCCTTGCCTTGTGTTAAATGCTCTTACTTGATTATCTACATCCTATCTGTGCTCTCTTACATCTTAATATGTGTCTTATTATACCAGTTATTGGATTGCATTATTATTATTTAGTTCTCTACACCAAGCAAGAATATAAGCTTTAGCAGGGCAAAGATAGTTTGTCTTCTTTCCCCCCTTTATCTGTTTGGACTAGAACAGTGCTTGACTCATTGAAATACAAATTTGTTGAATGGATAAATAAATGAATGAATACATTTGTGCTTTCTAATTCTCCCAAATTAGAATATAGGTGTTATACATCTTATAACCCTATTGTTTAGCACAGTACCTCAGAGCGTGCCAGAGTATAGACTGTCAAATGTTTGTCCAACTGAGGAAAAATGAAACCCATTATCTCTAGAAAGTAATACTTTTAGAATATTTTAGGTCCTTTTATTCCAAGATACAGCAAATGGTGTCAGTTAACTCATGAAGTGACAATGGCATCCAGGTTTGTCACAGCTCTTTGTTCCATATAACTAATTTGGGAAATGATCCACCAAAGAGGAAAGTTCTGCAGGACCTCAGTGTGTGTCACGTGAAGAGTGTTCAGTGCTCAGATAAATTTGGAAAACTCTGAATTAAATCAAGTTCAACTCATTTGTTTATAGTTGAAATTCTTGGGATTTTTAATTAGCTAATGTGCATTTTGAATCTCCAAGTGCTATAGAATAATTCTCCATTTCTCAACTTTCTTTGACCTTGAGGCACTTCAATGCGCTTAGAAGAGAGAGAAAAAATCTTAACGTGGCTTATGAGGTTTCTAAAGGACTGGCTCTGGTCTCATCTTAACATGCTCTTCCCATCACTCATTAATCTCTAAGCACTCTGCTGCTGTTCTTGCCCTGGCCCTCTGTGCGTGCTCGTCCCTCTCCTGGGAGTATAGCCCTCCTATGCTGATCTCCTATTCACTTTCCCGTCTACAGTGGAAAAGCCCCTTCTCCTTCACTTCACCAGTCTAAAATCAGTCCCCCTGGAATGCTCACTTATGGCTTCTTCTTTTTATCCTTATTTATTTATCATAATGTGTAGTTAAAATTTGCAATTATATTTGCATTTTGTATTTTAAAAGTCATAACTTACCTATTTTTCCTTTGATCTCATCTTTAGGAGATACCGTATTGTATGAGTATACATGGGTGAATTCTATATTATAAACATTGTTAGTGGTGGTTTCACATTTTTGTAAAGAATATCCTGTTTGAAATTTGTGTCCTTGAAAGAAAATAAAAATTTTCGCTGATACCTTAACCAATAAAGGTACAGTGACAGTGCGATGGTTAGGGGATGGAATAAGATAGATTTGCTTCAGCATTCAAGCTCTGCTATTTCCGAGCCGTGGGCCGCTCCTTACTGAGTGGTGTTCGTCATCATCTGTAATTGTTTACTTCATTGAAATCTTTCATTTTCATCTCTTTCACTCCCCAACCCCCATCAACATGTAGTACTATTTATTTATACTGTACATTTTATTTATTTATTTATTTATTTGATGAGGAAGATTTACTCTGAGCTAACGTCTGTTGCCAGTCCTCTTCTTTTTTTGCTTGAGGAAGATTGGCCCTGAGCTAACATCTGTGCCAATCTTGCCCTATTTTGTGTGTGGGATGCCGCCACATGGCTTGACGAGTGGTGTAGGTCTGTGCCTGGGATCTGAACCCGTGAACCCTGGCCGCCAGAGCAGAGTGTGCCAGACTTAACCACTATGCCACGGGCCGGAAAAATGAAGCTTCTTTACTATTATATCCTCAAGAGGAAAATAATAGCACAACCTGCCTTGGGATTTACACTTATTTAAATGAAACACTCCATCAGTCTCCCCCATCAGCCTGTCAGAGGTTTGTCTGGCTGCCTTTCTTCTCCTACATCTTCCCATTGTTCGCTCTCTCTGTCCCTCTCTCCCTCTCTCTCTCCCTCTCATAGATCTCAATTGTACACTTGGCAATTTAAGCTTGGTGATTTTTAAAAGAAGATAGCCGAAAATAAAAAGTCGAGGATTTTATTTTTTTATTCATGCTTGTCAATTTCTGGAAAGAGATGAGGAAAAGTTCTCTCTCTGTTCTTTTTAAAAGTCTTAATGTATGTATAGGCTCCAATTGCCACAAGCCGTCAAAGTATAAAATATTAAGATCATAGCCAATACAAAAATAAGAACCTCCCTCAGAACCAAATGCTCTTGAGGAGAAGCTGTGCTTGGTGTCTAGGGTAGATAGTCATCTCTGAACTGGTAAAGGACTAAGGATGTCTCCCATCACGGCAGGAGTGAAGCACTGTCGCTTTTCTCTGTGACCTTTCTTCCCTTCTTTCTGCCCTCTCCTCCCCTCCCCTCCCCTCTCTTCTCCTTTCTCTCTATCTCTGCCTCTCTCTCTCTCCCCCACCTCTCATTTTTTTGTGTGACACAAGGGAAGCACGGTTCTGAGGCAGAGGAGGATTTGGGTCTGTGTCAGGAGAGGTGGCTGAGGTTTCTCTTTGGATTCTCTTCATTGTCTTCCCTATGGTTGGCTTATTTCCTTGCTGTGCTGGTTATTTTAGCTCATAGGAAAAATTGGCTGCAGCTATAAATTTGCTTTAAGAAATGTGAACCTTTGAGGTGGTTTGAGCATAAAACTAGGCAATTCAGAGATGGTGGGAATGAACCAGAGGAAGGCTTGGTCCTTTTATCCACTGTTTCTGTAGGATGCGTTAACATCCTGCAGAAATCTGATTCTTGCATTGTGTGTGTTTATAAATTATATTACCATATTGATATTAACTAGTTCATATTAATATGCACTGGGTTGTTTTCTCGTCATTAATATACATGTTTATATATGTATATGTGTGTAGACACATCTAAAATTCAAAAGTTTATACAGGTTTATCATAGATTATTTAATGTTTTGGTTTCTTGCTGTTATAGTTTATAATCTTAACACACCTGAAATTGATAGAAAATAGGGCAACAATATACATTTCTAGGCTGTGCAAGTAGATTTGTTTTAAAGCAAAGGAAGTTTTGCTTTAACAATAGATATGAAATACTTTTTCTATATTAGAAATGTGTGCCAACTGTCTTTAGGAAAAAATATATAACATATACATAAAATGATCTTCTGACTGTCTCTGCTTTTTAAAATGAATATTAGGGGCAGGAAGCTTCATGGCCACATGGTGAGAATCACGTATTTAAAGTGTCTGGCACACACAGGTGCTGAATTAACTAATTAATTAAACAAAACTTGAGTATTTATTGTGTACCCAACATTCCTGAACCCTGGGAATGAAGCAGTGAAAAAAACAGATAAGACGCCAGTCCTGAGAGCCCTGTCTGTGGGAAGATAGACAAGACAAAGTAAATTTCCAGCTGTGGCAAGGGCTGTGAAGAAAAGTGAAGCCGGCTAGAAGTATTCAGAGTTGTATTACATGTCAGCTGTCCTCTAGTGTGGTCAAGATAAGCACTTCTGGAGAGGTGATATTTAAGCAGAGACCTGGATGAAGTGAGGTACAATATAACATCCTGGGGGATGAGCGAACAGTGAGAAGAGCAATCGTGAAGTCTCTGTGGGGTGGGGCTGGGGGCTTGGAGTGTTCACGGGAAGGTAAGGGAGACGTAGATGTGGGTAAGTGAGGGAGAATTTTAGACAACTCCAGAGAATTTGGCAGTTGTCAAATCATATAAAGCCTTGTAGGCCCTTGTTCGGAGTTTGGGCTTTCTACTATTTCATTTAGTTTATTATTGTTTGATGGGAAGCTGTTAAAAAGTTTGGATCAGGGGAATGCTGTAAATATACAGCAAAGATAAGTCTACCCACTCTGATAAACTAGGAGAAACAAGGATGTGGGGCAGGTGTGGAATTGGTGGACGGAGTTAAGAGACATTTGCACCTCAGTAGACCCGTGAGAAATTGTTGTGTCTTGGATCAGGATGGCAGCATCAAGGGCCACAAAATTGATTAGATTAAAAATGGAATGCATTTTGAGGATAGACTTGACAAAACTTGCTGCGTGATTAGTTGTATATGAAGGGAAGAAAAATTATTCCTAAGTTTTTGACCAGCGGGTAAATGGGCCTCTGTAAACGTCACCTCTATACCTTTTGAGCATTATGTCATTTATATAGCTGTGGAAAACTGGGAGGAGAGGGATTTGGGGGAAAATCCAGAGGGCAGTGTTGGATAACTTAAGTTTGAGATGCCTGTTTGACATCTAAATGGAGATGCTGAGTAGGCAGTTAAATATTTGGGCCTGGAATTCAGTGGAGAGGTTAGGGCTGGCAATTTAAATCCAGGAGTCATCTGTTTTTGGAAATTATTTCAAGCTATGAAATATATCAGATCACCTGAAGAGTGAGGGTGAGGAGAGAGAGGGCCTGACTGCGAAGTTCTGAGTTACTCTCGGATGAAGAGGTCAGGAAGAACAGAAGCCAGCTAAGAAGGTGGGGAGGCATGTGCAGGCGAAATAGGAGGGCAGTGAGCAGCGTGAAATAGACGTGCTTTAAGAAGGCGGTGCTCGGCAAGGTCAGCTGCGTCTGCAGGGCTTAAGTGAGATGCGGACTGAGAACTGGCCATTGATGTGGCCCGATGGTCATTGATTTGGACTAAACAGGGTTTTGGTGGAACGTTTGGGCTGAAATTCCAATTCAGGTGGGTTAAGTAGAGAATAAGAAGTGAGAAAGTGAAGGCAGCAGGTGTAGACAACTTTTATGAGAGGATATTCTTTAAAGGGGAGTAGAAAAGTGGGTTGTTAGCTGAACGGGAGGGTGAAAAGTCAGGCAGTTTCTTTTAAGGTAGGAGATACTTTAGCTGATGGGATTGAACTGATAGAGGAGGGAAAATTGCTGAGTCAGTAGAGAATGGATACCTAGGTGCAAACACTTTGAGAGGGGACGAGAAGATGAGATTTGATGTACCAATGGAGAGTTGCTCTTGGAAAAGTTCAGGGGCATTTTATCTGATATGATAAGAAGGAGGCAGAATATAGGGTTTTAAAGCAGCGAGGGAGGTAGATTTGATGAGGTGTTGATGATCTCTGATTGCTTCCCTTTTTCCAAGTAACTAGAAGGCAAGGCAGTCAGCTGAAAGTGGAAAGTTAAGGGAGAGGTACTAGAAATTGCAGGTGAGCAGAGGTGTGGAATTATCATCTGAGAGAGTGGGGGAGTTGTTGCACTAAGGAAGTCTGATAGGATTTCTGAAGGATTTGGAGGACCCACCTGGGTGTGGACTAAGCAGAAGTTGGGTTTGCCTAGTGCTAGAGTTCTGCCAGAGCTAGGAGACTTCCCTTAAACACCACTGAGGGCTGTTCTCAGTTTTGGAGAAGGCAGTCTTCCAGGGGGCCCTCCATAAATGCTTGAATAACAATTCTGCTTTCTCTGTTTCTTTTAAATTCTCATATAGTTAACATTTCCAGAACGTTAACAACAACAACAAAAAGAATCACAGTTTTCCAGGTCAAATCTGTTAAATAATAAATCACAGCAGGAGGTATAATTAACTATAAGCCAAGTGAACTTGAGAGACAATTGATTCAAATATATGCAATTCTTCACCAAAAATATGCTTCATAATATTGCTGGAGTAAGCTTTCTCAAATGCAAATTTGATGTGTGACTCATAATGTAAATATTCAGTGGTAAGCAATAGCCTATGGCACTTGTTTTCTGAACAGATAAATGCTAATAGCTCTGGTGGAAGTGGGGATCTAACATCTATTGTAGAGTCTCTCACACTTGAGGCTGCCTCCCCCTTATGGGTTATGTCATAGCTTGATACTTTCTTGATCATATGGAATAGAAATATGGGACAAACAGACATAGAAAGAGGGTTTTACATGCCAGTTATTCCATATCAAATATCCCAAATAATTCCCGGATATTATCCTGACTGTTTCTAGTCCACTGACTAAAGGTAGAAGTCTTCAATTGCCTAAATGGTCTTGAGCACAAAAGGTGCCACTGTTCACTGGGTGGTTAGAACTGCAGTTAGTAATAGGCAACACAAGGGTGTTGTCCAGTTTTCAGCTGTCTCAGGAAAAGCCTGCTGGTTGTGTATATGTGTTCATTGTGCAAAAATGTGCACAACTGTGTGTGTGCGCACATGAACATGCATTTGGGATGGTGGGTGGGGTAGTGACAACAGAGTTCTAACTTCTTGTATTGTTTTCCCTGGGGCCGAAACTGTGGGTCCATGGATACATTCAATTACAGTAGTCCCCTGTTATCTTGGTTTTGCTTTCCGTGGTTTCAGTTACTCACAGTCAACCACGGTCCAAAAATATTAAATTCGTAAGTTTTGTGTGTGTGTGTGTGTGTGTAAGACCAGCCCTGAGCTAACATCCCATGCCAGTCCTCCTCTTTTTGCTGAGGAAGATTGGCCCTGGGCTAACGTCGGTGCCCATCTTCCTCTACTTTATATGGGATGCAGCCACAGCATGGCTTGACAAGTGGTGTGTTGGGACGTGCCCGGGATCCCAACCTGCAAACCCCAGGCCGCTGAAGCGGAGCACGTGCACTTAACCGCTGTGCCACAGGGCAGCCCCATTAAATTCATAAGTTTTAAATTGCACACTGTTCTGAGTAACATGATGAAATCTTGCACAGACCCGCTCTGTCCCACCCTGGGTGTGAATCATCCCTTTGTCTGGCGAATCCACGCTGTTTATGCTACTCGCCAGTTAGTCACTTAGTAGTTGTCTCAGTTATCAGATCTTCACGGTGTTGCAGTGCTTGTGCTCAAGTAACCCTTATTTTACTTAATAATGGCCCCAAAGCACAGGAGTAGTGATGCTGGCAATTCAGATATGCCAAAGAGAAGCCATCAAATGCCTCTTTAAATGAAAAGGCAAAAATTCCCAACTTAACACGAAAAAAAATCGTTATGCTGAGGTTGCTAAGATCTACAGTAATTCTTATTACAGTGTGTTGTTATAGTTGTGCTATTTTATTATTATGGTTGTTAATGTCTTACTGTGCCTAATTTATAAATTAAACTTTATCTATCATAGGTATTTACTTATAGGAAAAAAACAGTATATATAGGGTTTGGTACTGTTGGGGAGGAAGACAATTCCTCTGCCCTCTAGGTCCTTCTGGCTGGGCTATGAATTAAATTGACATGAGAAAGAAGAACAGGAGAAAATCAAACAAAGCTTTATAACATGTATACATGGGAGAAACCCAGGAAAACTGTGTGACTCCTCAGAATGGCTGAAGCTGCTGCCTTAAATATCCTCTTCAGCTAAAGACAAAAGAGGATGTTGGGGATGGGGGGAGTCAGCTATGGAGATTACCAGAAAAGCTCAGTAAACAAGAGTAGGGTTATTATGCAGATTTAAGTCCTTGCCTCCTGCATTGATAAGAGTTTCTAGAGAAAAGGTCACCCCACTCTTCCTGGTACAGAGAGGGAGATAGCTTTACAAATGAAGATTTCACTTACAAATGTAAATGTCTCTTACAAAGGGTAACTTCTACTTGGTTTTCAGAGCTTTTCCCATGCCTGCAGTTTTTTTAAAAATAACCAGCCAAAAATAATCCTCATGCCAAAGAGACACATCTTGGGGTGGCCAATTCTGATCCCCTACAATACTATCAGGGGTTTCAAGCATCCACTGGGGGTCTCGCAATGTATTCCCCAAGGATAAGGGGAGACCACTGTACAACTTTTTGATACACAAAAGGATCCAATTCTAAATTTTAAGAAAACATGCATATTAAAAGAGATGGCATTATTTTTTAAAAGATGCTTGTAATAGGGATGTGGCTACCCTTCTCCTTTGTATTCCCTTAGCCAGTCTCTGGGAGGAAGTGCACAGACTTTAAGAACAATAGACTGTAGTCACAATGGGTCAATCCTTTCTGTGTCTTGAGGTGTCAAGGAAGGGTGTTTCCCCAGCTGCCTGTAGCAGCCCCATGAGTCCTAACCACTGGGCACTGAGGGGTCTTCACCAAAGCCGTATGGGTGCAAGGATCACATCTTTAAAGTGATCCTTTAAAGGCCTGGGAGCTCCAGTATCCGGTCTCTTTCTGCCTCTCTACACTCTACAACATAGTTGTAGTCTCACAATTCTCTCATACCAACTCTCTGTGTCTTTACAAATGCCATTCCTTCTCCTTTGGAATGCCTTTCCTCCTCTACTTTACTTTATGGACTATCTTATATTTCAAGATCAAGTACCTATTTCCCCTTACAGGAAATCTTCATAAAAGTCCTCCCATCTCTTCCCTGTCCCTCCCTCTTTATATATTCTCTCTCTTCCCTCATTCCAACAGACTTGATCTGGACTTCCCCTTCTTACTTAAATATTGCATTTATAGGTCTAATAATGTGCATATTACATTGAAAAAACTCCCCATGTTAGTCTTTCCTATTAGACAACATGTCACTCCAGTGACATCCCTTTTAGCTTTATTTCCACAACGTGTGTTCGCTCTCCAATAAATGCTTATTAGCTATTAGAATTATACCTAAAATAGAAGTATATATGCTGAGTTCTCTGTACATTTCATGAGATAGTTTAATGTAAGATGTCTTGCCATTTCCTTTGGCTTTTGATATTAAAAGTTATTTCTATTTCAAAAATATTTGCATCTTCCCATGCTGCTACATAATACAGCCTTTTTAATTGATATGTTTTATATCATTTAGTTTTAATTTTATTTGTGCCTGAGTAATTTATGAAAGCAATATATTTTTTTAAATAGGAAATCATGATCTGTTTTCTAATATACCGACTGATTTATAAAGTCTAGTTCTTCTTAAGTATGAAGATATTTTAGTTTATAAATTTGTGTATATCTTAGTTGTGATGACATTTTAATACTATGCTGTTTTATGAGGAAAAGTTTTATTCTAAGAGACCTACTAAAAGAAAGTAAAAAGAAAAACTTTATTTTAAATATAAAATGATGCTTTGTTTCCTCACATTAAAATGCATTTAAAAATATCAAAATAAACATGCAAAGCCAAAGTTAAATCTCTTGATTATATTTTTGAGAAGTGATGACTCTTTCTATTTTAATTAACTCCCTAAAGAATTTTCAGATGTGAATGTCTCTGACCTAAGAGGATAATTTTCAATTTTGTATATAATTGTTTTATAATTTTTCTCCATCCCACATAAAGTCATAATTTTATCAAGTACTTATCTTACCCACCCCCATGAAATGTGCGTTAAGTGTTAAATAATTTATAAGTTCCCATCTGCTATCTCTATCCATCATATATCTATTATGGCATATAATTAACTGCCACGATTATTTTGATTTATAAACAATTTTATATAAATATAAAAATAAGGAAATATGCAGTTAAATACAGAAATAAGCAATCTGTCAATTTTATTTAATTAGTATAATAGCCCGTATTTGTACATTTAATGTATGTCAGATATAGGTTTCTTTTTATTCTGATTTCAACATGGGCAGATATAGTAGAAGACCATAAAATCACTGTGTTCTTTCTAAATTTAAATGGAAAAAATAGAGATTTTCTTAATATATATGATGTATAGATATATTTGCAAGATAAATTTGAGTCAAGTTCACATAGACTTGGATAATGTGAAGGATATATTTTCTATAGAATGAATATTACACATATAGTTCAGCCACCATATGCAGGTGCTGGAAATCTGTGTAATATGATTATTTATACTTGTTTTTATAGGACAGAGACCAATGCGTAAATATCAACATTATTAATGATTTTACCACTTAAGAGATCTCTTTTGAAAAATAAATGAATGAAGATTACATATTCCTTGCAATAAATGACAAAATGATAAATATAATAATTTTCTGTATATTTTCATTATTTTGATATAGTTTAAAGGGTCGTCTTTTGAGAAATAGCTCATGTACAAGTTCAGAGATTTCCAAGAGTACATTAGATAAGATGTTTCTTTCTGGATATGTAGCAGTTTTTCAAGTCGAAAAAGTACCTGATGAGTAGATTTACTTAAACGTAAAAATCAGTAGTGGAACACCAATACTTCTGGGTGTAGTTGTAACTTTTCAACTAAGTATGTAAGTAAGTAATTCTACCTTCTCAAGGACTTATTCTACAGTTGTCACGTGTAGCTTGGCCTGAACTCATCCCTAAGCTCTTTATAGAAAGGAAAGTTCAGTGCAGGATATACATCATCAGTGAAATTTCTGAGCTATGGGAGAGAAGTGAGGCAGAAATGCACAGGGGAGCTGGGGTGGGAGTGAACAGGTGTTGACTGAGAATGTCAAAGGCCAAAGAAACTTCTCACTGCTGCTCAAAGTTTATTCTTTTCTGCCATTGTGATGGTTAATTTTTTTTGTGTCAACTTGACTGGCTTAAGGGTTGCCTGGATAGCTAGTAAAACATTGTTTCTGAGTGTATCTGTGAGGGTGTTTTGGGAAGAGAGGAGCATTTGACTCAGTAGACTGAGAGATCCGTCCACACCAATGTGAGTGGGCAACATCCAATCCTTTGAGGACCTGAATGGAACCAAAAAGTGAAGGAGGGGTGAACTCTCTCTCTCTCTGTCTTTTTGAGCTGGGAAGTCCATCTTTTCTGCCCTTGGATATTGGAGCTTCTGGTTCTTGGGCCTTCAGATTCCAGGACTTAGACCAGTGGCACCCTGGTTCTCAGGCCTTAGGCCTTGGACTAGGAGTTACATCACTGGCTCCCCTTGGACTGGATTATACCACTGGCATTCCTGGTTCCCCAGTTGGCAGAAGGCAGATTGTGGGATTGTACCCCTACAACCACATGGACCAATTCCTATAAGAAGTCTCCTCTTACATCTATCTCTATATATTCTATTGGTTTTGTTTCTCTGGAGAACCCTGACTAATAAGGTTGTGTCTAAAAATTAACATGATAAATGATCCTCCTCAATGGTATCCTTTCGAATCATGACTGTGGAGCTGGAAGGGTCTTCTGAAGTCAACTAGTCCATCCTCTCTCTCTCAGAGTAGCGATCACGTCTATGCACTGTTTTTCATGGTGTGTAATTTTCTACAATGTTTTTGGAAAATAGTTTCTCAGTACTTATATTAAAAAATGCTTTTGCATGATCATTGAGTTATTCTATTTAAGGCATTTTATTCTAAGGCTATAAGCATATTATGTATTAAAAAGAAAATACTTTGTGCATAAAGATATTTATTACAAGCTTATTAACTAGAAACCAGTGAAAATATTCTTCAGGAATGAAGGGCAAATTAAGACATTCTCAATGAAAGAAAACTAGAAGAATTTGTGGCCAGCAGACCTATCCTAAAAGAATGGCTAAGGGAAATTCTCTAAACGGAAAGAAGATTATAAAAGAAGGAATACTGGAATATCAGTGAGGAAGAAAGAAAATGGAAAGAGTAAAACTATGGGCAAATACAATAAAGTTTCCTTCTTCTCTTTAGTTTTTAAGTTATGTCACTGCAGACATCAAAATAATAAGGAAATACTAGGAATAACTTTACATACATAAATTTGACAACTTAAATGAAATGAAACTATTCCTACAAAAACACTACCACAACTCACCCTGTATGAAATAGATAATTTGAATACTCTATAACTGTTAATGAAATTTGATTTGTAACTTTCAAAATAGTAAAATCTATAGGTACAGATGTTTTCAATGGATAATTCTATGAAACATTTCAAGAATTCACACTAATTTTACACAATCTTTTCCAGAAAATAGAAAAAGAAGGAATACTTCCCAAATCATTTTATAAAACCGGTATTGTCCTGATAACAGAACCAGATAAAGACTAATAAAAGGAAAACTACAGATCGGTATTCCTCATGAATAGTCATGTGCCACATAATGATATTTCTGTCAACAATGGATCTCATATATGATGGTGGTCCCATAAGATTAGTACCATATAGCCTAGGTGTATAGTAGACTGTACTATCTAGGTTTGTGTAAGTACACTCTGTGATGTTCACACAGTGACGAAATCACCTAACAATGCATTTCAAATGCATTGTTGTCAAGTGACACCTGACTGTATAGACAGAAAACTTCTTAGCAAAATGTTAGCAAATACAACACAGTAATACAATAAAAGAATTGTACACCATAATCAAGTAGGGTTTATTTCAGAAATGTGAGGCTTGTTCAAAACAGTCTCGTGATGCTTAACCTGACCGGAACTGAGCCCAGGCCACAGCAGTGAGAGCCCTGAACCTTAACCACTAGATTACCAGGGCTGGCTTGATATAGGGAAGATTATTCTAAAATTATATGGAAATGCAAAGCAATTGTGTTAGGATAGCTAAAACAATTTTGTAAAAGAGAAATAAAGTGGTGGGAATCAGTCTCCCCAATTTTATGACTTATTATGTAGCTACAGTAATCAAGACTATGTGGTATCAGTGGAGGGACAGACACAGATTGAGGAAACAGAATAGAGAACCCAGAAGTAGACCTACACACATATGCCCAGCTAATTTTTGACAAAGGTACAAAGGCATTTCAGTGGAGGAAGGATAGACTTTTCAACAAATGGTGTTGGAGCCGTTGGACATCTATGGGCAAAACATTAACCTCAACCTAAATTTTACACCTTATATAAAAGGTAACTCAAATAGATCATGCACTGTCATGTGAAATGTAACACTGGAAAACTTTTAGAAAAAACAAAAGAAAATTCTTCAAAATGTAGAGGTAATCAAAGCATTCTTAGACTCAACACCAAAAGCACAATCAATACAAGAAAAAATTCATAAACTGAACTTTATCAAGATTATGATATAAAGATCTTATTAAGATGAAAAGAAGAGCTACAGACTGGGAGAACATGCTTGCAAACCACATATCCAACAAAAGTCTCAATCTAGAATATATAAAGATGTCTCAAAACTCCACGTTCAAAGACAAAAAACAAAAAACACACCCAAAAAAACCAAATTAGAAAATGGTCAGAAGACATGAGTAGTATATATAGATGGCTAATTAACAGAAAATATATTCAACATCACTTGTCATTAGGAAACGCAAACTAAAACTACAATGAGATATCACCACATACCCATTGGGATGGCTAAAATAATATATAGTGACTACACCAAATGCTGGTGAGTATGTGGGAGACTGGATTATTCCTGGTGGGAATATGAAATATTACAATCACTCTGGGAAGCAGTGTGATGGTTGTAAAACTAAATATGCAACTACCGTACAACCCAGCAATGACAATCCTGGTATTTATCCTCCCAGAATTAAAAATTTTTTTCCCCCCGCACAAGAACATCTACATGAATGTTCATAGCAGCTTTATTTATAATGGCCAATACCTGGAAACAACCTAGGTGTGCTTCAACTGATGAATAGTTAAGCAAATTGTGGTACACCCATACCATGAAATACTCCTTAGCATTAAAAAGGAACAATATTGTGGGGCTGGCCTCGTGGCGTAGTGGTTAAGTTCCACGTATTCCACTTTGGCAGCCTTGGTTCAGGGGTTTGGATCCAGGGCACAGACCTACCACTTGTCAGCCATGCTGAGGCAGAGACCCACATACAAAGTAGAGGAAGATTGGCACAGCTGTTAGCTCAGGGCAAATCTTCCTCAGCAAAAAAAAAAAAAAAAAAAAAAGAACACTATTGAAACACGCAACAACTTGGATTGATTTCCAGAGGATTATGCTGAGTGGAGAAAGCCTGTCCCCCAATGGGACATACGTACTGTTCGATTACATTTATGTATCATTCTTGTACTGATGAAATAAAGAATCAAAACAGATTAGTGGTTGCCAGGAGTTAAGGATAGTGGTGGGAAAGCAGGAGGAAAGTGGGTGTGATTGTAAAAGGGTGTCAGGAGGGCTACCTCTGGTGATGTAAGTGTGTACTGAGACTGTCAACACCAGTACCTTGGCTGTGATATTGTACTGTAGCTTTCCAAATGTTACCATTTGGGGAAACTCCGTAAAGTGTACGCAGGATCTCTCTGTATTATTTCTTATAATTGCATGGTAATCTATAGTTACCTCAAAATCAACAGTTTAATTAAAAATTTTTTTAAAGCCTCTTTGCATAAGAAACAAAATAGTGGAAGAAAATATATGAAAATGTTAATAGTTATTTATTGTCTTTCGTGGGCATTTGACAGTAGTCTTCATTTTCAAAAACATATTGAGGTAGGTAATAATTTTTCAAATAGATTTTTTTAAAGTAAGGTGTTGAATCCAAATAAGTAATTTTAAGGATTTTTAAATGAGCATAGAATTAACACTATATTAGTTGCATGGTCTTAGATGATGTATAATCTTGGTAAAGTAAATGCCTTATGGACCATTCCTACCTAAGAAGTACCTCTATAATAACTGGGAAATTTGGGTTCATCAACTAGTGTTTCTTTCATCACTGCTGGATTAGACTGACTAAAGCATATTATGAAGATTAGTAATAGTGTTTGCTTTTACTAGGCGTAGTGCAGATTGTTGCTCTTTTCCCAATACGTTATTTTTCTTTAGATTTTTGTCAGATTTCTTCAGGACATCCTGGTTTTGACAATTCACACTTATCACTTTGTATTTGGGTATTCCCTAATTCCTCACCAAAAAAGCATTTATAAACTATGTCTAAGTCATATTATTTCTGCTACTGGCTAATGTGGTTCATTAGATGCTGGTATTCATTTTACTCTGAGATGCTCTCTTTATCAATCTGGGAGCTGTCTCATTGTAGACAATTCTCATACTAGAAAATTGATGGACTCAAGACTTTGAAAAAGCCCCAATATCATAGTTTAATCTTTAGTTTTTTCTTCGGCATCCCTCATTCTGCTCGCCCTTAGATGTCTTCAGTAGTGTCAAACTCATCTCATGAGGTGGTCCATTCCATATTTGGACAGGTCTTTCCATCAGAAAATTATGTTTTTTTATTGAGTTGAAAATATGTGTACCAGTTTGTAACTCATGGAATTCACAAAGCCGATCCCATCACTTTCCTAAATAGTGTGCCTTTGAGTGTCATACCCTGGGGCTCTTCCTATCTGCAGGATGTGCATTTCCATTTCTCCCCCAATTGTTTCTTCTGTTATGTTATGTGGTTTTGAATTCTTATTTATTAGCAACCTTGAATTTATCTATATCCCTCTTAAATGTGGAATGCTAAACGAAATGTAATATACCAGGTGGATTCTGACTATGTCGTATTATATTTCAGTCAGAAATTTGCTAGCCATTGCCCAGTATAGGAATGCATTGTGTCCTTGTAGTTTGCTATTTATTTTATATCTCAAAAGTGCAATTCTGTCAAAATACTCCTAGTGTGTTAAGATTTGGTTCTGTTCTGTCTTCTAGACTCCTAAATAGTTTGTATACAAGGTAACGGGAAAAAAAAATCACTCTTTGTGACAATTCTTTTTAACCTCGTTTAATCTCCCTCAAGTGTATTGTAAAGATTACTTTTATTTAAAGCCTTAGTATATGTCTAGTCAAAATCTTAAAATCAATCATTTAAATTTAAATTGAATTCCAAAAGAAGGTCACTAGATTAAATCTCCTGCTACACTTAGTGAATAAAAGTGTATGTTAAAGGAGGGAAAGAGACCACTTTTATGTTTTTAACAAGCTAAATTGGGAACTTGTCAGTGCTCACAATCCAGTTCTTCAGAATTGTTAAACTGAACTTGAAAGCACCCTGGTCACCTCTGCCCCACTGTGGAGCACAGTGGTCACCACTGAAGAGGAAAGTGGGGCGTTTCTTTTCAAGTAGAGCCACCCGCAACTGCAGGTATTATCGAGGAGCCTTGGCGCTCCAGAGAGCTATTGTGTTTTTCTTCAGCCAGCCATTGTGATGACAGCGCTTCAGAGGTTGCTGGGCCACCTTCAAACTTCTGTCTCTTAAAAGCCACGCTAGAAATGTATATTCCACCCTCAATTTATCAAAATCATTTTTTCTGTCGTGTTTTAATAAGATCGTAAACCTTCAAAGAGGTCTTTCCTTATGAAGTGTTTGTGAATTATGAGAAACAAATGTAGGCCTTTTATCTATAAATGCGACAAATATTCTATTCACAAAAATGCTTTTGTCTTCAACTAGATATTCCGCTCTTTCATCTTAAAAGAGATGCACTTTTCATAAAATAAACTATTGCCAAAGACTAACAAGTATCTATAAAACAAAGGATCTTTGAAATTATTCTTTGATTAACTTGCTATATCAAATGTCAAGGAATTGTTAACTTGGATGGTGATGGAGAGACGTGGAGACATCGTGTACAGACTTACTTGTGCTGGCTTCTGCTGTTGTTCTAGCCAAAGTGAAGGAAAGTTTTGAACCAATGGGCCAGACATGTGACATGGGATATCATAATAGTTGGAAAAAATCAGAAAATTGTAAGCAGAATTTATACTTCAGAGCAATACTAATTTTTGTGTACAGCCATTATTTTCTTGACCTTTCCACGTTCATATGCCTGTTTCATTCTTTGCTCACATTTATATCTTTATTGATTTTTTACACCCTTTTTCTCTTTTTTCCTCATTTATCCCTTATGTAATTGGCTGTGAATGAATTTGAATCATGTTTTTATGTTAGTAACAAGTCGGAGTGCCAAATTTGAGCTATTTGAGGCTCTGTTGTGAGCAATTTATGTGTTTACAATCTCTAACATCTGCATTAAAATATTCTAATACTATAATTCTTTCCAAAGTAGGTTTGGCCATTAGCAGTCAACAATATCACAATGAAATACATTGTGATGGTAATTAATAAATTGAAAGAAAGCGTTCATGAGCAAGAGGGCTCTAGAAAAGGCAAGTTGAGATGACTAGTCAGGTGGCACATTGCCACAAGCTCTATGAGCTTCCTGTGATACATCCAAAATTTTATTAACTTCACTAATCATCAATAGCAAGCAAAATAACAAAAGAAAACAAAGTAAAAAACCTACAAAGCAAAAATTAGAAAATAATTTAGGAAGCAGGGAAACATGGGCTATAATCTTGATATATTTGCTGTGTCTGAGAATAAAATCTGACTTGCAAGTGTTTTGGCTTTGAGCAGTGTTTTATTTATTTATTTTTTTTCCCCAAAGCCCCAGTAGATAGTTGTACGTCATAGTTGCACATCCTTCTAGTTGCTGTATGTGGGACACGGCCTCAGCATGGCCAGAGAAGCGGCGCCTCGGTGGGCGCCCAGGATCCGAACCTGGGCCGCCAGTAGCGGAGCACGTGCACTTAACCGCTAAGCCACAGGGCCGGTCCTGAGCAGTGTTTTAGAAGGCAGAGAGTCAGACAGACCTGGACCAGTGTCTAATCCTCCACTTATCTGCCCAGATGACTTTGGAAAATCACTTAACATCTCTTATTTCAGTTTCCTCATCTGTACTTAGAGGATGATAACCCCTTCTGTAAGTTTAATGAGAAAATTAAATATGATTTTATGGATAAAGCATTTGACCCATTATGGAGTCTCAGTAAAGGGTAGTTTTCTGTTGTTTCTTTATTTCCCTAGCATGCAAATGGCCAGCAGCCAAAGGGGAGAGGGCGTCATCTTCAGGAATTAACAGACACATCGTGACTGACAGTTACCTCATATTGCTCATTGTTTGGGGGTCATTGAGTGATGTGGTTGGAACTGTTCTCACTGACAGTTCTGCGTGCCAATGAGAAAGCAAATGTCACAAACCTCTTCAGTGACTTCAGTGCAGGTTAAAAGAGGTATTGAAAATGTAGTTTGAGAGGGCTTTTCTGAAAGGGAGAAAGATGGTGTAGCCCAGATAAACAGCTTTCCTAAATGCCCTGATAAATAAATGAAAAGCAATAGGATATATTGGAATATATGAGGAAGCCATTTGGTTTAAAGCTAATTTGGCCTGACCTTGTTTTTTCCAGAAGGGCCTGACGCGGCCTGTTGAGCATGCATTGTACGTCTACTTTAAACATTTATAGTGTCCCAAAGACAAGAATGATGCCCCTAAATATAGGGATGTAACTTCCCCCCATATTGGCATTTCTTTAAGGATAAGTATCTCGTCCTGGGAGCTAAGGATTAATTACCGACCTGCTGTGCTCAGCTTGTGACCACTGATCTGCTGTGCCAGCTAAACATCTTGTGACAATTGTAAATGGGACATTCCTATCACATGTGATGTATGCTCTTTGTTCTAAGATGATATATGACCACTCTGTACACCCCACTTCTTTGGTGCCCTTCCTTCCTTGGAGAAGGGAGGCCCCAGGCTAGTCCTTGGATCTGGCTCATAATAAACTCACCCCAGTTTTGATTTATAGATTGATTATGGATTATTTGCATTGACAACCTGATGTAGTTAAAGAGTAACATTCAGAATTTATATTTCTTAAATAAAATTTGTCTCGAGAAAAATTTTCAGTGGAAGAAGCACAGTAGATTTAACTAGATAGTGATTCCCCTTACTTTGCTTCCATATTGTGCAAAGGTATTGTTACATGGCGTAGCCTATAACCAGTGATTACAGAGGAGGAGATCATAGGGTGGAGGGTGCAGATTCCTTCTTAGTGGAAATAAATGATTTGGCTTGGGAAAGTTGACCACCGATCCAGAAAACCATTGGTGGTTGTACAAGTAGTGACATGGTGATATTCAACAGGTATCCAATTTAGCGAATTTTTGCAACAAGAATTAATTTTGGCAAAAGTACCAGATTTAGTTCTAAGGAACTGAGGGGCCAATACAAAACTTAATCATAGATGAACAAGATTATAATATTCCTTGCTTAAGACATAGTTTTTTCTTACAGTATATATGATCCCCATTTATCTGTACTCTCTATGCTGTCCTACAATAAACTAAAAATGATAAATACCAAAAATAACAGAAATGATAAAAAGTCTAACATAAAAGTTGAATGAATTAAAACAAAGTTGAAACTTTGAGAAATTTAATTAGAAAGGGTTAAGTAAAAATAAATAGTTTTAAATTTGCATAATAGATGACATTTTCTTGACTAAGGGCAATTAGGAATAAATAAGATGATTTTTAAACTGGACAAACATTTTGACAACTAAGGTAATATGCAAAAGAAATAAAAGATAAAAATACATAAAGATTAAATAATTAAAATGGAAATTAAGACCAAATGAATAAAGCAGCAGTATGCATTACCAAATTTAAAAAATTAGCCTCTTACACAGAGGCAAACAACATTTTTTTCCCTCGTTTTTAGACAGCAGCAGCTATCCAGGGGGACTTTTAAGAAAAAAAATCTTTTTCTCTTTTGAATAAACTAACAAGACTGTGAAATTTAAATGCCTTGTTAGTTTCTGTGAGGCCTGGACACTTTTTCCTCTTTTCTGTGCATGGTTCTCCAAAGTAAAGTAAATGACCAGGGAGGGGCCATGTGGTGCAGTGTACAGAACGGTGGACTGAGAGGTCTGGTGTCTGAGTCTGGGCTCCCCTCGTGTGTCTCGTTTACTCCTTCATTTTACGCGTATTTACTGTGTGGTTCCCAGGCACTCTGCTAGGCTTGGGGACACAGCAGCAACAAAACTAACACGACACCTATACTTCAGAAGCATCGATTTTTTTTTAATATTGGAGAAGATTAATAACAAATCAATAAAAACACTGCTACGTAGTGTTACTCAATTGCTATGTAGAAAATAAAGGAGAAAAAAATTAAGCAAATAATAACCCAGAAAAAGGATCACAGTATTACATAAGTGGTAAGCAAAACATGAATGAGGATGATGTGATTGGTAGAGTAACCGGGTGTCCAGAGAAGGCCTCTCAGAAGTCGCACTTGAGTGAAATCTGCTTGACATTTGAGCTGGGCTCTGAATCTGGAGCAGAGAATTCCAGGCAGGGGTGGGAAGTCCCTGTGGCTGAGATGAGCTTAATTGTGCTTGAGTAACAGAAAGAAGGGCATGCTAGCTGGCACATAGTGGAGAGGAAAAGGTCGCAATATTAGACTGGTGCCAGATCATATCGACCTTGTAACCACGACTGTAGACTGGATTTTGTTCCAAGTGAGATGGGACTTTATTTAATAGGGCAGAGTCACTCTGACTGGGCAGGATTTTGGCCTGAGTGAGGTTATTATTCTCAGCTTGGCTGCACAGAGTACATTTGCAAAATGCCTGGTCATTGATAACTATATATATATATTTAATTCCAAGTGGGGGGCTTTAGCAATTCATCCTGTGTCATTGTATATGAAAAAGATTCCTAAAACACACCATGGAACTTTAAAATAATTTTGGGACTTGTTTAAAAAGCTCAATTTGTAAGCATAGGCTAAGTTGTTCTTCAACTTTTCACCAGATATCCTGATATTCTGAGGAGTGTAAACTTTTATTTACGAGGGCCTGCATCCGTTGCAAATGCAAAGTTTCTTCTAATCTACTGTTTCATCTTTTACAGACATATCAGTTTGCCTTTTACTCTAGAATATGTTTGTGTTTATTTGACTCTTAAATAACTCTTTAAATTGCTGTGAAGAGGCAGATATGCATAATAGGCAGCTGCTTTGATTTCTCTAGTAAGAGACCTGAGTTCAAATTCTGACTGTCACTGGTCAACTATATGGCCATGTGAAAGTTATATACTAACACTGGTAAACAGTGAATTTTAATTGCAGCGGTCAGCAAATTATGGTGTGTGGGTCAAATCTATCCAAATCTGCTGCCTGTTTTTATAAATAAAAGTTTATTGAAATGCAGCCATGCCATTCCTTTCTAGATTGCCTATGAGCTCTTTCACCCAGTAACAGCAGAGTTGAGTCATTGTGACATAGACTGAGACCGTGTGTGGTCCACAAGGCCTAAAATGTTTATATCTGGCCCTGTAGGAAAAAACTATTCTGACCCCTGTTATGGTGTAGACCTCTGAGGGTTGCTGTGAGAATTCATGGAATAATTCATGCAAAGCACTTAGTACGAGGTCTGGCATTTAGTAAGCATTCAATATATTTGCAATTATTAGAATTTTAAAAAATTCTTTGTGTTTAATTCCAAATCATCAGGTTAAATTGACTCTTGTGAAAATGCACCACTGTTTATGTTTATCCTTGGGGGTATAGCACCCAAGCTTGAGAAGTCCATATGACTTCTTTAAAGTCCAAGAAGACTTAAAAGTAGTCATATTTTGGTGACACTTGCCCATTTCTGCCTTAATAATACTCCTGGATGTTAGAAGTTCTGTTTTGCCCGCTAATCTGTCCTTCATACGGATATTATAAATTATGTATATGTGAAAGTTTTGGCTAAATTACAGCAATATGGGTAGATTGTTAAATTAATCATTGCAAAACCCTTTGAAAATCTAGGCAGCAATGTGCAAATACAAAATTTATGACTGGAGCAAACAAAAGGAAGCTGACGATTCCTCAAGGATGCTGGTGTTTTTGTGCTTTCTTCCTTTTGCTGTCGTCACCAGAGATTTATAGAACATTTGGGGAAGTTTTCAATATTTAATCATAAGCATTCTTATTCTGATGGAGGCTATACATACAGGCCAATCTGAACATACTCTAACTAGAGGCCAGACATATTACTTTTTCTTTTAATTGGAGTATGTGTTTTTATGAATGCCTGTGTGTGTTACAATGTCTAATAAACCCATGCATTAATAAGGAAATCTGATTAGTGAAGAGTTTAATGATGTTACTTTTTGTAGCGGTAAACTTGTTATAAAAGGTTCCTAAACAGGGATTATAACTGGGGGAAAAAGGAAAAGGATAATCTTTTGTTGGAGCATTCCAACTAAATAATTTCTTATTCAGTTTTCTTTATGAAAATACCTCTCGAAAAGCCTGCATCATACTAATCACAGAGCCACTTTTGTAGGGATCCAAAGTATCATTATTTAAGTTTGCATTTGTTCCAGTGAAGTAAAGAATTTTGTTGTTTTTAATTTCTATTTCCTATTTCAATTACTGTGAAAGAGATTTCTCAGTTTAATTTTTTTTATTGCATCTGAGTTAATGTTAGATGTAAAAAAATAAATGTTACTTTTTAATTCTGTGAATGTCTTAGCTTTCTGTGTACATTGTTAAGTCAATTCATGTCGATTTATTTTAAATTAATAAAAAATGGTGTAGAGCATGGTTCCTACCACATAGACAGTTATGGTTAAGTGGGGAAGACTGGACTGATTTGCATGAACCAGGTCATCTCCTGTTGTTTTTCACATAGCGCTAATGTAAGGAGTTGTCAGGAAGATTTTGTGAAGCTTATGCTGGGCTTTGAATAATGGGTAGAGTTTGGTTAGGAGAGGAATGGCAAATGAATCTTACTATTTGATTTTTTTGGAGAGGATGGCCTACTTGGTTTTATTTTTGTTTTTAGTATAGACATTTATTTTTCCATGTCATTTAGAACTCTATTATTGCCTAAACCACAGTATTTGATGTGATAAACCTTTAGGTCTGGATTCTATTAGCATATAGTAAAATGATTCAAATTATTTAGTCTATCCTGAAACTCAGAAAATTTTTTATCTTGAATTAATCTTTCAATCTAATACAAAAAGTTTATGAAATTAGAAGAAAAAAATAATCTAGTACCCTCTTTTCAAAAATTATCACAGTAAGGTTCAGAGAGATTATGTGTTTATATTGACTTTTGCAAAATTGGCTAGAATACAGTTTTATTGACTCCTAATTCAGTGCTATTTCTTTGGGTATTACAAATGCTTTGTTAATTTTCATTACGTGAGATATGCCACAATTTTCTCATAAAATGCATCAAACCGTAGTACCTAATATCTTTAATTTTTCAAAATGATATTTATTATTATATATTAATATGTTAATTAATACATAAATAATATATTAACAAATAAGTAATATATTAATTGATATATTAATGTACAACATTAATATATATATTAAGAAATGTATACACTTAGTGAATTTCAAGCATCAGTTAGTTTAGTTTGATGGGCTTTCACTTTTGCTTCTTCAATGAAGATTTAAAAGGAAGAAGGCTAACGAGAGAAAAAA
The DNA here is from genome assembly GCF_020826845.1 of Diceros bicornis minor. NCBI lineage: Eukaryota > Metazoa > Chordata > Mammalia > Perissodactyla > Rhinocerotidae > Diceros > Diceros bicornis. The sequence continues at coordinate 11,310,396 of NC_080766.1, forward strand.
GAGAAAGAGGAGAAGAGGTTGGAAAAGGAAAAGGAAAGGAAAGAGAAGAGATCCTAGGGGGAGCTAATCTGGGGATGAAGGAGCCACGGAGAGTAAGGGGGGGCAGGAATAGATTCTCAAGATTGACAGAAAGATCCGAGTCTGGTGAACAGGGCAATGATTGGCACAGGAGTCAAGAAAAGAGTGAGACTTGATAAGGAAAGAGGGTAGGACACGCAGTGGGAATTTCCCGGAGATGTATATTGCTAGGAAGAAAACTATCCCAAAGGTATTCTCTTTAAAGAGAAAAATTCTGGAGAAATGTGATGAAAAAAAGGAGAGAATAGTTGAGCATTGTGTAAGGAGGTCAATCACAAAATTATCACATAAGGAAAAATATTCATTTTTTCTTGCCCTCACGGGTTTATTTGATGGTTAATTTAATAGCTATCTTTGAACAAACTCTGATTATGTTGACTATATATTAGAATCATTTTTTGTGTGTGTGTGTGAGGAAGATCAGCTCTGAGCTAACATCCGTTGCCAATCCTCCTCTCTTTTGCTGAGGAAGATTGGCCCTGGGCTAACATCCCTGCCCATCTTCCTCTACTTCATATGGGATGCCACCACAGCATGGCTTGACAAGTGGTGCATTGGTGTGCGCCTGGGATCCGAACCTCCAAACCCCGGGCTGCGGCAGTGGAGTGCGCCACTTAACCGCTGCCCCACAGCCCCTAAAATAAATTTATAAAGGAGGTCCTATGTTAAAGACTACACTAGGGAACTGATAGTATGTAATAAGAATGTATTTCTGCTATGCCTGTTAGAAGTGGATTGGCAGCTTTTCCGAACTAAGTTTAAAGTGATTTCTCATAAATTTGAATGGGTGATATATTGTCTAATTTAGCCTATAGACCTAACCTTCAATATCACTTTCGGAGAAGCCTAGCTTCACCTCCCCGGACTAGAGTAACAGGACCTCTCTCAATACAGTGCCATACTACCATATTTTTCTTTGTAGTATTAATCACCATTGTAATTAAATGCACTTGTATTATTATTTGTAAAATGTCTGTGTCTCCCATTAAACTCTAAACTTCATGAAAATGGGTATTGTGTATTTCTTCTTCATGGCTACCTCCCCAGCTCTTAGCATTGTGCCTGGCACAAAGCAGGTACTCAAGAAACACTTGTTGAATGCACTACTCCAGAAACCACACTACTCCAGAAACATCAATGCCGAGTTAAAAAATAAGGCTTGTTTTATTTTGATATTAACCAAAGCATACTTATCTTTATGAAGACTTATTTTTAATATGGAAAAAATTATAGCTCTTAGAACACATTGGTCTATATCAATTTATATTTAATCTATATTTAAACAAATATACATTTAGAATCTGTTTATTATCTAATAGGAGTTCCCCTTAATTGATCCCTTATTGTATATCAAACTATTAATCGCATTCTACACGTTATCCCATTTAATCCCCTTCAGGAGAGTGCTGAAGTTTTCTCCATTTTGTAGTTGAGAAAATTGAGGCTTAGAGAAGTTAAATATCTTGCTCAGGTTCATATCACTAATATGAGTACATATTAGAGCAGTGGATGTGTGGGACTTACATGGTTCTAAAACACCATGTACCAAGGACATTGCCACAAATGAGAATTAATTTATGCATAGTCATACTGAATGTGGCAGTATAAAATTATACTTAAGAGTTGAGGTTTTGGACTCAACAGGTTGAATCCCACCTGTACCTATTACCTGGGTGACACTGAGTATTTTATTTGACTTTTCTAAATCTCAGTTTCCCCAACCATAAAACATACTTGACATCACAGCCTCGTTAAGTGAGACTATGTAATATGTGGAGTCTGGAAGACAGTAGACACTCAGTGAATTTAAATTTCTTTTTTTTCCCTATATAATATTCACATTTCTTCTTTCTATTCTACTCCAGACAGCCCACTGAAAGTTAGCTCCCTTTGTTTGTAGAAATGTGTGCAAATACGCGTTAGAGAGCTATATATTGTTTAGCAAGTTTAGTGCAAATTTGAAAACTACTAAAGGAGTGATGGTTGAAATTTAAATATGATTAATAGAAGCCTCTCATACTATTTTCCTCAGTTTTCCACCCCAGAACACACACACACACACCACACAACACACACTGACACACACATGCACACACGTACACACGCTGACACACACACACACACACACACACACACACACACACCCCATTTCCTGAGGAACTAGGTGCCTCTCTTTTTCACCCTTCTCTCCCTCTACCCCTATGCAACTGGTATAACCCAGTTCACCTCCTCTGTGGAGGGCTTATCCATTTTTGGTCTCAGAATACATTGTTGCATGTTACAAACAACTTCCTTAGTGTTCTAAATATCTATATATTTGTATAAACTATAATAGTATTTTCCTTGAATGTTGCCCTAAAATATTCATTATTTGTGGGTGATAGTCAAGGAAAATCCTCTGTAGTCAGTATAGTCTATAAAATCATAATTATTTTGGACTGGAAAAGAAAGTTAATTCCCAGATGCTTTATGATTGTATATCTGCAATATCTTTACTCCCCTTCACCTGTATTTTCTTCATTTATTTTTGATACTGTTTAGATCTGGGAGTTGCCTCAAGTCATCTTTTGAAATGAAACTAGCTAAATATAAATAAATATATATTATATATTTAACTATAAATTTTAATGAGATGGTGGGATATTATCAAGTTCAGGAATGTATTTTTCTGTAATAGAAGTATTATAATAGCTTATTTAAATATCATAATCTATTATAAATGATCAGAAGGGAAAAAATGAAAAAGCAGAAGTATATGAATAGTTAATGTTTCCAGACTTTTACCATTAAAATAAACTTTTAAAAGCTGATTACCAATTATGGTTTAATATTTGTCAAAGATTTATATCTATATATGTTCAAGTCACTGTCAGCTGTTTTGACCTGGATCATTTTATAGGTAAGATAGAATTTTTAGTCCTGTTTGAAAAATATGAGTGTGTATGTGTCTATCTACCTATGTCTATATGTGTGTATATGTAGTTAGCTAACCTATAGGGATTTATTCTGAAGAACAGTGTCTTGTTCAGATGAGATATGTAATAATTTCACATACCACCTCACCTGTATTTCGTTATAGGGGATGATTTTGCTTGGCTTTCCGCTTTCTGGACCATGGGCTGCTCAGCTTTTTGGGTCCTCTACTTTGAAAAAGATGTTTCTAAGTTCACTCCAAACTTTTGTAGTATAATTTATAAGCATTAATGCTTTGAAAAATTGCCTTTGGTAACAGTCTTTGTGAGAAAACAGAGAAATATGAACCAATTTAAAAAAAAATGTTATGAAAATTTATTAATTTCTTAATCACTTGGAGTAATCGTTATCAGAGGGGGTTATTAGTTGTCTTAGATTTGTCTCTTTCTTTTATTTCAGAACCAAAACTTGTACTTTTGCTCTCACTGCTGGTCCCTTACTACTACAGGCACACACAGACACACTCCCTTTCAAGTTTGCCTTTTCCTAATCGTACTTGAGCAGGTAACCAAGCTTGTTAAGACTGTGGATTAAATTAGAGAAAAAAGAGACAAAAATTTTTTGAGTTGAGTATTTTTTTTTCTTCTGTTAAAAGTATAATTGGAAGCATTTAGCATATAGAGACACAATATGCTATCCTTTCCAACTTATTTCTAGAGAATACCTGATTAGACTTATAGATAATACAAATAGAGGTAATTTTAATATAATATTTAATAAGCTAAGTATAATTTGTGCCTTAAGGGAAAGAAAATATTTTATTGTAATGACTATAGATAACCAAGGCTTAGTGGATATAATATGATTAAACAATGTATTAATTCGTATAAAATAAAGTTGTTCAGGGTGAACTCCAGAAAATAACGTGACATTGAAAACTTCAAAATCGTATTTTATAATAACTACGTAGTTCCGAAATTTATATTATTATGAATTTTTGGTAGTTGAATTAACAGTCTGTCTCAGTAGAGTTTTGTGCTACTTGCTACCTAATTTTATTTGGAATTGATGTATACAATAGCTTCAATGTAATTCTCCGTGTCTAAAAACCAAGATACATTTTATTATCGATGATACTGCTATCTAGTATTAGATATGAATAATCACTTTTTGATCATTTCAAGTTTTTCTTTTAATCAATTTCTATTGACTGAAAAAGTATAATTTCTCTTGACAAAGTATAGACAAAAATATAACATTCTTGTCTTTGTTGGTTAATTTAATTAAACTTAAATTGATAGATGAGGTTTTTTTTTTAATTTTCAAAAATAGAGTAGGTAGTTAGATATTTCTTGCTTTTCTATGGTGACAGTTTAGAATATCTTCCTTAAAAAATGTTATTTTTATTGCAATTTAAGAGTCTATCCTTTATTTGACACACCATATCTTTTTCATAAAAGAAAAAGTATCAAAGTACCTTCTTTATTCACTGTCAGTCTGCTGTCTCACTTGAAATACTCAGATCAAAACATGTGGTTTTTATTTCATGGTTTTATGATGTACTTTTTGATAGCCATTCAGCTTCAAAGACTGGAATAGCTAAGAGAAATATATAATTTTTCTTCATGTTTTTGATATTTAGCCACTGTTTAATAATGTCTGCTATTTATTAGTTTACAATGTTAGTAGGTTTAATAACATCCAGTGGACTAAGTTGCTTGTTTTGAAAATCCCGGAAATTATTCAGGGCCACAAATAAATACAACACTAGGCAAACAAAGTTGTATTACAAAATGTAACTTCATCTAGTTGATGTTGTTATATCTGGTTATACTTGCTTGCTAAGAAAATTTGACTGTTTTATTTCATTATAAAGTTCTTTGGCAGAATGGGAGACAATCAACAGTTTTTGATTTTAGAGATATTTCCTAAAAACCTTAATATTGGAATTATCTGTATGTGACAAAATTTCCTGAGTAAATCCTCATTACTTGATTACAGGTTGAAGATTTCAGACATCTAAACCAATTAGAATCCTGATTATTTTGATTGCCAGAAATGCTTAAATGTATATATTATCCATCGATGTGTTCAGTTTCTGTATTAGACATCTGTGATTTAAACATTTTTAGTGGTTTATGATTCACGAGAAGGTCAGCTGCATTTCATTATCTTTTCCTGGATTTTAGGGATTTTGTTTTTGCTTCATAAAAAGTGTGAGTAAGTTAATCAGTTGACTGTAGGCAGTATAGATGACATTGTATTAGTTTCTAACATGTTAATTAGTTTACGATATAAAGCTAATAACTAAAATAGGGTACTTCTCATACACATTCGTGCTGGCCACTAAGGTATATATTTTTTGCCATCAACTTCTAAAATTTAGCATCTAACTCCTCCAATTGTTTGCAAACTAGGCTGCCCCGTGATTTCTAAGGATAGGCTGTAAAAACCTCGTGTCAATGGAGTAATCTTAAAATCAAAGTTCCGCCTTGTGTGCTGGAACACACCAACTAAAACCGTGCTCTTAAATTCCACTTTATATTTTTATGGGACTCTAATCAACTGGATATATCAACTGTGTTATGGGCTGTCTGATGACATTTTGGGGTAGAAAAAGTAAATTGCCTTTTTTATGGTACTCTTTGCCAGACATTTTCATACTTGGACTCAAGGCAAACCACTCAAGTGAGATGATTCAGTTCATTTATTACTACACGTTGAGTAATGTTTCTAATTCAGTCGTAATTTGGAATACATCATAACTCTTCTTCTTCTCAACCCCACCAAAGAAGGAAAAATGGAATTGATGGGTGCTGAATTTGAACATTATGATAGTAGAAATAACAATAGACATCTTTCAGAAGTCTGTCTTTTCACTGGTACATATCCCTTAAGCTTGTTCTGGTGTTCTATTTAAAAGGCAAATGTTAGATGCAGGGAACCAGTTCATTCCTGTAGAGGCTTCGTGATTTCGTTGTCCATGTGACAGCTGGAAGGCGGAGTGCAGGACAGCGTATTTCCGCCAGAGGTCCTTACGTATTTAGATTTTTAATATATATTTAAGATTCTTCCACTAGTTTTGAGGTCTCAATACCTCTGAAATAAAATGCTTTTAGAAGTTTTTTCTCCAGTAAACTATAGTAATTATGTAATAAATGTTAGGCTCTGTTTTTGTGCGGAAAAGAGTTGGTATAGCAGGACTAAAACTGCTATCCTTAGAAACACTTGCCTAAGAGATTGGCCCTTGGCTAGCAGCTGGGAACTTGCATTTCCGGAAGGTTCTTACCCTTCCCAGAACTGAAGACAATGGCTCACTGCACCTAAACTCTTCCTATAAACAATATGTCTTATCCTGAACACTTGCTTTCCTGCTGGGAGTCTAGATTTTGATACATGCTAAGGCAGAGGATGCCCAGTTACCAGCCCCCAATAAAATCGAGGGGCACTGAGTCTCTAATGAGCTTCCCTGGTAGACAACATTTCACAAGTGTTGTGACAACTCATTGCTGGAGGAATTAAGTGTGACTCTGCCTGGAGAGGACTCTTGGAAGCTTTGCACCTAGACTCCTCTGAACTTTGCCCCACACGCTTTCCTTTTGCTGATGTTGCTGTTTATCCTTTTACTGTAATAAATCACAGCTGTGAGCACGACTGTATGCTGAGTCCTGTGAGTCCTGCTAGTGAATCACAACCTGGAGGGGGTCTAGGGACCCCTGGCACAGCTTTCCTCTTGTAATTTAAGAACAGTGATCTGGGGTAAATGTGTGTATATCATAATTAAATACATTGTCGACATTAAGTTGGATGTTCACATAGTGTAAGAAAAAGAAAAAAAACTACATCTTCGTTTCAATAACACTGAACGCTCTGTGACCTACTGTTTTTCAACTTTTGAGTTCTGGATTGTGTTCATGCGGGTACTCACGGTTATTTTACAGACTCAAACCTCAGTCTTCCTGCTTCTCTGTGATGTTAGAGCTCTAAAGCCCTGATTTTGTGACCTGAATACAGGCAGTCTGTGTTTTAAAAGTAGTTGCATCAGGACACTGAGTTTACAGACAGTGAATTAGTCTGTCTAGATTTATCACGCTAAGATGATCAGAGACACAAAATTTGTACCACAGAAATATTAGGAACTTATTTATAAGTCTGTTTTTCCTCCTGTTTCCTGCACTCGTAGTTCATTTTTTTCTTGAACAACAAAGGCTAATTGTCTATAAAATGTTACCTGTTTGTGTGTTTTACTTAATTCTTTTTATTAATTTAGTTTTAGAAAATGAATATAATCAGAGAATTGATATTTTTAACTTTTGCTTTCTGTTTGTTGCTACTAACTTGAAAAATTTAAGTCTGATTTTCTTTTCCTGAATGTTTCCTGAGACTTTGTTAGAAAGTAAAACATTCTACATTTCTTTCTTTCCTATTTTTGTTCTAGATAGTTTTCTCTCCTGTAAATTTTGTGTATCTCTTTTCTGTTTCTATTTTATGTTTCATTAATGATTCATAAAATAAATTATTTTGAAAGCACTACAAATTTGATTTATTCCTATCAGTTTAATCTTGTAGTGATTTTTTTTTTAGAATTGTTTGTGTTGTTTAGGCATTATTTCAGGTTAAGAGCATTTTGGAGGTCTAAAGAATAGACTTTATTTTTTTAACCCATTAGAACTTTTTAATCAGATGCTCCATTGTCATTTTTATTTCTTTTTTGATTACCACAGGTAATTCTTCTTCTACTCATCCATGCCAAGAATCTCTTTATTCACATAGTTACAAGTAAATATGTCTTTTTCCTTTTAATATGTCAATTGCAGTTTTATTACTCCTGTTGGTCAAAAAGAGAATAGATTAAATATTGTCATAACAGGAATCAGTAGGACATTTAGTAACTCTGCCCTTAATCAACTAAGTGATGTTGGACAATGCTTTCTTTTCAGTTATTCCTAGTATCTCCTTTTTATGTTTTTCATTGAATTGCAATATCATTGGCTCTTTTTCTTGTTTTCTTTTTGTAGATATTAGGGCATAGTTTTTACATTTGAACATACGCCTACCTGAAAAATATTCAGTCCATGATATTTATGTTGGAAATTGACAGCAAATGTTCACAAGCCCCAGCTGGTGATGTAAATGAGTAAATAGGGTTGGTATAAGAAAGTGTGGAGTGGCAGGGACTGGGACGTGCTAGAAAATACATGTTCCATCTACAGAAATTCAAATCGAAAAATTTAAAGTACTCTGCAAGCTAAACAAAACAGTAGTGCACGTCAGATCAAGCCAGTTTGTGATCTCTGGTGTACATATTCATATCTTCATACATCTATCCAAGATATTTAGTATTTAAACAGGTTTTGTTTCTACTCTGGGATATTTTTGGCTAAAAATATCTTTCAATTTACCTTTCAAAAGTAATATATACATTACCAGTCAAATGGCCAAATTAGAAAAATATATGTCCTTTCCAAAACATTACTTACAAAGGATTATTGATATGCAAGTTTATTTATTCTTTTCTGAAATATTAATATAGCAACCTTGTTAAAAAAAAGTATAGATGTGCTTCCTTTCAATTTTGCTGTGAACCTAAAACTGCTCTAAAAGAATGGTTTATTAATTTTTAAAAAACTTCAAAAAAGTATAAATATTAGAAATTCCTATACAAAATATAGAGTGATTTTGATCTTGTTCCATTGAAGAATACTTCTTTATTTTTATTCATTTGGTTTCCTTAAACAGAATTTTTTTCCTTAAATTCTAAATGAATATGTATTAATAGAAACATAATCAAATTCTCCCTTCATCATGTCTTGGACCTAATAATCTAGAACCAACCTCCTGGCTCCCTTTCGTATCTACTAGATTGCTTGGATTTCTATTTTTTCATTTCTTTTTTTAACTTTCAGTCAGTTTTCAAAACTCAAAGTAACTTTTTTAAAGCAGTTAATTACCAACAACACTCATCTTTCCCCAAAGTTTAGCTTTACAATTCTGGAGTTGATTGTGATGACTTAATCTCCACTTATGTCGGATTACTCTTTAATATATGGAAGGTTTAAGAAAATACATAGATTTCAACTGGGCTAGAGATTTGTGTACACTATTACTGCTTTTTCATTAAACTAAATGAGGTATTAAGGTCTTAAAACCATGGTTATAATAAGATAGAGAACTCAACCATAACTCTGTGACTGAGGAAAATACTAACTGATGATGCCCTCTTTTCAATTGTCCGAAATAAGCTTGTTTCGTGTGGCATTTTTAATTGAGTTATAATAGTTCTTTGTTTTCGTTCTGTTTTTATGGATGTAGGACTCTTTAATTTGTAGAACTTTTTACTTATTAAACATATGTTTTTAGTAATTAGGTCTCTTTTTTTTTTTTTTACCCCCACAAAATAGTAGTCTATAATGTAATACTGCTTATCGTGTGGTTGATTTTAAAAGTCTTTTTTTCCTGTGACTTTTTATTCTGAATTGTGTCTGTTTGAAATTGTAGAATAAGGAACTATTTTAAGCAGACAAACGTTGAAGGCAGTTTTACTACTGATAATGAAATTATATTTTCTAGAAGGAGAAACTAAATAACTGATTATATTATATGAAAAATCTTGATGAAAATTCACAGATAACTAACAGATTTTGTTTTGTTTTCTTCGGTAAGCACTACTGTGTAGTAATTGGTGCACAGTGGTTGAGGACACAGCATTGAGCAGGACAGAGTCCCTGCACTTTGGACTCATCCTACACATTTTTCTGTTTTTCTCAGACATTAAGTGATTTTGCAGCTAAAGAAGTTTAATAATTTTTCCTTTTAAAATGAATTTCATCAAACAAATGAGATAAATTATTAGTAGTCTTTTGGTTTTTATATGATATTATTTCTTTAAACATCATGGTTCCTAAGACAGAGATTTATAATTTTAACTAATACTCTCAGCAAATGATGTATAACAATTAAGGAAAACATTGTATACAGTATTCTTAAATATATATTTCTCTAATATTTTAGCTGGGAAGTTTTAAGATTCCTTCTGTCAAACATAAGATGGTGGTTGGAAGAATATGGCTTTGATGGATTTCGTTTTGATGGTGTTACATCCATGCTCTATCATCACCATGGAATTGGTAGGTACCCTGATATATTACAGACATAACTGATGATTTTATTTTATTTTTTACAGGAAGATTGTAAACAGATTTGGGGTTCAGTTACAGAAGCTCCAATGACCGTTCTTGCTGGCTTGATTTTTATTAGTTCCACTGTGTGTGTCTTGTCTCTAGTCACTTCTGATGTTTTTTTTGGCAAGAGGTTGGGTATAAATCCATTTTATCAGTAAATGAAAGATAATGATTTTCCTTGAAATATATCTACTTAATAATATGCTATCCTTAAGATGTAGCTTTCTTTTAAAAATATTTTTTAGGGAAACCATTTATTGCAGCACCCTCAGGATGTGAATGTGACAGCATTTGAAGTGAAAAATAAATAACAAAAATAATAAATGGGAACATTTGTGAACATGTGGGTTCCTTTGCATATTAAACATTGAAGAGAATATGTATATTTTAGATATAGATGTACTCAGTTAAAATTAAATTGTAAATTAATTTGTAATTAAAATATTGATCAGAGATCTTTAGTTTAAAAATTGTACAAAGTAGAATCACAGAATCCTAATCCCTCAATAGATAACATAGCGAACAATTATTATTTTTTAATGGCCAAATATTTACCAGCAACAACCAATCCAAAAAAGGGACTTTAGACTGTAAATCTTGAAAAGTGGCTGCCAAGGAAAGAAGCTATATTCAAAGCGTGCTGCTATCTGTTCTTAATCATCATGCTGCCCCATGAGATGTTCCTAGGAAAGAAGTTGAATCTATAAAACACGACAGCTTTTATTGATATCCTCCAGTTTGGAGAGAAGCTGACTTAGGGGATGAAAAAGGCAAGCGTGGCTAAATTCCAGAAACATCCTCTCCTAGATTAAAACACCTACATTCCCCTGCAGAACCTCCCTCTGCTGAGGGCTAGGTATTTTCCAAGGAATTTTGAAATGGGGGAAATGAACTGAAGTCCATGGATATGGGATATGCTTTTTATAGGTAAAGAGCCCAAGAAATAGTAAAGAAAAACATTCTGAGTTACTTAACATGTTTTCGCCCTTTGAAATGAGAGGGAAGAAAACAAAACTGAAATTGCAAAAGAACACATAATATACCAGAAAAAAATTGAGATAAAGCAATTAACATCAAGCCACAGAGTGTTTAATTTATAAAATTCAGTGATGAAGAGAAATTCATCAGGTGGCAACTAGGAAGAAAAAGCAATTTACCGCTATAGACGGAAAAAAAATGGCTGGACGCATACTACTCTATTGCCAACAACAGTGTCTACACAATTCTTAGGGAAACAAAATGTGACTCAAGGATGTGATAGTTGAATTGCCATTGAGTTATAAATTTGAAAGAACCTTCAGAATAAAACTTCCATAATTATACATGAAAACCTTCAGTGATGGAATCTAGTAAACTGAAAAAATTGAGTCAAAGTAAAGAACTTAGATACAGGGAAACAGAGGAAAAAAAGGAAGATATTGAGCACTAATTTGATTTAATTAAAAATAAGAGCAAGCAACTGAAGGAATAGAAGGTAAATGGTATAACCCAGTAAGAGAAGCATACTATAAGCAACCAAAATTAGGAGGTGGAGGAAGAGGATACAGAAAGAGTAGGAGAATGTTAAAATCTTTTTGTTGTCATAGGAAATCCATATTGTATAAATTGAAACCCATATTTAAAATAATATAAACATTAAGTCTCAATTTTATGATGGTTTTCATATTTGCTTTACTTTATCTCATTGGGACCTGATAGGAGCCAGCTAATATTAACATCTCTTTATGTGAGAAAAAAATATATCCAAAAGTTGAAATTTAAAATTCTCTTCAGTATCATTTCGCTTTATTTTTGTGCTGTAAAATTCAGTTAAAATTAAATTAAAATTTTAAATCAAAATGTTTTTGTTTGCTTTTGTAAAACAAAAATTGCATTGCAGGATTGTCTGAACTCTGAATGTTGATATGGAATTCCATAGATTTGCTGATGGTAACACTATGTGAATTCGAGGCTCATTACGCTTTGCTATGATAGCAAAACCGACATGAACAAACTAATTGGTGGGGGCATTTGTGCAGTTAAGACTTGCTTGTTAACATAATGCATCCATATTTATTTTCTGTTCTCTAGGTGAAGGTTTTTCAGGTGATTACCATGAATATTTTGGACTACAAGTAGATGAAGATGCCTTGACTTATCTCATGCTGGCAAATCATTTGATTCACACATTGTATCCAGACTCTATAACAATAGCTGAGGTAAAGCCATAACGATCTCTACCCACTGACCCCCTTTAATAGAGGACATTTGTCGGCACACAGTATCTGAATAATCAGTCTTGAGTTGTCAATAATTGCATAGCTGAAATGGCCCCCTGACTAGAGTGCAGCTACCTCGTATGGGTGGCACATTCTTTAGAATTCACTGCGCTTCTGTTAGGAGATGCTGTACACAAAGTACTTGCCGTCATTCCATTGTTAAAAAAGAAAATGCCAGTAGTTGGAAAGTGAAATACCCTAATCAGTGGACAGGTCCTTCCGCCATGAGACCTGCAGCGGAGTAAAGAATTGAATATTAATGTGTGTCTGTCTATTTATTTATTTGTTTTTTCTTTCCTGGTTTAATCATTAGAGATGGCATGGATCACTGCCCGCGAGCTTCTCTGAAGCCTCTCGTTCTGATGCAATTACATTTCTTGTTTACGTTATTGCTCTCGGATTGCCAAATGTTCACTAGTTATTCATGATTACTGAAGGTTCATGATTAACTGTCCCAAAGCTGCACTGTAATGATATAATTCGGTATATGCATAATTGACAATTCCCCTCTTTGTGATAAATGTGATAAATTAAGAAGTTTGTTAAATGCTTATGCTAATTTAGATTTAGTACTAAAATCCCTTTGGTTTTCTGAGTCTTCTAACTAAGAATTATTATTAAAATTGGATTTAGTAGGTTAAAATTGTTGTATATAAAGTGTAGTGGTTGGCATATAAAAATAGTAAGACAGTTGTAGAAGAGTCAAAGTGTGTTTTCCCATTGTTGTCATTAAGTTCATTGGAATGAATGCAAGAGGGACAGTCTCCTTCCTGTGGTATTTTTTATGTGTATAGGCTTTTTTCTATCCATTGTTTCTCAAAACCCCAAATCTCCAAGTAGGTGGTATGATTTCCTTGTTTATCTCTGGATAGAGAACAGTTACTCTTTTGGGGCCTTTTGCCTTCTAAATATCTTCTAGGAATAGAGCTATGGACCCTAAATTCCTGGAATAAATTCTTATATAGGATTTTTTAAAAACCCACAATTATCATACCATTTTCATACCTTGTATTATTTCACATGCTCTCCCTACCTACATGTGGTCATAGCTTTTAAATCTGGCTAATACTTTATGTGCTGAATATTCCTTCCTTCCTTCCTTCCTTCCTTCCTTCCTTCCTTCCTTCCTTCCTTCCTTCCTCCCTCCCTCCCTCCCTCCCTCCCTTCCTTCCTTCCTCCCTTCCTTCCCCCTCTCTCCCTCCTTTCCTTCCCTCTTTCCTTTCCTTCCCTTCCCTTCCCTTCCCTTCCCTTCCCGAGCTAACATCTGTTGCCAATCCTCCTCTTTTTGCTGAGGAAGATTGGCCCTGGGCTAACATCCGTGCCCATCTTCCTCTACTTCATATGGGACGCCGCTACAGCATGGCTTGACAAGCGGTGCATCGGTCCAGGCCTGGAATCTGAACCTGTGACCCCCAGGCCACCAAATCGGAGCCCGTGAACTCAACCGCTATGGCACCGGGCCGGCCCCGTGTGCTGAATATTTTTTAACATCAATCAGAGCATATTTTAAACTTTTATTTTTTCTTTTATGTATTTTAATTTTGTCTGTCAAACATTAAGAAAGTTAGTCTGTCAGTTATATTTATGGCAGTTCAAAGCACAGAGACATTATATGACAAATTACTACAAACAATTAATGACAGCACAAATCAAAAATGGGTACTGAAGAAAAAGAAGCAATTATTTAATACATGAAACTTAGAATTGTTACATTGATCTTTCTGTTCATTTCAAGTAACATAGTTTCTTCAGCCGGGGGGCTCTTGTCTGATTATCAGTGTTTCTACCATTGAAACTTTGAGGCTTTAGCCTACTTTATATTACTTGGTTTTAGATTTTTTTTTTAAACAAGATTTGTCTTCAGTTTATTCTACTTAAATTCAAAACTACTTCAATTTCAATACATCACTTTTCTGTCTAGTGGGAGTTTCTTCAAAATGTGGAATTGATCCTCTTGAATTTATTTTTAAAGAAAGAAATGTGGTGTAATGAATAAGTAATGTAATTTTATATAAAGTCCTAAAGTAGAAATTTGAATTTATTTATAATGACAGTTATTAAAATTGAAGGCTTTTTTTCTAGAACATATTTACCATTCCACACTGTTATATTTGTTATATTAATTAAAAATATTTTTGATTGAGGATCCCCCCCTCTGGAATAGTCATAAGTGATCTTTAGATATTAAACAAAGCTATTTTAACTTCATTTGAAACACATATGGTTGTTTTAATATACTATGTCGGCATCAACTTTTTTATATTTAAAATATATGTATTTTAGTCATCTTTATCTTTTTTTTTTCTTTTAAGGTTTCAAAATGATAGTTATTAACTTGCCATTTTCAAAAGAAAGCTACAAGTATCTCATATGCATTAAAGGGGCAGCTTTCTAGGATTCGGATTTAGGAGTCAAGGCCAGTTGGTACCCACATATTTTTCTTAGATTTTATTTCGTATCATACTATTTCCTAAAACTACCTTTAGACAAAATATAGAATGCACCTTACTGTTTTCTTGAAAAAAATTGTCTTGATCTTTAATACCAGCCTATCACCAGTCTTATGAAAATTCCTCTGGAAGGCACTGTTTCTGTAATTTGAGTGCCTAACATGGGTGCCTGATATTTAATACAGATTCAGCCAATGATTATAAGGAATTGAACTGATTACCTATCATATCTGTGAAAATGTGACATATTTTGATAAATATAACTTCTTTTAAAATAGTTTCTTTTCTATTAACCATTCATCCTTTTTCACTTTTATAAAGTACTGTGTAGAAATAAGATATTATTGACAAATATTTTCTTATGGATGTATTTCACCATGTACTGTATTTAACTGTACCTCTCTTCCATTAGAAAACAGTTAATAAATTATTTTGGAAGTCCAGAGAGGTCATATATTTCTTTTTTCCAGCGTTTTTGAGGGAAGAGTTTGGGGATAGTGTTTGGAAGAAGAAGCGTTTGAGTTAAGTCCCAGAGAGCTCGGAGTATGTGATAGTCTTTTATAGGAAGTAAGGAAAAATAATCCAAGGAAGAGTTTGGGCAGTGACATGTGTAGAAAAGCGTGTGACCAGCACAGGGAAGAGTAAACATTTCAAAGTGAATGATGTTTTTAATGCTTGAAATGAAATCTTAGAAATAATGGTGGAAAGATGTAGGTCTCTCCATTGCGCTTTCTGTGTCTTCAGTTAACAACAATAACTACATCATGTTGTCATTTCATGATAATAAATGTGTGTCTGTTTATTTAGGTCCTAGTTTATCAGTCCTGAAGGTCAAATATTGTGTGTTATTTATTTTTAAATCTTTGACAGCACCTTCATTCATTCACTCAGCAAATATTTATTGAGTTCCTGCTTTGTGCCAGGTTCTCTTCTACTACTCTAGACTCTTGGCATACCTCATGAACAACAGCAACAGCATCCACAAAACTCCTGCCCCGTGAATCTTACATTCTTACAGCAAGTGAGAAAGCAGATAATCAAATAGTAAATTATATCATCGATGCTTCAAGTATGATTGTTGAATTGAATCTTAAGCTAAAGAATTTGAGTTTTCAATTGTTAGCTATTGAAAGCTATTGATGGGCAGTGATAGGAGCAGACTCTCCCATAAGATGTTAATTTAGCGGCAGTGGGTGTGAAAAGAAACAGGAGACGGGGAATTCCATTTGGAAATATAATGGTCTAAGCAAGGAGTAATGAAGATTAAATAAGATAGCGGCTGTAGAAATGGAACAAAAGAAAGGGGTTTATTTGAAAGATATTGTGGAGTTAGAATTACTAGTACTTGGCTCATATTTTGCAACAGTTGTTATAATAATATATTTTGTTACCTTGGGGTCTTTATACCAATTTTATTTTTTTTTTACTTATCTGTTTGATTTTTTATTCATTTGATTATCACTAACCTAGTGGTGGCATGATGGAGTAGAAAGACACTGTTGAGAGGCCTGACATCTGAGTCCTGGCTCTACCCTTGAGAAACATGTATCTTTAGAGACCCTTCACCTCAATAAACCTAGGTTTCTGTATCTTATAAATGAAGAGGCTTCACAAGATAACCTCCAAGACCCTTTCCAAGTGTAACTGACTATATAAAGCCATCTTATTGCTTCACTCTTAATGTACTAACACTACTTTCCATTTCATCAGAAGCTAAGCGTTCACCAAGTACATTCCATGTCAGTGCTGTATAGGGAGAGAGCAAGTATAACAGATATATGCCACATGTATTTTTGTGTTTCTTGAAAGCAGTAGCTAATAAAAAATGTTCATACAGTAGCTCAAATATAAGTCTAGGAAACTATGTTTTAGCAATAATAGTTTTACTATTTTGTATTCTCTATGTGATATTAAGGAAAAGAAAAGAATAACTTCATGAGATTAAGTTGTCCTGCAGTAGAAAGCGTTACACAAAATCTTATTGGGAAATGAGATATGCTATCACAATTTTATCTACCCTCACAGTTATGCTCCAAAATACTCCAAAAATATATGCCTCTGTTTCTTGTCTTTATTTATTGGCTTGGACTTTGCTGTCAGAAGAATATTTAGTAAGAAGTTGAGCAGTATGAGCTGCTAATGCTGATGTACTTTGTTTTAGGATGTCTCAGGAATGCCAGCTCTGTGTTCTCCGATTTCCCAGGGAGGAGGTGGCTTTGACTATAGATTAGCCATGGCAATTCCGGATAAATGGATCCAGGTAATATTTTATATAATTTTTTTTTCTGTGGATATATGTATTATGTTGGTTTATTCGTTATTTCTTCGATTTGTTTCTTAGTTGTGCTCATTAGTTACAGATATTATAATTGAAGTATTAAATTCTCGCATTAGTGTGTTGATTCTTGTGCTCTTTAATAAGGTGCTTCTCAAACCTCTAAAAGTTCTTATTTAAAATATTCATACATGCATTATTCAGGCAAGGGGAAAATATGATTAATATAATGTTAGCTGTGTAAATGGAATTTTGCATTAACAATGCAATTATATGAAACTTTAATGCTGTATATTTAAAACACATTAAAGTTCACCAAAGCATCCATTTCTGCCTGCAAATCATCAATTAAGGTATAAGTTATTCCTTGATTCCCAGTACTTGCTTCATAGTATGGTTTTACCTCAACAGATTTGAATTCACTCATTCCTTCATTCAGCATTTAAAAGTCCTTACCATGTGTCAGGCACTCGGAATGAATAATTGTACATCATTTCTAATACTATTTTATTAAAGTTAATGACAGTTCAAGTAGTTTGGATTATATTTTGTTTCATTTAATGTTTACCTAAAAGACTAAAGTTGTTATATAGACTTAGATTTGATATAGAACATTTTTGAGTGGCCAAGTTCATAATCATAGGCTGAGTATGTGTAAGGAGTCACATATGTATCAAATAATCAGAGCTTTCTGATGAAGCCTTTCAGAGGACAGAAATGAACTGGTGCCGTGAAGTCACAATGGTAGAAATCTCTTAACTTTGCAGAGAAAAACCACAGAGCTGCCTCTGAAGGAAGTGGTTACTGCAGTCATGTCTTAGCTGTCTTTCCAGGACTCCCGGCAATTTGTGCAATGCACAACTGTGACATTAAACCTCTACCAACACGACTTCTGCTTCTCCATTTGTAATGATTCTTCAGCGTTGTCAGTTCAAAAAGCAGGTGTTTTACAAAGAAGATTAGACTTAGAAGTCAAACAAACAAACAAATGAGTTTTCTAGCTTTAATACCTAGGAAAGTCACTTTATATTTGTTAAGTAAAAAAAAAATGCTGTAGTCTTCAAGTTTCTCACCTTAGTTTAAGGTTCTTTATCCACCCACCATCTCTGACTATTTCTAGTCTTCCAGGCAGATGCTTTTCCTTCACAAGTGCCAAATATTGCCTTTTTAATCTCCTACTGAAAAGCCGTCACAGTCTTTGTGCAGATTCAAGAATATTTCTAGGTGTATCAACCTACAATTAGTTTCCAGTCAATCATAGCTCACAGTGGGATGTTCCCTTCTCTGAACAATGATGGCAGTTTCTTTTTGAATCTTGAACTTACTAAACATGTTAGTCCCTTGTCTGCCCGAGGTGCTGTACTAGGCAGTACATCATACACCTGTCCTGTGTTTAGGATATGGCCGTCCTGTCTTCTTAGACTGTAAATTCTCTGAAGGAAGATGTCATCTTCTGTGTTATGTAATTATTGAAAAATCTTTCTGCATCACCCAAGCGAGGCCCTTAGTTAATAAAACTAGGGAGAGTTAAAATAATATTAAAAAAAAAACTAAAACAAGATTTTCCTCTAGTTTTATAAGTTGTGTGTTTAAAATGCAATTCCATAAATTACTATCCTTCCCTCAAATGTCAATAAAACACACAAGAGTATTAGTTCAAATGATAGCTGTACCCAGCATGTATGTGGCCTGCATTGTTATCTTCCTGTAGGGTATGAATTAGATTAGAATGCTAGATTTCATCATGTTTTTGTTGTTCAAAAGCAAATTATTTACCATTTTCTACTTGTATTTGTTTAAAATCAGTAGTTTGGAATATCAGTTTAATCATTTACTGAACGAATATTTGACTATCTAAAATATGCCTAATTTGCTGTATCTCTTTCCATTTTATTCGATCATTTTTATTATCTAGTAACTGAAATGTTCATGTAAAGGTGATATAAATGTTTAATTGAATTCATTCATTTATCCATTAATTCCATCAAATATTTATTGTGCATCTAGTACTTTTTTAGTATATATATAGTTTTTTAATTAAACTTTTTATATTAAGGTAATTGTAGATTCACATGCAGTTGTGAGAAATAATCCAGTGAGCTCTCGTGTCCTCTTAACTGGTATCCCGCAGTGGTGACACCCAGCGAAGCTGTAGTACAGTGTCACAACCAGGATGCTGACATGGATACAGTCAAGACACAGAACGCTTCCATCACCACAAGCTTCCCTGGTGGTGCCTTTATAGCCACACCTACTTCCCTCTTGCCCCCGTTACTTGTTAACTTTGGCAACCACTAATCTGATCTCCATTTCTCTAATTTTGTCATTTCAAGAATGTTATATAAATGGAATCATACAGTATGTAACCTTTTGAGATTGCCATTTTTTCACTCAGCAAAATTCTCTGGAGAGTCATCCACATTGGTGCATGTATCAATAGTATATTCCTATTTATTGCTGAATAATATTCCATGGTATAGATATACCGCAGTTTGTTTAATCATTCGCCCTTTAAAAGACATTCGACTTGTCTTTCCAGATTTTGGCTGTATGAATAAAGCTGCTATAAGTATGTGCCTACAGGTTTTTGTATGATCGTAAGTTTTCATTACTCTAGGATAAATACCCAAAAGTGCAGTTACTGGGTCATATAGTAGTTGGATGTTTAATTTTTTAAGAAAGTGCCAAACTGTTTTCCAGAGTGGCTGCACAACTTTCCCACTAGCAACATTGGAGAGATCCAGGTTCTGTACATCCTTTCACCGTAGCATTTGTGGTTGTCACTTTTTTTTTTTTTTGGTGAGGAAGATTGGCCCTGAGCTAACATCCTTTGCCAATCCTCCTCTTTTTGCTGAGGAAGATTAGCCCTGAGCTAATACCTGTGCCCATCTTCCTCTGTTTTCTATATGGGATGCTTCCACAGTGTGGTTTGATGAGCGGTGCATAGGTCCGCCCCCGGGATCCGAACCTGCGAACCCTGGGCCGCCAAAGCGGATCATGCGAACTTAACCACTACACCATTGGGCTGGCCCCACTATTTTTTTTTTTAGCCATTCTAATAAGTGTGTAGTAATATCTCACTGTGGTTTTAATTTACATTTTCTTAATGGCTTATGGTGGTGAATATCTGTTCATGTGCCTGTTTGCCGTCTGTATATTTTGTTTGGTGAAATGTCTGTTCGTGTCTTTTGACCTTTTTCTAATTGGATCATTTCTTTACTGTGGAGTTTTGAGAGTTCTTTATATAGTCTAGATTCAACTCTTTCGTTGGATGTGTGGTTGACAGATATTTTCTCCTAGTCTGTTGCTTGTCTTTTCATCCTCTTCGTCTGGGCTTTCACAGAGCAAAAGTTGTTTACTTTAGATTTGATGAAGACCAATTTATCATTTTTTCCTTTAGAGGTCTTTCTTTTGGTATCATGTCCAAGAATTCTTTGACTCTCCTATGTTTTCTATTAAACATTTTATAGTTTTATATTTGAGTCCGTGATCCACTTTGAGATAAATTTTGTACAATGTGTAAGACTTCGCTTAAGGTTCTTTTTTACCAATGGATGTCCATCTCTTCCAGCATGATTTGTTGACCAGTCTATCCTCCTTCCATTGAATTGTTTTTGCACATTTGTCAAAAATTAATTGTGCATATCTGTGTAGATCTATACACCAGTTTCAAATTGTTGTTGCATCTAATTACCACCAACTTAGTGGCTGAAAACAACAAAAATTTACTGTCGTAGTTCTTATAGTTCTGTAGGTCACAAATCTGAAATGAGTCGTACTAGGCTAAGACTAAGGCTGCTTTCCTTCTCAAGGGTTTAGTTTCCTTGCCTTTTCTAGCTTCTAAAAGCCATCTTTAGTCCTTGGCTCATGGTTCCCTCCTCCATCTTCGAAGCCAGCAGTGTACTGTCTTCAAATCTCTCTATTACTCTGACAACTCAGCTTCCTTTTTAGAAAGATCCCTGTCACTACGTTGGGCCCATCCAGGTAATCCAGGATAATCTTCCTGTCTCAAGGTCCTTAGCTTCATTCATCACATCTCTGAAGTTCTTTTGCCATCTCAGGTAACATATTCGCAGATTCTGGGCATTAGGATGTGACCATCTCTGGGTTGCCATTATTCTGCCTAACACAGTCTGCCTTCTGGTGCCCAACGATTCACACTGCAATTATGGGGGGTGGCTAAGCACACCTGAATTCCATAGGCAAAAAAAAGTCAGCGTAGGAAGATACAAGCAGGCCTGAGCCCCATTTCTTGTACCAAAATCTGCATTAGTTTTCTATTGCTACATAACAAATTATCTCAAACTTAGCAACTTAAGACATTACTCAGTTATTATTTCATGGTTTCTTCAGAGGACATCCGTCATATTCAGAGGTGCCGTCTACACTCTAGATAAAGAATTACACAAAGATGTTAATATGAGGGTGTAGGAATCCTGGGGGCCATCTAAGAATTCTGCCAATCAGAGTGTAATTGACCCTTTGGACAGAGCAATGGGCCCACACAGAAAGAATGTGTTGAGTATAAGAGAAGAGGCTATTTTTAGGACATAACTCTGAGGAGCACCAACTTTTATAGGCTAGGCAGAGAAAGAGAATTTGCAGGATGCCTAGAGTGGTGGGAAAACAAAACAAAACAATCGAGAGTTTCACAGTGGTAGAGAAAGCATTTCAGGGAAGGGATAATGTCAGCATTGTCAACATGTACAGCAAGGATTTGCCTAAGAAAGAGCAATTACTGACCTGAGAGACAGTCGTCTGAGATCTTGGCAAGGCCATTTGCATGCAAGTGGTGGGCAGCAGAAGCCAGATTGGAGATGAGTGGCCACTGAAATGGAGACAAAAATATGTGGTCTGTTGGGGCTGGCCCTGTGGTGTAGTGGTTAAGTTCAGCATCCTCCACTTGGCTGGCCTGGGTTTGTGGGCCTGGATCCTGGGTGCGGACCTACGCTGCTCGTCACGCTATACTGTGGCAGCAACCCACATACAAATGAGGAAGATTGGCACACGTGTTAGCTCAGGGACAGTCTTCCTCAAGCAAAAAAATAAAATAAAAAGGGGGGAAGATTGGCAATAGGTGTTAGCTCAGGGTAAATCTTCTTCAGCAAAAAAAAAAAAAAAGTCTTCTGTTAAGATGATAGTTATTTCATGGTAATTAGCCTTTAAACTTTGAAATAATAATTGTTGTTTAATTATCACTTTTTAAGAATGGAACAAAACACTATTCTTGATAAATTTTTTATTCAAACCAAAAAATGTAGCAAGTAGTATATCTCTACCTTGCGAAAGTTACAGAAAAACATATTGCACAACAACCCTTCGCTGTGGTCATTAATCAGGAGGTTGCAGTTGTTACAGGGAAAAGGAGGTTGCAGAAATCCTAAAGTGCAATGATAAAACCATCTGCACAAAAGCAAACACACACACCCACAGCACTGTCATTTGGACTGTCTATATAAAAGCTGTGATTTCAATGAAAGTTTAAACAAAGGTATCTTTGCTATATAGGTGCACTTGTATCTACATGTCAAATAATTTGGATTGATATGCTGTATACCTCAGATTGGGATTTAAAGTAAGAACAATAATGGTTTGTTCAAATTATTTTCTCTCTTGCATCTAGCTACTTAAAGAGTTTAAAGATGAAGATTGGAATATGGGCAATATAGTGTACACACTCACAAACAGACGCTACCTTGAAAAGTGCATTGCTTATGCAGAGAGCCACGATCAGGTAAATGCGTATGTGTATAAATTCATGCTTTCTCGCTCTTAGTTTGTTAATGTACCTAAATACAAACATATCTAAATACAAATTTCTGTAGTTTAATACAGTTAATATAACTAATTGTATATAGCTCTATCTATATATGTCTTTATATGAAAGCTAGTCATATTTGAAAAACATTTTAAAATTATTTTGTAGATCTATAAATTCTAGCTTCAAAATGCGGTACCAGTTTTACCCTGCCAAACTGTAATTAAAAGATTATAAATGATAGTTGCAAGTGTTATTTTACATGTTTTCCTTTGTTATAATGAGAGGACTATTTGTGCTGATCCAGGTTTATTTTAATTTCCATTTTAGGTTTTCTTCTAGAGGTTTTCTTTTGTGCCTTTTGACAAGCTTTTGTCATTGTTTTCCTCAATCACTGAAATCTCCTGCTAATTGATCCCCTGACCCCCACCCCTGTCAGTGTCAGTCCATCCTCTCTAATGCAGCCGGAAGTATTTTCCAAAGAGCAAAGCTCATTTTGTCAACCCCGCTCTTCTGGTTGAAGCTTGTCATTCAAGGCCACTCATATCCTGGCCCAAGTCCAAGTTTCCACCTTCATCCTCTGCTCAACCCTCCAAGCACTCTATTCTTCAGTGCTGTAAAGTTCCCACCCATTGCTGAATAGGTCAGCTGCATTCCAGTCTTGTGTTTTTCCGCACATACGTGCAAATGCCTGCTTCACCTGGAAACTCCTGCAAAGACCTGATGCCCTGACTCAGACAGCACGTTCTTTCTGAAGCCTTTGTTCAGTTGTGTAAGGGAAAAACAGCCGGCCCCTTCTCCACGTTCTCATCATGCTTTAGGCAGACCATTTGTCTCCATCACCTTTGTGTTTCCAGCCTTAGCACTGTGACTGTTCCCAGTAGTCACTCAATAAACATAAATAAATGGGGGAAAAAGGCCATTTAGTTATTTAAAGCCATATTAATCCTCATAAATGTAAATAACATAAAATGTACTCTTTATACCTTAAAAAAGAGATCATAAAAGGTTTGAAATTATTTGCAGTATGTGTATTAAGAAAATTGAAGCTCAAACAATAAACTTCTCTATTCTTTCAGCAGAAATTGGTCATTTGAGGTAAACAGGTGGTTTTTCAGTTATCTCCTCTAACTACTAAGAAAGTGTAAGCAGACCAGAGGTCAGCTACTAATGCCCATGGGCCAAATTCTGCCTGCTGCCTGTTTTTGTAAAGTTAATTGGAACACAGCCATGCTCATTCATTTTCATATTGTCTATGGCTGCTTTTGAGCCATAACGGCAGATTTGAGTAGTTGAGACAGAGGAAGTGGCCCACAATGCCTAAAATATGTACTATGTGGCCTTTACAGAAAGTTTGCTGACTCATGAAGTAGGCATATGCTAAATATTGCATCTTCCAAATCGGGGCAGTGCTATCTTTTCAATTTAAACTGGCCATAGAGCAGATCAAATAAATATCTATGAAAATACCAGAACCAAAATGTAACAAAATAAGAAACGAATAATATTCATTTAAGAATGCAGGGACCTCTTCACCAAATATATATAACTACAGGAAAACTAAACTATCTGTGGCAATTGTATCTTTCTGTTGCAAAGTCCTAGCAGTTCTGGCACATTTTGATCTCTCAGTATATGTTTATTTTACATGAAAGAATAAATAAATGAGTGGATAAGCAAATTGAAGGTGAAACCGATAGTTACTTTCCTAATTTTCCTCCCAAAGTGTACAGAAACATTATAGATTTACCAAGAATTATTTTATACTTTAAAGATTGAGGTAATTGTGCCTCGTATTACAAATTGTCAGAAATGTACAAAAAGATGCAAGTTGCCTAGTTCTTTCTAAAAGCAAGTGTACATTGACTCTTACACCTAAAAATTATAAATATGTATATTTATAAAATTAATAATATGGAAATGTATGCATCAGAGTAAAATAGAAATACATACATGTAGTAAAAATCTAAGCAGAAATTATCAAAATAATTTTATAATAGAATCAGAAATGACAGAAATAAACACAGTTACACATAAGAATACAGTCAAACAGTTCAAAACAAGTGAAAAGGACAAATTGTTTAAGAGAGTTCTGTCTAAAAACAATTTAACAAATATAATTTATATCTTATATACGTTGTTTTTAAACTTTTTTGGCAGTGCAGCCTTATTTTCAAACTAAGCTTACATAGAACTCTAAGTTATATGTCAGACTGAAGCTGCATTTTATTGGTACATGTATGAGGGTTACCATAACAAAACCCCACAGACAAGGTGGCTGGAACAGAAATTTATTTCTCACAGTTCTGGAGGCTGGAAGTTCAAGATCAAGGTTGTCAGCAGGTTTAGTTTCTCCTGAGGCCTCTTTCCTAGGATGCAGATGGTCATCTTCTCTGTGTCCTCACGTGGTCTTTTTACTGGGCACATGCATCCCTGTGTCTCTTCCTCTTATAAGGACACCACTCATCTTGGATGAGAGCCTCACCCTTATGACCTCATTTAACCTTGATCACCTCTTTAGAGGCCCCATCTCCAAATACAGTCACATTGGGAGTTAGGACTTCAGCATAAATATTAAAATAAGTCAGAGAACAAAGAGGCTGCTTGATAAAGCAAAAAAAAATTGAACTCAAGTAATATAGATAGCAATTACCATCTAATCAAACTCTGGGAATTCTTGTTGCAGGAACCATATTCCAAGCCAGATCTTTCTTGGCCCTCAAAATAAGGATAAGACCCACAAAATGAGTAGATCTTCCTGTAAGAGTATTTTTTTTAAAAGTTATTTAAATCAAAATAGAGATTATGATAGGTTTGTAAGTAAAAACATTTTTCTAAAAATGAAAATAATTGTAATAGAATAATGAGATTATGGTTTAATCTCTATTTATGTTTTACTATATATTATTTTTTGTCAGTGAAGAATACTTTGCATTAGTTAGTTGTTTGTAACCATAATAATTTGGATTGTTAAGAAGCCTGTCTTCTGCTACTCAGGGTCTTTCTGAGTTACCTGCCCCCTTTATCAACTGTTACATGTTCATATGAAACAAACTAATTTTAGATTAAATGACAAGTGCAATGAGAAAGCAAATTTTACATTAAAAAAAAGTTGTCAACCCTCTGCTGAAGGGGAGGAGAGTCCATTGTAATATATTTAGATATATATTTAATATATATAATATGTATACATTTACAAATACATATAAGTACATATACATAAATCTAAATACATGTACATATAAATGTTTTTTAGAAACTCTTCCATTCTTTCAAAACAAAATCATGTTATGCAAACTGTTTTAAAATCTGTTTAGTGTTCTCAACATTATAATAAATATTTATTCCAATTTCAGAAAATTTGAAGCTTCAGCTCAGGTATAACCAATATTCGGGTAGCTTATCATGAAGTATCCACTAAGCTCTTTTAAAAATAAAACTCAGTCCTGAAAACAGATGTGTTGATCTCTAATATATTTTACCAGCTCACCTTCAGCATAGAAAGTAACTAATGGAAACTACATGAAATTAATACTAATGCACACCGTTTTGCACCCTGTGTAATCATGAGTTATTCTCGTGTAAATCCCAACTGCTTAGTACCTATTCTTTGCATTTATCTCAATCACTTTTATTTCTAATAGGCACTCGTTGGGGATAAGTCACTGGCATTTTGGTTGATGGATGCCGAAATGTATACCAACATGAGCGTTCTGACCCCATTTACTCCAGTTATTGATCGTGGAATACAGCTTCATAAAATGATTCGACTCATTACTCACGCGCTTGGCGGAGAAGGCTATCTCAATTTCATGGGTAAGTATGAGTTGAACACATATCCAGTCATTTAAAATGC
This sequence comes from Diceros bicornis minor, assembly GCF_020826845.1. Classification (NCBI taxonomy): domain Eukaryota; kingdom Metazoa; phylum Chordata; class Mammalia; order Perissodactyla; family Rhinocerotidae; genus Diceros; species Diceros bicornis. Next base: position 11,337,165 of record NC_080766.1, read on the forward strand.
TAACTAATATTACATGTGACATAAATCATGTAGAATATTTTGATTTGGCTGTTCAGATTTAAAATAGAAAATTACTTTATTTCTTTAATATACTTTCATGTGTAAACTGCAAAAATTAAATTACACTAAAATTATTGTTATACTAATACCTGATGCAAAAGTAGTCTAATAGCTGGTATTTTTAATACTGTCAAGAAATCGAACTATTTTTAGAACTTGACATTATTCTGAATTTAATCATTTTGAGTTTATTACTGTAGTGTTTGCAAATAAAACATAAGAAAGATGTAATTGTCATGTCATAACACATTAAGCTAGTATTAATTGGTCTTCTTTGAGGTAATTGTCCAACAGTATATTTGTATTATAAATGTGAAAACCAAGGCCCAGGATATTGTGATGAACAAAAAAATTATTTTAAAAAACTGGGAAAAATATGAATATTCAAAGATCATTGCTGTCTGAAGGATCTTGAATGATAAAATATAGAAATCGACTAATAACAGTTTTTCTGTTCTATTTGGCCAGTAATGACAATTTAAACATTTGACTTTTGGGAGATTTCACCAGCTTTTAGGCTAGAGAGAGACAGAAAGACTGGGAAATTCGTATGGGAGGCTGACTGACTTTTCTATAATAAAAGCCTTAGAGCTTCAGATTAATTCATTTCTATCTGCAAGTTTTTATAAGGAATCTCAGTTTGGACTTTTAAAAGACTCGCTTGTTTGCTAACTTGAGGTTAGGAAGCCAAATCCAATAGACCCTATACCAGATTTCACCTGCATAACCTTTGGGCGTATTCCTCTTCTCTGAGGATCACCAAAACTTGTTAATATTCTTAACCTGCCGGGAGGTAACCTTCTTCACCTGGGAGACTGCACCGTCCCAGCCAAATATCAGGCCACATTTTCTGGATTTACTTTATAGACATTTTATCCATAAGTAAAATCAGCCTCAGTTCCTTAAAGACACCTGGTCCTCCTTGGCACAATGAGCATCATTAACAAATATGGCCATTCCAGTAAGGCCTTAGTTGCACAATCAGTTTATTCAGTTGTATCCTAATAAAAAGGTGGAGTCTATGAGCCTATGTAAATAACTATATTGCCATGTAAAGTAAGGAGAACTGGGGGTTTAGTGAGAGTTTTAAATGTTTATTTCATTTACAAAAGCAGGGTTTATTAAATTGTTACAGTCTATAGATAGTTTTAAAAGAAAATCCAAGGGCTTCCTTATATATGTGGAAACTAAAACAATTTTCCAAGCAGAGAACCAAAATAAAATAAGACCTATGAGTTCATGCGGTCAGTCCTATGTCATTAATTCTTGAAGCCCCCTGCTTCCGAGGATTCTAGTAACCCTGACTTAGTTTACTGCTTTAGTCTGGAAGTTACGTAAGCGCTGTCAGCTCAGAAGCCTATACCTAAAAGGTGAGAGTGTCAGTGGTTTGAAGTACCTGAAAGAGTCCTTTCCCTCAGACTGTCCTTTGTTGAAGACAGTTCTAGCCTGTAGCATATAACAGAGCCTCCAGGCAAGCATGAGAGTAAAACAAAACTATCGGCAGAGGACAGAGACTTAATGGCCCTAGTTAATTTAATATTGATAACTTTCAAATAAGGAAAGTCTGATAAAAGTTCATAATGAGAACTATTTCCTGAGTCTTTGTCAGCATTTTCCCCAAGGGTAAAAACAGATCACGGACAGCTAGGACATTAACAAATCTCCAGTAACTTCGTAAACTTTGTGAAATATTTATATTAATATCACCTGAACTGTATGTATTCAACCTAGGGCAGGCTGAGCATCTGTTCTGTTTTGGAGACTCTTCCCATGGAACTTTCAATAATAACACAATAAATAAACATAATTATTTCTAGCATCTCTTTTTATAAGGTCTGTAAATTGACCATATTTGTGGTACCAAATATAATTTTGAGATTCTTCTTTGACATAGGACTGATAGATCTTTTGAAGTTTTATTCTTACTTTTGTCCTTGAAGCAAATGGCTTCTAATGTTTAACTCCAATATACCACACTTTTAAAATTCTTCTTGTCTCAATAGCTTATCTAAATATAGCATTTCTCTATTCACTTTAAAATCAGTAATTTCCAAATGGCTCTATAATTTCTCATTATTGATGTTGTTTGATAAAATTTAATATTTGCCCATGAGCGATCATGACTTTAAATATTTTTTCACCTTTTCTGATCATGTCACTGCCCTGCTTTATGGCTTTAATGACTACAGTGTCCTCCAGCTGACCTGTAAGCCTTGCATGAATGGTCTCCCATGGGTCTCCCCATTGATTGCTCTGCTCCAGCCAAGCAAGCCTTCTTTCAGTTCATTGAATGTGCCAGCCTCCTTCCACTCTGAACTCTCTATGCATTTTGTTGTTCTCCCCTCTTGGAATCATCCCACTCAAACCCCCACTCCACCGCTTACCTACCCAAATCCTTTATCTGCAAGTCTCATGTCCTTACGGAGGTCTTTCCTAAAGTCTCAAACTACACTAGTTTTCCCTATTGTCCATTTTTATATCACCCTGTACTTACCTTTCACGGCACTTAACAAAATTACACTTGAAAAACTATTAAATACATGACTCCCTTGATAAATCTAAAACTCAGTGAGAATAGGGGTCATCTATATCTTATTCACTATTGTGTCTCCGGAACTACTAGCAACTAGTCTGGTATCTAGGCCATCACAAGGCTCTCACATTTTTCTGAAAAAGGATATCAGATATCTACATATTTAATATGTATGTAGATGTATATATAATAGTACCTTGTAATATTTTTACCAGTAGTTCATTAGCTGCAATCACCAGTTGTAGTTTTAAGCAAAGTAATTCCTTTCAAGTGGCATATAAGAAATTAATATTTAAAAAGATCAATTTAAGAAATTCTTTAAGACCGAAGAGCAACTTGGTTGTTTACTCATGTTTTAGGCATTTTTAAACTTGTTAGTTTTCTGGAATTTTATTTGTATTTCCCTCTAGTAGAGAAAGAATGAGTTAAAAGAAATAAGAAAACAACACATTTTTGTCATTTTTCATTAAAATCTGTTTCCATAAATTCGTCAGGCATTTAGATATGTGTTTTATTTATCAAAAATCATTAAGATCAATATGGGTTTTCTCAAAATGATACCAGTTTGGCTGATTTGTTTTGATTGTTTGTTTTTGTCTTATAGACTCTTAATTTTGAGTTTCAGAAAAATTCTTTTGCTCTGGTTAAAGCAGAGGAATATTTGCTATGACTTTTTTGATTTGCTGCGTTATTTTAGTTGGTTGTGAATAAATACATTTATATTTCCTATTCTATCGTATAGTCATATGAAAGACTCAAGTATGGAAGAGGAGAGCAGGGATGGCTAAATTATTTTTATATCATTGATCATAAGAGAGTTAAGATAATAAATTTAATAAAAGTACATTTATATTGACTTAGCATTCTATACTTTCTAAAACACTTTGATATGCACCGTCTAACTTAATCTTGATCTATATATATTTTTTTATAGTATGTCTTAGTTCAGATGAAACCTGGGTGAACATGAGAAGAGTACTAAGGTATGCTAGGTAGATGTTCCACATCCCATTTTGCTAAAACTGCGACTGGGAGAAGTAAAGGGACATACCTGACGTTGTACAGCTGGAAAATGACAGCAGATCGTCGCTTGTCTTTTTCTTCTGATTTCCAATTTAAGAAAATTACTGAAAAAATGATTCTTAGATCATTATGTAGTTTAGCCACCAAAGTATAACTGATGAGTACCTTTTAGGGAAAAGGTAGAGCACAGTGGTTAAGAAAACTCTCTGGGCAGAGTCCGAGCTCTCTCACTGTGACCTGAGTGGGGCGCATCATCGAGGTGGGCTTTCCTCTGCTCAGGGGTGAAACGGAGTAGCGCCTGCCTCAGACGGTTGTTCTGAGGGTAAAGTGATTGAATGCGTGTACAGGACTCAGAATATTGCCAGGCATGTAGTTCATGGTTAACTTTTATTTAAATTTAAATTTAATTTAAAATTAAATTAACTATTACTATTTTTAATATTATTAGTCATTCTATTAAATATATGGGTCCAGAATGCTGATGTTCAATTCCATCTAAGAGTATTTCTTTAGAATCTTGTCTGATGGTACATTGTTTAATATAAAAGTTTCTTAAAATGTTTCATTCATTTCCTCTTTAAAACACCAGTAAAGGTAATAGTTCTTTGTTAGAAATCAAATGACATTTTGCCAGTTGATATTATGTGGTAAATTAAGCCATTTCTACAGTCAGTCTCACTAAGAATGAATATTACTTTTTTTGCTTTTAATTCATAGTGACATTTACTGAATGTTGTGGCTAAAACACCTTACTTAGCTTTCATGTATGAGGACGTCTGAAGGTTGCCTTAACTAGTTTTTATTTCTAGGATAAGCCAAAATTATATTGATCAGTTAGCATTTACTATGTATCTATTATGTGGTGTCTGTGTGTGAGTCTGTGTGAACACTGGATAAAACTTAATACGTTTTTCTAGCATACTTGTGCACAGAGTTTCTAAATACAGAGAGAGAGAAAGAGAGAGAAGGCAGATTGATTTAAGGCAAGTTCAATTTAAAAAGTTAGTGAATTTGAGATTTATGTAAGTTTAAACTACAAATTTGATATATTCATAACACATTCTAGAATGTTTTTTAATACAATTCATAAAATTCTTTCATGCTTCAGACATTTATGTGTATCTGCTATGTACCAGGTATTGCTAAGTGGTGGATATTCCAAGGTGGAAAACAGTTCTTGCCGTCGAGGTCTTAAAACCCAAAAGAGAATACAGACAAGTAAGCAGACAAGTATCTTTATACTAGTACACGCACTGGATGCAGTGACAGAGATAGCACAGAATGGCAGGTAAATATGTGGGAAACTGGGTTAGGAGATTGTTGGTGGAAGTTATGAGCTGCTTCAGCCAGGCAAACTCAGAATAGAAAGGCACAAGAAAGCCATGCAATGAAATCAGTGAAAGTCTAAGTAGGAATGGGACTGAAGCGATGGAGTGAGATTCAGGTCATCCAGGAATATTAAACTTCAAATAAATGAAAACACTGGGGCCTAAGGAAATCAATTTAGAGATCATTCATTGACTGGCAAGTTTTATGAAAAAAATGTGGTTTTCAGTCACTTTAAAATATCATGAAGTCTTTAGTAAGAAAGACCTGTTATTGATGGTTGAGTGGCTTTATGTTTATTTTTTTCTCTATTTATAATATAACTAAAAGGATACAGATTAGAAAAATAAGATGTGTGATTGCTGGTAATGTATATGAGTATGTCTTTGCTATTTTTTATGATCATTGGTTGTTTAAGAATTTTAATTGATGGTTAAAAGTAAATATAAAATGAAAAACATCTGCTTTACACATAGGGATGACTTCAGCGAATATATGTTAATTGCATGTAGATAAACTGCTAAAGCAATTCAAAGGAGAAGAAAATGAGGATAAGGATAGATTGTGCCAGTTTTCTGACGGTTATCTGGTTATCATGGGAGTGCTGCCCTGTCCAATCCAGTTGGCTGAGGCAGAGGGAGTAGTCACAAGGCTGCATCATGTGGCTCATCCAGAATTGCTATAAAGAGGCGTAGGCAGGCAGGCAAATGGGCTGCTATGTCCAGTGATCACAGTACTAGGAAAAAACATCAATGCTGATACTGCAGTATGAATTCCATATAATGCCAAAATAATAGCATTGATAGTATTTTTTATTAAAGACTGCTTAGAATTCTAGAAAAAGAGAAGAAATTAAAAATATTTAATTCATTTAAAATATAAACATATACAACCATATTTTATATATTTATTTATTTACTATTTTTTTTTTTTTGGTGAGGAAGATTGGCCCTGAGCTAACATCTATTGCCAGTCTTCCTCTATTTTGTATATGAGATGTCACCACAGCATGGTTTGATGAGCAGTGTGTAGCTCCGCACCTGGGATCCGAACTCTTCAACCCCGGGCAGCCAAAGTGGAATGCGTGAACTCAACCACTATGCCACCAGGCCGGCCCCATACAACCGTATTTTATAATATCAAGTAAAGCATAAATTAAAATCTAAGCATTAAGCACATATCTTGCTGATTTAAAATATTGTCAGACAAAGTGGAATGTAATTTTAAGAATCAGCTATCCAAACAAAATGAAGACAGTTTAATCATAAATTTGAACCTGAAATAATATTATTTAATAGTTTTTTAAATGTGACTTTCAAAAATAAAGTGCATTAAAATGTTGTCATCATTGAGTTGCAAGTTGGTTGTTGTGAAAAATTTTCTGGTTTTTCAGAAAGCTTTTTGTAACCCTGTCCTAGGCTATGCAATGGTAAGGAGAAAGCGACACTCGACAGCTAACTCTAATATTTGCATTTTCACATAATCAAGTGTCTTATTATCTAATAACTTTAAGAAAAGTCTTTTTCAACAACTTTCGGGGTTTTTTTGGTAGGGACTGCAATCTTATTAAGAGCTTGCTGCCAGTTTTGTTTCAAAGGAAGTTGTTTTGTTTTCCCCCTTGATTTGACTTCATCTTCTTTATTTTCCTCATATATAGATAGAGATTCAAATGCAGATGACCTGAATCACTTTCCATCCTGTCTTGTTCACATTCCACTTGTTCAGAGAGCCTTTGAACTAAAGTAAGAATTATTCTCGCAACAGAAGCTTTGCTTTCTCGGTCGTCATTTTCTTTTTCCTCTTGGGGATTACAGTGTTATAGAAGAACATCTTCTAAATGAGTACACCTTCATTCAATTTGAAATTTTAATGCTGCATGTAACTCTCTGGGTATATCTCAAAACATAAATGATTCAAATTTCTCGTTTAAAAAATACTGAACTAGCAGAGTTAAGTCAACAAAACTAGCAATGTTTCGCTATTATAATATGGCACAGTAGTCCAGAAAACCGAAAACTCATGTTGTAATCATAAAATACACATTCCCCATGACATCAGATGTTAATGCATAAACTGAAATGTCTGAAATAATCTAGAATCAATGAGACTCATTGATTTGTTTGCTCATTCATTCATCCAAGTTAAACTCATTGTTTCCACGTCAGTTTCTGTATACAGGTGCAAGTGGGTTTTAAGTGGAATTATGTGAAGGTGAAGAAGTTCATTCTTGATAGCTTTTATATTCTCATTGAGGTTATCATTTGAGAGTGGAAGGAGTAAGAGACATTGAGAAAAAAATAGAAGTATGAAATGGACATTTCCAGGTGTGAAAATACTAGAGAACCACAGTAGGATAGTTAGGTAATATTGAATGCTCATTTGAGATTTGTAATCAAGACTATGAGTTGAATCAGCCTTTTGGTTGTATTACTTTTTTGGTGAGGAAGATCGGCCCTGAGCTAACATCTGCCAATCCTCCTCTTTTTGCTGAGGAAGACTGGCCCTGGGCTAACATCCATGCCCATCTTCCTCCACTTTATATGGGACGCCGCCACAGCATGGCTTGCCAAGCAATGTGTCGGTGCGCGCCCGGGATTTGAACCAGCAAACCCCGGGCCACCGCAGCAGAGGGAGTACGCACTTAACCGCTTGAGCCACTGGGCTGGCCCCTGGTTGTATTACTTTTTTCCTAGAAGGCCATGGTTGATCAAGGGTGGGAATTTTATCAGACATCTGTCAAAAAAAGGAAGAGTTTTGAAAGTATTAGAAAATAACTGGTACAATAGAGAACCAATAAATCACTGATTCTCAGAATTGCACATGGGAATGACCTGGGGAGTTTCAAAAAATACTAGAGATTGTGATTGAATTGGTCTTGGCTGTAGCCTGGGCTTTGGAATTTTTAAAAGATTCCCAGGTGATTCTTAAGACTAGGACATAAAGAGAGAATTCCAAGAGGATGTAAAACATATAGGCAAGTTCTCTGGTTACAGAACAGAAATCGTAGAGGGCACAGCAGGAGGACAAGAAAGGCAGTTGGGACAGATTATGGTATGTGGTGAGTCCAACAGCCCATGAATGACCAGGAGGCTGGACTTGGACTTCCCATAGCAAACAAGGCAAACAGGAGTCGGGCTGCCCCTGGAGTTTTCCTAACTGGTATTGAGAAGCTTTCTCAAATATATTTTCATCAATAGTTAAAATTTAAATCAGAAGCCTTTTCTGTTTTTCTTGTATTGCTTTGCTCTATTTATAAACAAACTAAAATCATGACAATAGAGAGCAAACTATTTTTTGTTCCTAATGTGGGTCATCTGATATGTGTACATATGTTTTTACTACTCTCTTGTTTAGGAACCTCATTACCATGAAGTTATTCTGTTTTCTGTAATGAGTGATACCTGGGGAGAAAGAGGCATAATTACGAACTGACAATTTTCTTTCTCAGCAGTATTATGAAATTTCCATTACTAAATTTGAAGGATTTTATCAATACGCTTACATTGTATTTTGACATTTGCAATTCTGTGGGACGTTCTTTAATAAATATGTTACATGCTCCCTGAAGCCGCAGGGAAAGCTGGATGGATCTTGTCCCGAGTGTCAGTCTACATTTAGTGATGGCTACGTTATACTTCAGTGTAAAATGTGTGGTCTTACTTCAGATCTTCCATCTGTGATTGTTTAGTGTCAAACTTGTAAATTCTTCTTTTTCTCTGATAGATCAGAATACAATAAAAATTTAAATGTCTTCCTGCTAAGTGCTGGAATTGAAACAATTATAGGAAGACAAAATACACTCTCCCGAACAGTAGGAGTGCTAATTTTTGGCATTTTCTCTTAGCTTGTTGAGGCAAGTTTACTGAATGTAACATGAATAGTAGAAGTCTATAAAACTGAGCTGTGAAAAACTGCAAAATTCTCAATATGCACAGTGGTAAATAGCTTGAAGCCCTGTTAAAATGCTCAGAGACACAAATAGCATCTATTTTATATGGCGTAGACTTAAAAGTAATGGCCCTGATAACCAATTTTAGCTGGCATTTAATGAGAACGTACGGTGAGTATGAGACTGTGCTGAGAATTGAGGAAATGCTGCTACAATTACCAAGGAGCTTTAAAATCCTGAAGCCTGAGCCCCATACCACCGTTTCAGCCAAGGTCTGGAGGTTCCAGCCAGGTCCCTGAGGCTCTGGCAGGGGTAGTTTTTAAAAATCTCATCAAGTGATTTTAATTTGTGGAGATACAACACAGAGATCCACTGATGGAGGGAAATGCAAAAATGAAGGTTGAGCCAGAGACAGATCCAGACTGTGCTGGAATCATGGGCAGCTAGCTGATGGAATCTCCTGTCCCTCTCCCCACGTGATTTAAATACCCTCGTCAGTACTGGAAATGTTCTTTCTGCCGGGTTAGTTTTCACAAGAGCCTCCAAATCCTTGCTGATGACCATAACCTGGGAGAAGAGTCACTTTAGAGAAACGTCTTAACTTATTAGAGAATGTTTCTGATGTGACTTATCCACATTTTTCTCTAGCCCACTCACATTGACCAAATTGAATACGTCACACTGTTTACTTATAGGAAAAGGGTCTACTAATAATCTGCTTGTTGAGAGGAATTCAGAAGCAAATGAACCTGTCTGTCCTTAATTCTTTCAGCTTCAGTCTCAGGGTAGGATACTCGGATGGTCCCTGCATTTTTTCTCTTGGGACGTGTGTGGGTGTCAGTGGGTGTCAATGGGGGTGGTGTTAATGACTCCTCCTGAACTGCTGTTCAGCCGGGCTGACCTCCCACTGAAGTTCCAAAGAAAAAGAGCAATAAGATGAGACCCATGGCAGCGCCCCTGTCTTCACCCGTCTAAGCAAGGTCTGCTGCTCTCTGGTCTTCTGCCTCTAAGCCTTTACAGCAGAAACAAGAACTTTTCTCTTTGATTTATTTCTATAAAACTCTGTCAGAAAGGGGAGGTATTAATTATTACTATTGGTTCAATCATTTATTTTCGTTAGAGAGACTTGTTGGGAAAATGAAATCGTTTTTTCTGTGCAGGACATGCTAACCAGTGGAATATTATCCCTCACGTGTTGTGAATTTTAAACCAAAACCTACGATCTAGGGCACTGACCTTTCTCCTAGAGAAGGTATATCATCATAGCATCATGAAGAAAGAAAATTCCCATGCATGGGAAAGCACTTGTTTTTCTTTTCATCTCTGTCTCCTCAAAGTGAGATAATCACAAATAGGAATTTCAACTTGGAGGCTGCACAGCAGATTTCCTAATCTAACAAAACAATAAAGTGAGCCTGGGGGCCGGCCCGGTGGCGCCAGCGGTTGGGTGCGCGCGCTCCGCTGCGGCGGCCCGGGGTTCGCTGGCCCGGACGGATCCCGGGCGCGCACCGACGCACTGCTTGTCAGGCCATGCTGTGGCGGCGTCCCATGTAAAGTGGAGGAGGATGGGCACCGATGCTAGCCCAGGGCCAGTCTTCCTCAGCAAAAAGAGGAGGATTGGCGGATGTTAGCTCAGGGCTGATCTCCTCACACACACACAAAAATAAATAAAAAAAATAAATAAAGTGAGCCTGGATCTTAGAATAAGTCCTAGTGAAAGAAGCACAGTTGTTTCTCAAATTAGTATGTGAATTCTTTGATCTTAGGCTGCTGCTAGACACACACACACAGCGTATATATACAATATGCATATAGAATGTATAGTTTATATATTATATGATATATAATTTTATATATATACCACTGAATGGACTCACTATCCACGTAGCCTGGGATTAGAAGTAGATCCATACTATATAAACCTCTCCAGCTCCATTGTTAAGTTGAAGATGATTGAGTTTGCAGAATGGAGGTACTACGTACTTTAACATTATTTAGAAATATAGAAATTTCTTCAAACCTTCTTTATTACTTTATCATCTAGCATTTTGGAAGAACTCCAAAGCCTCATTTCATGAGCTTCAGTGTCTACAGACGATTCCTCTAAATCCAGGGAGTCAGCTAGGCCAGGATCCTCTATCAAATTACTCATCTTCCTAAGGAGGGAAAAATAGGATGTTATTCTAGGATGTGGGAGTAAAGATAAATTAATATACAATGGGCATTAGACTAGCCCTGAATTCCTAATTTAGTGCTATATCTTCAGTTAAGCCTCCCCCAGATCCAATCCCAAAGACCCACCTGAGTGATAACCTCATCTTGTTGGTGACATCGGCCTACATGAGATGCCAATAAATTAACAGCATCTCCCTCACCCCCACCCATCTCATGGTATGAGTTTTCTTCGTGCTTCACAATATTTCTGCTGTGATGTTGGGCTCTTGAATCATTTCTCACCTTCACTAATTCTCTCCTTTCCAGTTTTACTATGTAGTACGTCTTGTTATTTGGCTCACAGCCTCTTAGAACTTTCCATAGGTTTCTAGAAGTTACCAAATAACCCACAGATCTTTCTTCCAAAAAGAATTGATCAGAGAGTTTATTTTAACTCAAAGGCCAAATGGCTTCCAGTGTTATTCAAGCAGACTGTAAAGATCCTTGTAACCATAGAATGCAAATGTGATTGATTATATATTGCTAGAGCTGGTGAGCTGTATGGCTGTCATGTTCTGGACTGGGGTCATGCGTGCTCTAAACACGAGTAATCTGCTCTGGCAAACTTTCTCCTGAGTAACTTGCCAACAGGAGACCCGGCATTGAGAAGATGAATTTCTCTGCCTCTAAAACTTTCTATCGTTGTCTGAGTCTTACCTCTCCATCCTAGCTCACACCCCCAAATAAAGCAGGAAGGTGAACTATACACACTAATCTCAGTTAATAGGAGAGATATTTTCTAAGATCCTTGGAAAATAAAGTAATTTTTTTTTTTCTCTCATTAGAGAGACATAAGTTTCTCTCTGGGAATGTATTTTCCTTGAGGGGTTGTGGGATGCAGATTATTTGGGTGACTTGTCTTAATTTGACAGTCTTTGAGCATCCTGTTCTAAAGTAGCTACAATATCTTGAACCCTACCCTGAGCAAGGCAGTACAGTAAGTGCTTTACATCTAATATCTCATTAAAGCTGAGTTGCAATCCCAAGGTGGGAATGATTGCCTTCATTCACACATGAGAAAAATGAAAGATTAAATGCCTTGTTCAGATTAATACAGGAGCCAGAATTTGAACTCAGCTGTCTCTGCCTCAAAACACGTTACCCCATATAAGCCAATATTGTTAATTTACTTGAAATGAATGCTAAGATTGGCAGTGATGTCTGCAAATCTCTTAACTATAGGTGTCTCTCCAGAGAAGATGAATCAAAGGGGAAAACAGCAAACCAAATTTCATATCGTGTGGTAATCTATGAAACAATTCAAGGGAGAAGATAACTTATTTCCAAATTGTGAGCCATTCTTACAAATGGCTTGTTAGTCCCTTTTGCTTCCTTCGTTCTACAGTGACTTAGCACCTGCTGCTGGGTCACGCATCAGCAGGACCTGGGTCCTGTCAGGAAGACCGAGCTGTCAGCTCAGGGAGCTCACTGTCCATGGAGGAGAGAGAGAGAGCCAGGCAGATGTAGGTGTGTTAGGTGATAAATGTCACCTTCAAGGTCTGTGTGGAACACTGAGAGTACTCCAAGGAAGAGCATGAACTCGGCGGAGGACATGGTGGCCCTTCAGGGAAGGCTTCCTGACGAGCGAGGGGTTAAGTTTAACGTGTCCCTTTCCTCTCTGTCCTGATCCTCCATGAGAATCCATCACTGGAAGGGTGACTACGCAAAGCTAAGAAGGTGAAACAGCATGAGGGACACATTAATTTAGAACGTGAATGATGAGAGAGAAGGCTGAGGATAGAAGCAAAGGCCAGGTCATAGAGCACTATTGAAGGGTTTTACAGGAGATTGGCATAGTCAGATCCACAGTTTAGATATGTTACTCGACTGAAAACGTGAAAGATAGATTTGAGAGGACAGTCACCTCAAACTACGTATAGCACTGCAAGATCTTCTGCCACTGGAATTTTGTAAAATTGGTTTTAAAATTGTAGGTCTGAACTCTTTCTGCACTATTCACATCAATCAATAAATTGGATATATCTCCTGTGGATGGGTTCAAAATCATTTTCTTTAAATAAGATTTTTATGAAGAGTATGGGGAAAGTAAAGTTGCCATTTTCCAGGGCCATATGAATACTAAGATGTCTTTGATTATTAACTCAAATAAAAGAGATATTTAATTGTTGACTCTGCCTAAGATACGTAGTACAAGATAAAAAATATCATCGTATTATTTAGATAAATTGTTTTTACTGCATATTTATATCCTAAATAATCAAATACTTGAATACTGTTTTTTTTTCTATGTGGATCATATAAGAGATATGTTTCTTTGAACGTTGCAAGTTTAACTCAACCTCTGCATTTTATTTCATAACTCAAAAATGATCGGGTACTTGATTTAAGCAGTTTTGAAAATATAAGGTAGTACAGGTGTAACTCACGTTATGCAATAACTATCATTGGGAGAAGTTTTCTTTAATTTTGGGTTTTTAAAATGAATAATTTGAGGTACAATTGAAAAATGTGCTATTTTAAAGAATTCTGTAATATAGCAAAGAATTATCACCTGATTTATCTTTTATGAAAACATTTTTATATAATTAAGTTGCTCAAAGTAAGTTGTACCCATAGAAGCATAAATTACAAATGAAAAAGAATAACAGTATAACTTTTAAAGCATAAACAGTTCATAAATATATTTATGCCTACAATCGTTATCTTCTCTTTAAAAATACATTTAGGAACTCTGTCAACAAGAACTAATAGGCATATGTTATTAACCTTAAAAATATAAATCAACTTTTAGTTTTTATAGAGGAATTGTATAGCTTGGGACAAACAACCCAGAAACAGCTTCGCAACTTGATTTGCACCCCATTGTCTAATAGCCTCTTGTGAACGACTGTGAATAAAAACAAAGATAGAATTTGAGCTTCATCAGCACGCACAAAACCACCATCATTCTGAGGTTCCATTCTGAGATGTGCTGTGATGACCATTTTGTGATGAAAAGATGAGATGACAAAAATAAAAGTTTGAAAACTTAGATAATCCACACCTTTTCAATATTTTCATCTTATGTACATTATGCTTCATTATATATGAGTCATGAGTTAAAGTTTCGTGTTATACTTGGTAACAACTTGATAAGGTGGGTAAGTAAACTTATTATGAAGTTGTTATACTGAATTATTTTTATAGTATCTCCTTTCCACCACACTCGCCAGCCTTATTAACACCCTTCCACAGGCAGGAAGACATCCAGATATCTTGGGTTAATCCAATATATTATCTATAGCTTAATAAAAAATATTAATTATATTATGTGGTTAAAAATTTATTCCACATTTTATATTCTTTCTTTTACTTTTTCTTTATTATAATGTAAAAATGCTGTGCACTTAAAATAGTTTTTGGAGATCAGCTTATTTTATGCCTAGCTTATAGACTTTAAAATAGTAGTATGACACAAGAACTTAACTATTACATGTTGAACAAGTAAACATTTATAAACCTGGTACATTTTGAAAAATCCATTTATTGACTTTTTTAAAATGCATTTTATTTATTAAAACAAGAGTCTTCTGAAAGCTATGTGAACTACGAGGAATCTCTCTTTCTCTGTCTTTTAATTGGGAGACTTTTAAATCCTGTGTGTGTATGGGCTCTCCTATAAATGAGGCCAAATAAATATTAGCAGAATAAGTAAAAATAGTCAAATATGTTCTTTTGCTTACAAAATTGGAAAGCTTCTATTATAATATTTGTTAACCAATCCCAATATTTTTGGAGTCAGATTTTTCTGATAGTTCCTAAAGAGAGCTTGATGAGAATAAAGTCCAGGGGGCAGTGATCACATGGACCAGATAGGATCCCTTTATTCTCTTTGAAGAGGTGTGGTCAAACAATTCCAGGACTACCCAGTGCAGGCAGCATGCGCCCTCTGTGCCTAGAGCAGAACACATGCACCCGTTTCCAGCAACGTGCCTATTTTCGTGGTTTCATAAACATGCTTTATTCATGCAGTCTCAATGGGGGTGAAAATTGATTGTTAAAGGAGGGCAAAAAAAATAACCTTAGCTGTTATAATAGTCTGTTGCCCTCCAGAGCATCACAGCATATAAACAGATATGCAGTAGATCTATAGTACTTAAATTTCATGGGATGGAAGCAATTAGGAAAAAAATGTCTAAAAAGGTTCCTGAGTGTGAGTGTGGAGGGGGTTAGGGGTGGGGGGGATAATGACATTTTTGTTGAAAAAACAAAATTTTTGGTTTCTTTTGCTTGAGAAACACTGTATTATTTCTTGTAACTTCTGGGCCTTCTACTCAAGTATTGTCCACTAGATTCTGTTTATCACAAAATAGTATCTGAAGCATAATCATTTCAGTTTTATGGTTTAATGTGTAGATTCTTCTTTTAGGATAGACAGGTAAGAGTTTAGTCCTGGCTCGGCCATTCCCATGTAATTAAGTGTTCTCCTGTGTAAAATAAAACAGAGACTTTGGCCGCATATTCTTCCTAACAGTGGAATTGACGAGAGATCTTATTCCCTTGGAAAATATTTCTCAAGTAGCTAAAAATGAACAGATTTAAGTTTCAAATGTTTTTGAAAGTGAAAAAAAAAGTTTTCAATGACCGCCAGCCTACTTCTGACTTAATTCTTTTATTCTTTGCTTTTTTCTCCTTCCCTTGCCAAAACGTGCTGCCCCCAAATAAATGAGGGCAAGAGTTGCCTGAGCAAATATAACATTGAAGGCCAGACAGCTTGAGATAAAGAGTTGAAACTTTTAAATTCTAAATTTCCTTCCTATAGACACCCATCATTTTTTGAGTAAAAGACGATGAAATCCATTCATTTTTAATCAGTTGACTTTAAGGTCACATGTTTAAATTGGAAAAAGTTCTAATATCTCTATGTTATTATATGCATATCATGAAAATTATTTTCTTGGTGAAGAAAATAATCATTATTCACATT
Source organism: Diceros bicornis minor (assembly GCF_020826845.1). Classification (NCBI taxonomy): domain Eukaryota; kingdom Metazoa; phylum Chordata; class Mammalia; order Perissodactyla; family Rhinocerotidae; genus Diceros; species Diceros bicornis. The sequence continues at coordinate 11,353,137 of NC_080766.1, forward strand.
AGCATTGAATGTATTGAAATCTATTTGTATAAATAGTTTTGTTTCTCAAAATCGGTTTCTATCTGTATCACCTTGGGTGCACAAAATACTTGTTTCCATATGAATCAGGAATATTTTCATAAGTGATATCTTGTTTTGTCTTGGAAAGATTAATTGGAAGAGACAGATATAATTATTATAACTTACAGATAGAAAGAACAGAATTTCTGTTCTTAAATTTTTGAATTTTAATAATTAGCAGAAAATTTGCTATTTTCTGACCCTTAGCACAAGATATTTTGTACCAACCAGTATTTCCTCTGCAACTTGATAATACGTTAGTGACACCTAAGTTGTTTTGTTTTTAAATTATAGTTAAATAAAACAATAGATGTCTCCTTTTATAATGTGGCTAAATATGCACTATCGACAGGAAGCAATTGGACTACAGGTAGTTCTTTTCACCATGATTTTGATACACATTTGTTTTAATTACTTTGATAATTATAATAAAATAACTAGGAAATGAATCCAAGAAAATATCAGAAAATTTTTAGACATTGCTTTAAAACGCACCTTTTACAAATTGAGAAACGGGTTACTAACCTATGAAGCTAATTACTGTTTAATCTGTTTTCCCTCTACTTTGCCAACATCATAATGTAGTTATGTGTGCTAACCCTACTTTCTCATAACTCTGTTCACTGCTCAAACCCTGGTAGGTTTCCTGCTGCCCTCTCTACAGTTGGGAAGCTCTGGTTTCCAAGGTCCTCCATGACCTGCAGGACTCTGCACCCACTCCCCGAGCTCTCTTGATCACCTGGTTTGGTTTGACTTTCTTCATGTTTTCTTTCTCTGCCTCCTTTGTTCCATTGACTGTGACTCCCCTGTCTCCTTCAGAGTCTCCTTTTCATCTTGTTTCTCCTACAATGTATGTATTTTCTCAGATGTTGTCCTGGGCCTCTTTTATTTCTTCCCTGCTCTTTCTTTCTTTCTTTCTCAGAAAGCTCATCTACTTTTAGGCTTTGGCCATCTCTTTAATGTAGATAATCCCCAAATCAACATCCCCAAATCCAACCTTTCGTTCTAAACTACAAACGTAAATTTTGAAGCTGCCTGCCTGGGATCTTGATGTGATATCTTTCTGGTTCCTCAAAGTCACTGAAATCATCCTCCCTACAAGTCGTGATGCCTTTTTACAATTATTATAATTATTAGTGTCGTCCTCTCTAGTCCAGTAACTAGTGGTTGAACCCTGAGAGTCTATTTCAGTTGTTCCTTCCTTTTCCTTGTTCTTAACATTCGGCTAGGAGCCAAGTCATGGCATCCTTATTCTTTGTATCCTTTTCCCTGTATAAACTCCCACATAATTTTATATGTATGTTGCATTTGTTTAGACTTTTAAAGTTTATAAGGCATTTTTGCATGCATAATTTCACTTAGTGCAAGCAACCGCCAAAGTCAGGATCCTCTGTGTAATTCCATGCTGAGACGGTGTCACGCGGTGGTTGAGAGTCTGGGTTTGGAGGCAGTCTGCCCAGATTCTGACCCTGACTGCTTTACTTTCTGGCTGTATTATCTTGGGCACATTACTTAATCGTTCTTTGCCTCACCTTCATCATCTGAAAAATGGGGATTCTGATGACACCTATTTTACTGGGCACTTGTAAGAAGTAAAATATTGAATGATGTTAAGAGTTTGGAATGATGCCTTGCATGTAATAAGTGTATGATAAATATAAGTTTTTACTGTATTACAAATAAGGAGAAGTTACACAGCTTGAGGTTACGTATGGTAAGTGACAAACTGAGTCCTAAAATTCGTGTCTTTTGTATCCATAGCTCATGTTTCCCCCCTGTATGACACATAATTTTCTAATTTCTATAAGAGAAATTATTTATTTACTGAAGACTGGACTAATTCACATAAAATTATATGAAAGCATAAAACTATGCAATAGCATTTGTAGTTGTATGAGTCAGTAGAATTTACCTCCTTAGTATGTTTCCACTGTGTGCTCCCACTCTTCCTATAAAGTTTTTTTAAATGAATCCTGGGAATAACATTAAAGTAAATATGTATATATTCCTGGATGGTAGTTTAGATTTTTAGATATTTAGATTTTAGATATTTAGATATTCATGAGTCTTGACATCTGTCACTTGGAATGTTAAAAGTTTCTTTTTTCTCCCAAATACCTGACACATTTAATGATTCTTTGTAAAGTTTCAAGAAGCTTGCGGAAAACTTTGACAAAGTTGTTTTATACATTCATGTCCCTGTTTGTGAGGGGACCAGTAACTGTTGTGCCATAAATTTGGGTGCTTATTTTAATCTTCTTTTTAGTGTAATTAGAGTCTCTGGGATATTTCTTTACTCTTTAGTCAAGCTATAGCATTTACTTCTGAATAGCTTTCTTTATATTGTTTAAAATTAATACATTATGTTCATTTCAAATTAAGTAACTGTGAGATATTTGTTCTGAGATAATAACATATTTCACATTGTTTCCTTCTACACTATACAGATACTTTCTAACCTAAAGAAAGGAAATTTACTTAGATATTTGTCATACCCTTAGGTTTTTTTGATACAATTACATTAAATTCACTTAATTGTGTATCTATGTGTACAAAACATTTCACTATAAAGTAAAATGCACAAAACTGAAATGCTGCCCTTCCCACATAGTCCAGATCAAGGTACCGAAGAGAAGCGGAAAGTGAATATCTACCAGTTGAGTCAACTCTTTTGAAAGAATCTTCACATAATAATTCTGATTGTGTGTCACTGGACAAAACTTAGAGCCATAAAGGGAAGTTAGGAAATGTGTCTTTTTTTTTTTTTTTTTTGGTAAGGAAGGTTGACCCTGAGCTAACAACTGTGTCAATTTTCATCTATTTTGTACATGGGACGCTACCACAGCATGGCTTGATGAGCGGTGCATAGGTCCGTGCCCAGGATCTGAACCTGTGAACCCCGGGCTGCCAAAGCAGAGCATGCAAACTTAACCACTATGCCACTGGGCTGAGCCCAAAATGTGTCTTTTCTTGAAAGCAATTTATCAGCTAAAAAAAATTATGTTTCTTGGACTGAAGGAGAGATACATCTTTGACATAGGAAATGATATTTAAGCTGGTTGTTGGAGAACGGACAGGATTTCTGGAGGCAAAAGCAGGCATTACAAGTCAAGGACTAACTGGAGAGATGTAGAAGTGGGAAACCTGGGCCATGATTATATTACTATCTGTCATCTGGTTTTGTTTGATTGAAACAAAGTCTGTATATTGGGAGATAAAGCTCAAAGGAGAGCAAAGAAACTATTCATCTGGGTACAAATGATAGAGATAAGCATTTCTAAATGGAATAGTTTAAGTAATGAAATGGTTGGATATGACTGAAGTTAAACACAACACATAATTGTATCCCTTCATTTCTGTGTTCTTTTCTTGAGCAAACAGTTTTTGTCATTTAGAACTTTCTCTTTATGGAAGTGCAGAGAATGGTTGAGCCACATGGAGGATTTGATGGTTTACCTATGTGGAGGATGGTGGTGATGGTTGTTCATGTTGCATCAAACTTCTGTAGGAGACTTATGAATGATACTGTAAATGCCATCATTTTAAAGACATTAAGATTGTTTATGTGATTTTGAACCCTCCCTGTTAACTGCCTCAAAGCCAGTAGGTAGGCTAATTTATAACCTTACCATCACATTTTAATAAATTCAAAATCAGTATTACCCAGAGCAGAGAGACACCTGAAGCAAGTACAAATGCTGAGAACCTTTCTTCTTATTGAGGGAAGAAGTTCACAGTGTTTCCCACCAGCCCTCATGCTGCTGTGGACATTTTTTCTCATTTCTTTGACACCAGTGGCCTGAGAGGAAACACGAGCTGACAGCAGGGAGGCAGAGAAGGCTGACTAGCTATTGGCAGGAGCTTGGATCGATGGAAGCATCATCCAACGGCAAACAGATACTAGTTCTTTGATTAAGTTATAAGCAAGTGGTCAAGTCTCCCTACCAGGGGAGTTAGAGTTGTTGGCTACAGAAGAAAGGCTGTGGGAGACTGGAACCTAGAAAAGCTACAGCATGCTGTGCCTTAGATTCTTACAGAAGCACTCCTCTTGCCTGGGAATGATACCAGGATTGAATTAAACTGATGTCAGTTATCAAGTATAGAGGATTTAAGTGAACATTTTCTTTCCAATCTTATTTCCTGTGGTTATGTACTTCTCTTTTACATGTCTCTGCTTAGCTCTGAAAGAATAATTGATTAGGGAAGTTTTTTTTTTCTTAAGGAAATTTGTTAATCTCTCTTACTATGTATGTTTGATGTGACCACAAGGAATTGACCCGACTTAGTTGTAGCATATCCTAATTATAGGCAAATTTTAGGGAAAAAATAACACAATCTGGCTCCACTACTAAACTTTTTTTGAATCTTACAGTTGCTGCCTACAAAACTACGTGTGTATAATTAATTTTATAATCAGTCAATGTATTATTTGTTTCTTGACTTGTTTTCTACCACCTGAAAAGGTGTGGAGTCTTTTAGTTGGTGCCCTATTCACATGCAAAACTTTTACACTTTTTACATGGCTGTCCATTAGCAAAACATTTTCTAAGACATTTAGAAATTACTTGCAAACAATCTGAATTCAGTTAGGATTTTATCAAATAACCTCTTTTTTCCCCCCACCATCTCTTCCTTCATATGGTTTATTCCTTCTCTTCTGCCCCTGAAAATATATTTTGAGTCCTCTGTTTCATGCAGCATCAAAATAGTTTCAGAATGAGTGGCAGAAGTCCATTACTGTTGCTGTCTGTCTTCTTAAGAAAATAATACCTTAAAAAATTCTGTTTGCATAAAAATAACACTCATTCTCAATTTAGTCTCATTTGTTTTGTTCGTTGTTTTATCCTTGTTTTTATTATACTTTTATTATTTATTTTAAATCAAAGCTGTGCCAAAAATGGCATGTAGGTCAAAGTATACATAGCAACATGAACCATTTGAAATTCTGCCTCCTATTGGCGTGGCATTCAGGATAGGAAAACACCTGAGGAGTCATCCTGGCCTCTGAGGAATAGAGAACTGAAGTGATTTATCTGCTCTCTTGGGATTTACATCTTCCCCTCCCTGATGGTACAGATGGGCTCCTCGTTATCCATCCCCTTTCTACCCCGTAGCACATTTTGTCTGTTTTTCTTATGGTTCTCATAAAAACCAATGTTGTAATCAGTAAGGAAACATTTGTTAGACACTTTCTTTATCTGAGTCCCTGTGCTTTAAACTGAGCATTCAAAAAATAGGACAGAACTTTCCATAAGCAATATAGTCTACTAAGGGAAGCAGACATAATTTTCCTTCATTTTTTTCTTTCAATGCTTATTTAATAAATCCTTGAGTGTGTACTATATGCCTGCTATCATTGGGCAATAGGGATAATGGGTGAAAATGTAAGATTATCTATCCCTTGCCTAATACAGAGTTAGGAAAACGAAACAACAAACATGCAAAAAAATGTACTATTTAAATCATTACCTTACTAAGGAAACAAAGTATATCCAAGTGCAAGTGGAAACACAAGCACCAAGGCCTTCTTGCGGGAGTTAAAGAAGGCTTCGTGGACACTAACCAGCTACAGCACGGATACTAACGGCCAGAGCAGCAGAACACGCAGGGCACAGAGGGAGCACAGGTCGGTAATGAATATGCTTTATTTGTGCTCTTGATAGTGGAGTTGGACATGCGTTCTTAGACGTCTTTTTATAGCTCTTTCATCACCTTCCCTCATGCCTGTACATTCATAATAGGTTTGCAGCTAATGCTGTTCAAGTCAAGTACCTAGTGCCAGATACAATGGAGAGCATGCAGACAGACCTAAGTTTGAATACCAGCCTTGACACTTGATACCTGCATAACCTTAGAAACTCACATTCTTCCTGATCTAGTATCTGAAAATGGGAATAATGTCCCCTCCCACATTGAAGGGTTTTTATGACTATTGTTTGAAATAACTACTAAAATTCTAGCATGGAGTCCACATATATAGAGGGCTCTCAAGAAATTATTCTTGCTTTTATTATTTTAATATAATTTTATGATTACTTTGCATTTCATTTATTTAAAGTGTTCTTTCAGTTCCTTGATTTAAATAAAAGCATTAAGAGATGTATAATTACCCTTCGATGTTATACTGCTAATTCTTTAGCATTTCAAATAAGACTGGTTTATGTCTACATTTATTCTGCCACATCTGTATGTAATATAAAGTTAATCCGATTTTGTACTTATAGGCATTGATAGTTCAGAGTGTCTTTTGTTTCATTTTCATGACCTTCTTATCAAAACACTTGACCTTAGCGTTTAGTTCATCCCCTATCCAGTGCCTTGTTCACGGGAACATCAACAATTCTAATAATGTAGCCCGGCAAAGGGACTGATGGGTTGGCCATGGTCCACGCAAAGTTGAAAGTTGTTTTCCAAAGTTTCCAGAGCTCATTTGGCTTTTGCCTCCAGACTTTATATGTACAATTGATCGGCGGGAAGACTGGGGAGAGCAGGGCAGAATGAGGGTATGGACTAGCCTTGCTACTATAGCTCTAACCTTCAGCACCATTCCTGGCCCCTGTCAAAGTCACAGCGTCAGGGGCATGGAGATTAGTCCCTAGAGTATTATTAGATGGAATAAGAGAGCAGGTGGAACTTTGACTCGGTCCACCATCCCCTTTATCTAAGGGATGAAGGACTGGAATTTATCATGTGTTTTACTCAAAATATTAGTTTGTATATTTGTTATAGGCATTGTAAGGAAACCTAATGAATTACTACTAAGCTAGCATACTAATAGTATACTCTTTTTTTAGTGTCTTAAGATAAAGTGCATAAATATACCATAAAACACCTCAGAATTTAAAATTTGGAATACAAAGCTTACACACAGTTAAGAATGACCGTTCTCTCCCAGGTATTTAGTTAAATCCTACCTGTCAGAATATCCGAGAATAAACAAACCTAAAAAATAAAGCACTTTTTACTCACGGTAGAGTTTTCAGTCTTCAGCTTTACCCTCAGACATCCCTGCTCTCGCTCTGTCTGGTCATCAGTGTCCCCTCTGGTTACTACTCTATCATAGCACTTCAGGTTGTAGCACGTCTCACTAGCCCTCACTCCCGTCAACCACCGCGTTCCTTCCCTGATCAGTCTCCGTCTCCCACCCGCCGTGGTTTTCCTCCCCTCGCTCCAGCCCTTTCTCCTCAGGCTTCTTTCCAGGCTCCTCTTCCTCTGCCCCCCTCGCCGTGTGAGTGTTCCTCAGGCTCTGGCCTGGTGGGCTCTCTTTTCTGTCGCTCTTACCTACCGTGTTCTTCCCAGGCAATTCCATCTACTCCCAGGGCGTCAGTTACCTTGTATGTTTCTAAAAGCCATATATGTGTCTGGTATGCCAAGACATGTCTTGTTTTTTAACGCCAAAGATAATTTTCTAGAATTCCAAGATGGAGTTCCTCAGACTGACTCCTCCCCCCTCCCTGTATATTGACATAGTTTCAGGCCTGTTCTCCCTAAGGTGCTGTGCTGCCTTTTCCTTTTTTTGGAGGGGGGGGTTTGCTGGCATTCTGTCCTTTCCTCCCCTACTACTTTTTGTTGTTTTAACTCTTACTGATCCTTTAAGCCTTTTTTTGAGCCCTCTCCCTCATACGCCCCCATTAAGGAAATATATATGTTTATAGCTGTTTAATTCTGTCTGTCTCTCCTATTAGATCGTGGGCTCTATGAGGTCAGGGATCATGCTAATGTGCATTAAGCATGTTATTGGATACACAGGGTACATTTCAATAGTTTTAAAATTATAATCTTGGGTTGTAGTTGAGCGTAGGACCCATAGAGTGAGTCATGGGGCTCAGAATATAGTTGTTGACTTTACCTTTTAAAGGAGTGTAACGATGGAGGCTCCATGAGAGAACCCAGAGACCAAAGCATTTGATTTTAAAATACTCTTCGGTGCAGTTAAGAGGAATGGGCATTAAAGTTTTTTTTTTTTTTAATATTCTCATGAGGACTGTACCATATACAGTCTTGCGCTGCATAATGACCTTTCGGTCAACGATGGACCGCATATACTCTATGGTATGTGCACAATGACAAAAGCACCTGACGATGCATTTCTATAAATATATCTCCATTGTTAAGTGACACATGACTTATACTTACATACATACACACACACATATATATATTTATACACATATATATGTGTATATAAAGTATATGTATAGATACACTTGATATCAACAAAGAGTTACCTAAAATCCATAGCACGGAGGCTGTGGTAGACTTTAACAGTAAATCCCCCGTAGCACTGCTGAATTTTGTTCTGCTTGCTTCAGCTGCCATGCCTCCCTTTATCTCATCTTCTGGATCTGGTTGTTATATTTTGCTTCTGTGCCTCAAAAGAGATGATATTAGACCTTTAACAAGTGTAGAGGGAAACATCCAAGCTTAACAAATATTTAAGGAGTCTCTGTTGTAGGTATAGTATGCTGGAACGTGCTGTGGAGAATGAAAAAGAAACATTAGATGTGGCCCCTGCCCAGAACCAGATTGATTAGTATCAAAAGTGGGATGGAGGAGTGGATAGCAAGTTTATTTTTTTGAAAAGGGAAATCACAGGCCCTGATTTAGAAAAATATTTTATGCTGTGCCTCACCCTTTAGTGACTTGAGTACTCACTGAAGGACTTGAGGCAGACCAAAGCATTTAATTTTAAAATAGATACTTCCTTTTAAGACTTAGTCTCCAGTACAGTTAAGAGGAATACGAGCTAAAGTTTTTCATATTCTCATTAGGACTCATACACACACACACACACACACGTATATATATATATATATATATATATATACACACACACACATATATATATACACACACACGCATATATATATACACACACACACGTCTATATATACACACACACGTATATATATACACACACGTATATATATACACACACACACGTATATATATACACACACACACATATATACACACACACACACACACACACACACACATATATATATATATATATATGTAAACTCGGTATCAACAAAAAGTTATATAACATCCGCAGCATGGAAGCTGTGATAGACTTTAATTAATTCCTAGGTAAAATTAGTATGCATTACAGTTGAGAGAAACAAAACACACAAACCCGATAATCAAAATGTTCAGCTAACAGAGCTGGTACTTTTTTCGTTAGTTGTATTGTCTCAAATTTCATCACCATACCAGCTGGCTTCTTGTCAATTTATAGTTTGGAACTTTACATCAAACAGCAAAAAATTAATTACAGGAAAAGAAATCCGAATAGGAATTTTGCGCTTATAGCTTTTTCACAATTAACCAGACATGAATGGTGCTGTTCACAGAGGAAATGGAAATGGAAGAAGAAACTTAGTAGAATTTTCTAGAATTGTTAATTAACTGTAGCAATGTTAGTCACTTGCTTCCCTGTTTTTGTTTTAAAGTTGCTTAGCCAAAGCTTTCAGCCTCCTCATTTCTGGAAGCTCCCAGTTCTGTTAGTATATTGAATGCAGTGAATCATGGCATGTACTGTGAATTTTCCTGCAAAATGTTCCAAATGACAGCTCGAAACCTTACTATCCTCCCTTCATTGTGAAATGAGTAGCATTCTATGTCTTACATTCATGATCATAATCGTAAGTTGATGAGCGGAAAGATCATACTTTGATGGTTAGTGCCAGATTACTTGTAATGCATATTTTGGACTCAGAAGTATTGTTCTCAAGTGTCACAGTCTCTGTGTGCTACAGTTAGTTTAAATGTGACTTTTCTAAGCCTCTCATCTGTTGAATAAACCAGCCAAAGGTTTTAAAACTGCTTCCCTCAATTTAGGCTTCTACTTTTTTTCTTCTTTTTTATATAGCTTAGAAACTTACTTGTGACCAATTCTTCTAGTGCCTAACATTCTAATGCTGTGAGTGGTGACTCAGACACCAGGAGAATCTGAGGCAAACTTTTCTCTCCTCAGAAAAATGCACAGAGGAACACACATACAATAGTTTGCATAAAATATCAGGGAATCACTAGGAATGTATGAAGCTTACAAATGCCTGTTGCATTCATTGAGGAATATATACATATATTATGTATGCGTGTGTACATAACATATTTATATATAATTTAGAAATATATATACACACGTATTTTTTTATTTGGTTAAATTAAAATGCTGATTCAGATCACGTGTTTCCTATTCCATCAAGTTATCTGTACTAAAACAAATTAGTTACCTACTTTGCCATCACCTGAATAAATTTAGATTTCTTATCCATCTTTATATACAGCAGCCCTTAGTTATAAGCTTATTTGGGTAGCCATATTTCACTATACTGTCTCAAGTGCTGCCACATTTCCTAAGTAATTTGTAGACCATAGCTGAGAAGAACATTCTTAACTTGTTTTAATGATAGCATTTTTCTTCGTTAGGTTTGTGAGCTGTGAGCTGGTGTAAGATACTAACAGGCATTTTCCGGTTTTCTCTGTTCAGTTGGAGAATGGTTCACTATTATTCCAAGGTCACTTTGAAAGTCTTTCTGTGATTTGCTTCCATTTATTTTATGCTTCTGTTTACAGTTTTGAACCAAATATGAAATTTAATGTTGCGTTTGTCTACATTAAACTTAATTTGCCCCTTGTCAGCTCATTTACAACAGAGATAGCATTCAAAAGCCACCCAGTAGAATGTTTTGTCTGCAATCACTAATGTAATTTTTCTATTTCTTTGTCGTATGCAGCTTTTTATATCTTTCAGTTTAAAAAGAAGCCTCTCCAGGAGAAGATTTTCAGAAAATTTAAATTAGTCTGTAATAGAGATTAATAAATGATTCTCTAATAGAAAAGGGTCTTCATCATGTCTTGAAAATTTTTTTAAAAATAGGTCTTTTCTTGGATTTTTTTTTTTTTTTTTTGTGAGGAAGATCAGCCCTGAGCTAACATCCATGCCAATCCTCCTCTTTTTGCTGAGGAAGACTGGCCTTGAGCTAACATCTATTGCCAATCTTCCTCCTTTTTTATTTTTTCCCCTTTTTCTCCCCAAAGCCCCAGTAGGTAGTTGTATGTTATAGTTGCACATCCTTCTGGTTGCTCTATGTGAGACGCCCCCTCAGCATGACATGACAAGCGGTGTATTGGTGCGTGCCCGGGATCCGAACCCGGGCCGCCAGTAGCAGAGCGCGCGCACTTAACCACTAAGCCACGAGGCCTGCCCTGGTCCTTTCTTAACTTAAAAATTCAATTTCATATTCCATATTATATAAGTGTGCTTATTGGGATGTTCTTTAAAGTAGTGGCTTTATACTTATAAGTGATAAATGAAGTGAAAGTTAAAATACATAAAAAATCCTAAATAGGATTATTATGTCAAACATTTTTCCTCCTTTTGTCTTTGTCTTATATTTTTCCAAGTACTTTATTTGAAAATTCATTATGTAATGAATTTTCCTATTAGTTGTTAATAATTTTTTAGATTTGTTATTGAAGAGATGAATGTTTAAAATTGACATGTCTTAGAGGGCAGTAAAATGAAATCTTAAATTTAAGTGATGAGAAATACTGTTAAAGTAGAATATTAAACATATGCCTTAAGGAATATGATTTGTGTGTGTGTGTAACATTATTTGCAGGAACAATTTGCTGACTTGTGCTTGTGTCTTTAAATAATTAGTAAGTTCAAAACTTGGGAAGTGTTTTCTCTTAGAATCGTATCTGCTTTTTACCTTTTGAACAGCTATTCTGCTTATTCAGTTTATGTTAGAGAAATATCAGATAAGTGTACAGAGATACATTTATAAGACTGGTCATTTTTTATAATACCAAAATTTTATAAAAAACCAAATGACTAACATGAAGAGAATGATTAAATAAAATTGTTACATGCAAATAGTGGAATACCGTCGTGGAGATGTATACTTCTTACGTGGAAAATGCTTACATTAAAATTCAAAATAGCAATATAAGTCTATCTTTGTTCAAAACCAAGTTGATAGATAAATAGATAGATGCGTATATGGCTATAGATAGAGATGTAGATATATAGCTATAGCTATAGCTATAAAAGGAAATAAATAAAGTATTTACCAAAGGGAAACAGTGGTATCTGAGTCCACTTGGGCTGCTATAATGAATACCACAGACCTGGTAGCTTATAAACAATAGAAATTTATTTCTCACGGTTTCTGGAGGCTGGTAGTCTGAGATCAGGGTGCCAGGATGGTTGAATGAGGGCCCTCTTCTTGTTCTCAGACTTCTGGTTGTGTCCTCACCTGGTGGAAGGGGCTGGGAGCTCTGTGGAGTCTTATTTATAAGGGCACCAATCCCACTCGTGAGGGCTCCACCCTCATGACCAAGCACCCCCCAAAGGCCCCGCCTCCTAATACCATCCCAATGAGGATTAGGATTGCAACATATGAATTTTGGGGGGACACTAACATTCAGACCATAGAAAGTGGTTATTTGGTAAGATTTCAGATGTTGTGTGTGTATTTAATTGTGATTTTAAAAAATAATATGTCGGGGCCGGCCCAGTGGCGCAAGTGGTTAAGTGTGTGCGCTTCAGTGCAGCAGCCTGGGGTTCGCAGGTTCAGATCCTGGGCGCTCACCGATTCACTACTTGTCGAGCCATGCTGTGGCGGCATCCCATATAAAGTGGAGGAAGATGGGCACGGATGTTAGCCCAGGGCCAGTCTTCCTCAGCAAAAAAAGAAGAGGATTGGCAGGTGTTAGCTCAGGGCCAATCTTCCTCACAAAAAAAAAGAAAGAAAGAAAAACAAAAACAAATAATAATATGTCTATCAGTATATTACCTGTACAATAAAAACAATAACTAAAAGAAAATTATAACACTATAATAATAGTAGCTAGTGTTTGTTGAGCCACATATTGTGTGTCTTGTACTCTTTTAAATAGTTTTCATGCCTTTGCTCATTTAATTGTAATAATGTTACTCTTCAATCCTTATTTATGCTATAGGTTATAAGCAGGTGAATTCTCATTCCAGATTGTTAGAAATAAATGATAATAATGTAATTTCACATTGGATTGGTTTTTAATGGAGTCTATGAATCCTTGAGGCTGCATGCTGTGAGTGTGTGTGTACATTTCTGGGGAATGGGTACTTAGCTTTTAACCAGATTATGAGATGAATTAATACTGCCCCCAATAGTTTTGGTCAAAAACACCATTCAGTTCTGTACTGATGAAAACTGTACTTCCAAGGAGGGATACTAAGAGAGAAGCTAAACTATACAGTGGAGAAGAATTTATGTTTTCATCTCATTAGTCTACCTGAGGCAGTAGAAAAGATGGCAAGCAACAGGAGTTGTAAGCTGAGGTCACATTTTCAAGAAGACTGGGAAGAAATGAGGAGATGAGGAGGTCCTCCAGTGCCAGTAGTGTTCCAACCAGAGCAGAACTCTAGTTTTAGAAGGTGCCTAAAATGTTCGTTTTAAGTGGAATATAATCAACTGTATACTATATATACTATAAAAATATGTACTATACGTATATAGCATAATGTATATACTGTATATAGCATATATATACTACATATATACTATCGTGTATATATAATATATAATTTGTATGTATGTGCGTGTGTGTGTGTGTATATATATATATATATTTAAAATAAATAACCCCTGAGAGCTTGTTCAGAGGTTTTGCAGGATGAACATCTAGAAATAACGAAGGAAGAGAGTGGAGAGGGAATTCCCTACATAGCAACCTGATTTACCCTATCACTCTGGATGTCTTGTAACAAAATTATTTTCATGTTCAATTCTGCCTTTTAAGATCTAAAATAGTAGATAATTTAAAGGACATTAATACTTGGTTTAGGGAAATGTGTTTCTCTTATTAAATATATGAATAAATACATCTGTGTAGAATTTACTCACTTTAAAGAAAGGAATGATGTGGTACGATGAAACCTGAGTGGAGAGGAGCCAATAGCTGCCTTTCCCATTCGTCCCGGTTACTTGTATGTCTACTGCAGAGTAGGGTGGTCAGTTCCCTCCTCAGAATGCTGGGCACCAGAAATTTTAGCTTTATTATAACATCTATTGCCTTTTATGTCATTCTTTCCTGAAAAACATCAGTAATGAGTGGAAGTGTGTAACATAAAATCTGCCAGACGTTGAAAGCTTGTGGGCTCCAGACCCGGTGCTGAGTGGCTCACTTACCTCTTTTGAATGTCATAAGTGGCCTCGCTGGAATTAAAATCCAAGTCTCCCTGACTAGGAAATCTGTGTTGTATGACTGTCCTTACTGAGACATAAAGAAGTTTCAGATCTCTATGCTGGGCGCACCGCTGCACTGCTTCTCCGGCCATGCTGAGGCCGCGTCCCACATACAGCAACTACAAGGATGTGCAGCTATGACATACAACTATCTACTGGGGCTTTGGGGAAAAAAAAGGGAACAAAAAAAAAAAAAGGAGGAGGATTGGCAATAGATGTTAACTCAGAGCCGGGACAAAGAGGAGGATTAGCATGGATGTTAGCTCAGGGCTGATCTTCCTCACACACACACAAAAAATCTCTACGCTGTTATTCTTCTGGGTGTGGCCTTTCGCCCACCTCCTTCAGAACGTTACAGGGGGGCTGGTGACGATGTAGCTGCCTGCCTGGGACTCACCCCAAAGGTGATGAATCAGCGTGAACATTGTTAACAAGCTTTCTTGGAATCTCTATGCTTCCTCGGAGCATACCGTAGATGGAAAAGCACAGCTCCACACTATCTTATTCCCACACCAAAGGGGTGATAACATAGAAAGTTCTTTTTTTTTTTCTGGTAGCATTTGACCACCCTCCTTGAAACTCTTCTTAGCCTTCTGGATTTTCTTCTGATGTCCCTCCTTCTCTGCTGACCGTTGCTCCTCGGTCTTCATTCTAATCTAAGAAGATCTCCTCAGGTCTTCTTTCCTGGAGGTGCCGCCTGTGGCCCTTTTTCCTCCTGTAGCTGCAGCTACCCTTGCTCACTGAGGCCTTACAGAGTACTCTTGGTCTTCACCCCCAATTCTCTCCTGAGTCTCAGTACTTTATTTTTATCAAGGTTACTGTAAATCCATGGATGCAGGTATATTCTTCAGGTCTTAAATTTAGCATGCCAAAAAATATATTCACTGTCTTCTCCCCACACGTTCTGTCAGTTCTGTCACCATTTTCCCCGAGTGCACTTACTGCTGGCACTGCTCGGTCTCCTGAGCTTGAAACTTGAGAATTGCATTCACACTTCCCTTTTCCTCAGAACCTCCATTCAGCAGGCAGTCATCAGTCCTGTTGTTTCCACCTCAGAAATGCCATTCGAATCGATCCTTCTTTTCCCCCTTCCTGCTGCATCTCATCACCTCTTCCCTTAGCCTCTGGATTCCGTACAGCTTTCCTACCGTTCAGCTATCCCCAATATCCAGCGTCTCATCCACACTGTACCAGAGATGTGTTAATAATACATTTGAACTTCTCATTCCCTACTTAAAAATAGCCTTTGGGGGCCAGCCCAGTGGCGCAGCGGTTAAGTTCACGCATCCTCTTCAGTGACCTGGGATTTGCAGGTTCAGATCCCAGGTGCAGACCGATGCACTGCTCATCAAGCCACTCTGTGGCAGCGTCCCACGTGTAAAGTAGAGGAAGATGGGCACAGCCGTTAGCTCAGGGCCAGTCTTCCTCAGCAAAAAGAGGAGGATTGGCAACGGATGTGAGCTCAGGGCTCATCTTCCTCACCAAAAAAAAAATAGCCTTTGGTTCCCTACAGTCTGCAATATAAGCTCCAAATTTTATGAGTCCTATCCTAATCTAACCTCATCCTGGCTATGCCACCCGTTCTTCTCACCACCAGCCCTATTTTATGACTAACCCAAACTCCTTAGTACAACTCACCTTCTCACTCCAATGCGTCTGCACGTGTCATCCTGTTAGCTGGAGTTTCTGTCCACATGTGAGAGGCTAGTCATTCTTCGCACTGTATTTCCATGGTATTGACCTCAGAGCAATGTGGTGGAGTAGTCATTAAGAGTCAGGGTGCTGAAACCAGACTGTCTGGGTTCATAGGCCCCACTACTTAATAACTCTCTGTGCCTCAGTTTCCTAACCTATAAATTTGGGACAATAATAGTACCTACTTCAGGGTTGTTGAAGGTGGATAGAGTTAATTCATGTGCAGTGCATGTGCCTGGCACATAATAAGTAGACATTAAGCATTTGTTCCTGCCTCTACTGTGATAATGATAATGACAATGATGTAACAGTCTCCCCTAGAAAAGGCTAAAGGAATTGCTTATTACTGGAGGCAATACAGAGATCTATGGCCATATCAAAATGAAAGTATTTTTGCCTGTAGAAAGCCTGGATCCAGTTTGTAGGCTACTACACTCTAGCTACCTCATAGCGTTCCTAGTCTCTCTGAAGTTCTCCACAAGATGAAATCCCACTAGTGCTTGGACACAGAATTTTCCTCAGGCTGGCGGTACCTTCATTATCAGTACAGAATGTCTTCACTACAATTCTGGAGCTACATCCTTTTGCCAGTTGAATGGATGTTGGAGCAAGCTGTGCCATGGGTACACCATAGGCTGATGTGAATCAGGCTCCAGACCCAGGCAGGAATCCTAAGTGCAGAGGGAAGCCCTTGTGTCACTTTAAAGCATCCTAAAGTAGATATGGGCCCAAGGAGTCAGAAACCCTGTTCCCTCCTGTGTCACATAGTGGGCAACATTATTAAAAAATGTTATTTAGACTGAAATATTAGAATTTAGCAAAATGTTTGTAGATACTTTAAATTTTATGAAACTACTATAGACATATTTGTTTGGATGTTATTTTTATTTTGATGACTATAGTCCTGAAAAGTTAAATGTAGATTGCAGTGTTTCTTAGCAGAGTTTACATTTAAAGCAACTCTACAATCAATCATTTTGAATTACATCCTAGCTTATTAGTTTTTATTTATTGGAATATTAATATACTAGTTTCTTTAAAATAGGACACACCTGTATTGGCTATGGTACTTTCTAACTCAAAGGAGAAATTTGTGGCTTAGAAAATTGCAGCATTAAAGTGGTAAATGAAAGTAAATTTTGGAAAGTAGCGTTTAATTTTAATTTTTTATTTGTTTATTTGTGAGGGAGATCAGCCCTAAGCTAACATCCATGCTAATCCTCCTCTCTTTGCTGAGGAAGACTGGCCCTGGGCTAACATCTATGCCCATCTTCCTCTACTTTATATGGGACACTGCCACAGCATGGCCTGACAAGCGGTGCCTCAGTGCGCGCCCAGGATCTGAACCCAGGCCGCCAGCAGCAGAGTGCACGCACTTAACCGCTGCGCCATGGGGCTGGCCCCTAGCATTTAATTTTTAGAAGAAGAAAAAAGTTGTAAAGTAGAAATCGAACTTGAGGAAAACAATATGAGCTGATCTATTGGTTGACTAATATCTAAATTTGATTTTCGGAGTGAAGAATATGTGTGTGTTATTATTTTATTTCATTTTTCAAGTGTATTGGGTTTCTGGTTCTCATCATTATAATGAGAAATAATATATAAATGAATTCCCAACCAAGTGTCCTAGCTATACACACACACACACACGCGTGCACACACATGCAGACACACTTGAAATTAAAGATGCACATCTAATGGTAACACAGATCTGAGAAAGTGACAGGGAAAATGAATAATAAGAGCGATGACTTGGGTTTCTGTAGCGCCTGAAGTTTAGAATGTATTTGCCTAATGTGATGAGGTAGAAGGAACCTCATTAAAACCTTTGGATTTTAATCAGAAGAACTGAACTTTAATGGTTGCTTTCCACTTATTCTCTGTGTGAGGCTGGGCAAATCTCTTAACTGCCCAGAGCTTTGGAGTTCTCATCTGTGAAATGGACAAGAGAGAGAGTCCCTTTGAGGAGCAAAAAATAATGGACATACAAAGCCTTTGGAAACTGTAAAGCATTGTACAGATTTCAGCGATTACAGAAATAGAGATTTCAGAAATTACTCAGAGACTTCAGAGATTATTTGGGAGGTGAAATAAGTGTGACAGAGATAACTGTTCTCAGTTTGTGCGTGAGGAAAATGAGGCATGCAACAAGGAACATGTGGCCGGGCTAACGCCAGACCTGAGTCCAAATGTGGTCAGTACTCTTTGTGCCTGACTGGGCTGCTTCTGACCCGGCTTTGTACATAATTTACAGGGCACAGCTGTACTAAATTAAAACCTAAATTGATTTGAAGGACTTTAAAACATATAGTTATTGAGTTATCTTAGTGAGAATTCCTAATATCACTAGATGAGGTTTATATTTGTTTTTAATGCAGGTAATGAATTTGGCCATCCTGAATGGTTAGACTTCCCAAGAAAAGGAAATAATGAGAGTTACCATTATGCCAGAAGGCAGTTTCATTTAACTGATGATCACCTTCTTCGCTATAAGTTCCTAAATAACTTTGACAGGGATATGAATAAATTGGAAGAAAGATGTGGTTGGCTTTCAGCTCCCCAGGTAAGCTCTTTCCTCTAAATGTTATGTTTTAGTCACCAATGTTGTACATGCTTCGAATGGCAATCAGCTTAAATCTGTGTGCAGATCTTTTAAACATCACTTTATTATTCAGTGTGTAAGTGCCCTGTAACACACTTCAGGTTGTCAAAACATGTCACTGAAGTCTCTCCAATAGATAATGAAAATCTTAAACATAATGCCCTGCTTACTTTGCTGGTTAGCTTTTTGTTGTTGTTTAAATTTAGTAATTTTTGTTTCAGTTGGTTAAAATAAATGACAAAAGCTCTGCATGGAATCCATTTTGGAAATTGCTGTGGAAACATCTTAATTGTTTTGACTGTTTTTCTTTATATAAATAATTATACTGTCATAAAGAAACGACTTTGACAACATGTAGATTTCTTTATTCCTTTTTTTTCCCTCCTTTACTGGTCTCTAACTTGTCATTTCAATAGATGCCATTATACCTGCGTGCTGTTCTGTATTTTTCATGAGCCTGACTCTCCTCTAGAATTAAAGTCTCAATTTTCAATAAGTTTTAGAAAATGTAATTAACAGGTGCAAATTTTATACAGGCTTCTTTTTTTTCCCTTGCAAAAATTAGCATATAGTATGTGTTACTTATAACCCATTTGCTTTTTACTGGTGGTGTTTGAAATTACTGTTGATGTGTTTTTACTTTGCTATCTATGGTTTTTTTTTTTTAACGGTTGAACAAAGGTGCTTATATATTCAGTAAGATTGGCTACATGACACGAATGCCCTAATCACGTTTATTAGTAATGCTGTTTCCAGAAGAGAGAGCAAAATGATGCTCCTTTTCAATAGGAACAGTGTTGAATACCAAAAGGCATGCTGTTTACTCTAGAGCCTTGGTTCACATTTCTACGTTACCAAGAGTGGTGCAGCTGATATGCATGGAAATAAGTCCTCTCAAAGCCGGGCCTGGAAGAGGGTAGTTTTGAACAGCAAAGGCTCTCACTGCCTACTGTAAAACATGGTATATAAAATAAAAGAACTTGTAGATACTGTAATTTCTTTTCAGACCTTCTCTTTGATTAGGTATATATATATATATATAAGACTTTAGGTTGCCTTTGAATCTTTGGAAGTTGTGCAACAATGTAAAGTTTTTAAGATAACTACAACTTCAGAAATTTCAATATAATAACAATGTTACATTATATTTTGAAACGTAATTTTTTGTACCTTACCTCATTAATCAGGGGACTAAAAGAAAAGTCTTAAAAAAGAAAATTTGCTTGTAAGTATATATACACACACGCAAACACTTTATATATAGCACAGTTACCATGTTTTTACTTAAAACCTAAGCCACAACACTGATCCTTTGTGCTTTGTTGGAAGTTGGCAAGTGGCTGATGAGAGTTTTATACTCTTTAAGCAGTATTTGAGACTGTTGTTGGCTTAGAGTTTGATATGGCAAAATTACAACATGTTCAAAAATATAATGTGCTGGCATTCTCTTTTTTGGCTTAATAACTAACAAGGCTATTAATAAAGACAAAAACAACTTTTTTGTGAATAATTTACTTATAACAGCATCTAGGTGTTATTTAAATGTAATATATGTGTTAATTCTTGCAGGCCTTTGTGAGTGAGAAGCACGAAGACAATAAGATCATCGCTTTTGAGAGAGCGGGTCTCCTTTTTATTTTCAACTTCCATCCAAACAAGAGCTACACCGATTACCGAGTCGGAACGACGTTGCCAGGGAAATATCCTTTTTGTTGCCAATGAGTATGACAGTCTGCATTCAATTTTTATTCCATCATAGAGCCTAAGAAAGACTGATGCTGATCTTGGTGACAGTAGCACTCAGTTTCTTCATCTGAAAAGTGAGGAACTTGAAATAGGTGATTGATAAATCTTTGCTCAGCTAGTTATACTGAATTAACCCTCAACTTCATTCTGGCTCTAAAAAGTATGATTCTGAACATTTTTTAAATAATATTTTGATCCAGTATGCAATATAGAAGATGATTGTAGTTTCTCTTTATGAAAATACTTTGTAAGTTGCCTCTGAGAATTGTCTCCTTCCCCGTCTCCACTGAGAGAGCAGACAGTGGCTGTAAAGATAGCTTCCTTCCCTTTTCTCTTTCCTGTCTCCTAACATGCAGGACAGGGCTCCCTTTTGTAGGCCTGACTGGGTCAGGAATCAGGGCATGGGAGGTGTAAGCGAAGGAAGTAGCGGGGAGAATGATTTTGATGTTCTCTATACTGTCACGTGCCGCATAATGACTTTTGAGTCGATGACGGACCAGGTATATGATGGTGGTCCCATGGAATTAGTGCCCTAGAGCCTAGGTGTGTAGAAGGCTATACCATGTAGGTTTGTGTAAGTGCACTCTATGCTGTTCAAACAAGGATGAAATTGCCTAATGATGCATTTCTTAGAACTTATCCTCATCATTAAGTGATGCATGACTGTATATTCATTTACTCATTCATTCATCCGTTTCACAGATGATTACGCGGCACCTATTTATTGAACATGTGTGCGCCAGCCCTGTGCTAGGTGCTGTAAATACAGGAATTTTCCTGACAGATATAGTCACTGCCCTCATGGAGCTTTTAAACTAGTGAAGAAGACAAACATTAGTAATTGTAAGTTTGATAAATGTTACAAAAGGGACCATACTGTATAGTTTAAAGAGATTATGACTTACCAGATCCATGGAAAAAGTGACAGATTGAGGACCTAACAACAAACCAGCGCAAATTTTTAGGCAGGCGGTAGAAATAATGTGCTTCTCCCTTGAAGCCCTAACAGTGATTAATGTTTGCCACCTGAGCAAGCGCGTGATGCCAATACCAAGTGCTCTGTGTCCAGGTGTCTTAGCTACAATAAGAGAATCCCCCTGTTCAACTGGCTAAAACAATAAGGAAAATGTATTTTGCCACATAATAAAAGCCCTGAGGTAGGGTAACCCCAGCACTGTGACAATGTATCATCGAGGTCCCTGGCTCTTTCTGTCTTTCTGCTTTCAACTCTCAGGGTGCTAGCAGTGTCCAAGAGCTGGCACCTCTTATAGTTGTAAGACAACAACCCTGGTTCCAAATGTCACCTTCAGAGACAACAAAAGGCAGACATTTTATTTTTTCTTTCTCTTTTCAAGAATGAAGTCTCTTTAGCAAATTTCCTGTCATATTCCATTGAGCCGAATTCAGTCACACATCCCCAGAGAAATTTCTAGAAAGGAGAATGGTATCACCATGAGTGGCTTAATTAGGAATTACCCCTGAGTCTCCAGGAAGTAGACTCCTTGGTGAAGTGGTTGCCCAGACAGACTGTTTCTCTGGCAGGAAGGAGGAAAGAGCCAGTGCTGTCGGGTAGGTAGCCTGTGGCGTCTGCCACCACCCAGCGCTTCTCAGTGACGTTGAGGGTGGTGAAAGGTGGTTCCCTGCCTTCTCCTCTCCTGGCAACTCACTGTCCCACATGACATCAGAGAGTTTAGAAGAGGAGGCTGTAGCTGTGACTGATAGCCCAAATGTGCCTCAGGTAACACAGAGAATGCTCAGATAAAGAAAATTATTGTGATGGGTTTATCTCACCAAAGAAGAGCTGTACTGTTTAGGAAGTAAATGTTCTCACCATGTCCATGAAGAAATGCAAACAAATACTAGATGTGTAGCAACTTATACACAACCCTTCTCAGCTCCAAACTGCTGAAGTAATGCCCCTAGACTTATTCCTGGTAATGTAATATCATCAAAATATAATTCTGCTTATAATCAAATCAAAATATAATCAAACCAAAATACATTTACAGAACACTTGGGATCTGCTGCAGTCTTTGCTAAGCACTGGCCTTGACCCTAAGTGGGGGAGAAGAGATGTATTAAACCAAACTAGGGTATAAGGTGCAATGCAGTAAATGGGACGGGACAGAAACGTTCCATGGGAGAACAGAGAACAAGTAAAGAAAGTAAATAAATAAATGAGAGAAAGAGAGAGAGAGATTGATTGATTGATTAAGGAAAAGAATCTTTAAGCCTGGATCTTGGGAAATGAATAAAATGAGTAGAAAAAATTGAGGAAGGCCACTCCAGCTGTTGGAAAGCATAGAATATCCTTAGATAATGGACAATACAATGGATTGATTGGAGAATGATGACCATAAAAAGAAATACTAAGAGATAAAGCTGAAAAGATAGATTGAGATCACATAATAGAAGATTTCAATGGCATATTAATTAGTTTAGGCTTTGTTCTGTAGTATTATAGTGAGTCATTGACAGTTTTTGAGCAAGAGAGCTACTTGATAAGAATATATGCTTTAGGAAAAGTTCTCATGTACCAGTGTGTAACAGAGCTTTCATGAGGAGAGAGATTGGAAGTACAGATATTAATTATGAGAAATTGCGGTACAGGTAAAAGATAATTAGGACATGAACTAAAGTAATGGTAATAGGATAGAAAGAGGTATATGAAACCTTTTCTTGTAGTAAAGAACTCAGCATTGTTTGGACATGGTGTGCAGAAGACAAAATATAAGGTTTCACTTTGAACAATGGGAAGAATGGTAGTGATATTATTTCTGACATTAGCAAAGCAAGGAGGAGTAACCAGCTAGGGGAAGAGAAAATATTAGTTTAATTTAGGATCATTGAGAAGTGGAAATACATAGAATTTCAATGATGATGTTTAGGAGCAAAATCTTGACTCAAGCTACATTGATCTTGTATCTGAAACCTATGTAACTTTAACAAATATTATTAAATGAAAACATATATAATAACATAGCATATTTTATTAAGTAGAACCCACCCAAAAGTTCATTTTATTTAGTGGTACAAAGTTACACTGTATAGGAAATTCTAGTTCGGTTTCAATAAATCTTGCCACAAATTGAATCTTCTGAAATTTAGCAGTTTGTTCAGATGTCTCTAGGCACCTGTTACTCAGAGATTCTCTATTTTAATAAACACAGAATGCTTTACATTAGTGACGCATTTCAGAAACTGCACTCATGAAAGGTTGTAATGATATAGACTCCTTGGAAAATTGGGCCACATCTTGATAGAAGTCGTAGTTGTAGCCTCGGTAATCTGTTGGCTCTCTAGGAGAACCTTGACGAAATAGTGTTGGTTCTTTTACTACAAGGATTTGTCTTCTACAGACTTACGCCCACTCGGGCCTTGTTTACTCTTGCTGCCTTTCTTAGTCATGTCTTTCTGTCAACAAGTTGTAACTAATTCCCCTATATTATTGTTTCCTCTAAGGACGTTTGCATTTTAACAAGTCTCTGAATACACAAGAAGTATGCAAGACCTAATGGACTGGATATCTAACAGAATAATTATTTTATAATGAGCATTATTTTTTGAGGGTAGAGGAGCAGCAGAGCAATTCCAACACACCTTAAACCATGCCTTCTAATTAGCTTATGTTCATAGCACCAGCACTAACTCCTAGTTTGGAATCATAAAATCTTCTGGAGTTTGCAATATTCTGTACTCCAGTGACCCAGTTCAGTGCAGAAATCCCATCTATAAATTCCTCCACAAATAATAGCCGATGTCTTTAGAACAATTCCCAGTCCTTGGAACTCACTGTTTCACAACGTAAACAATTTAAGGTTTTTAATTTGTAAAAATGTTTCCTTAACTGTAAAATGCATTAATTCTGTACTCTGGGGCTAATGCCTGTTCTTACATGCCAGCTATCCAAATCAGAAAGGCATGTAACATGTTCCTCACAGTACCACCTCCCTAGTCTTCCCTCTTCCAGACCAAATACCTCTAATTTCTTTAATAGATTCTCATGATACTTTCCAGACCTCTTACTATCACATATCCCTTATCAAAATGCACCCGTTGTTGTTCACACTCCTCTTACGTTGTGTCTCTAGAATGAACAGCACAGAATTCCAGATATAGTCTGGCAAGAATGACAGAGAGTGCCCCATTGCCTCCCATTGCCTCGATCCTCTTCTCTTCCAGTCACATTAGCTTCACTGGCAGCCATCACATTTTCTGCTCATATTGTATTTGCATCAAATAAAAACTTTAGTTTTTCTGTATGTGTACTTGTATTATGTCATATCTCCTATATTCTTTATTTATTCATTTAATTCTAACCTAAAATCCCAAATTGAACATTAAACGTGAACAAAAACAAACAGTATTGTTTTTGCCTCTAACCCATTAATGGAGAAGATAAACACATACTAGAGCAGAACAATTCTCTGTTATTAATCTGTTGTGATTGTACCATCTTCCACAAGCAGCAGATAGATCTATTCTCTCAGCTTCTTGTTGTTCCAAGCTTAGCTTTAAAAGTCCTTTTTATTATCGTTACCATTTTACAAGTCTCATTTCTTTTTGCCCTTTCATCTTTTTGACTTTATTCTTGTACCTTTAAACGACATTGTAGCTCAGCATTACAGGGTTATTTCAGATATAGAAAGTAAAAAAAAACTTGGATTTCTATGCTGTATTTCCTGGCTTGTCCAAAGTGTTCTATGCCATTGGTATTTCCAGCTACTGAGCCAGTGAATTGAATACAGATTTTCCCTGTGAAGAATCCACAGTGGCAAAATTGGATGTATTAATCAAGTCAAGAAATTCATCAAATTTTTAATTCCCTGGGAAGCAGGATTTGGTGCCAGAACAAATTTAAAGTTTCTAAAGAAGTCATTTGAACGTCTGTCACTATGAAATATAACCCTGCAATAGGTAACATGTCTGAATTCTTGAGCAGTTCCATGTTTTGAACCTGTATATCCTCCATATCAAATAGCAAGACATCAACTTTCAGTCAGATCTGTGGAGAATAGGTGGTGACTGTCTTCCCCAGAAACTCTATCGAGTAAGGGGAGCTGTTTTGGAGGTAATGCCAGGCAAGGTAGAAGAAATGTTTTAAGGATGCTTTTAACTGTCACTTCAAAATAAGATGATGCATTTGGAAAGATAAGAGGGAAGTCTGATTTGTATCACTAAGGTTTTGAACATGGTCTTCATGGTGAATGCTGAAGGACGTAGTATTGTTTCTGCAAAAGGAATCTACTGCCCTATTCTAGAAAATGAGAAACAACAACAGCAACAACCCTTTGCCTATACATTGTCTTGCATTGGTCTTTTTAGCTGCCGTTGTTCAGTGTACTAATCACTAGCGTTCTTTAATACAGTAGATAGCAATGTGGGTGATGCAGAACTGAGACCTAAGTATCCTGGGTAAGCAGGCAGGTTACACATGACGTGCTTAGGAAGATAAAATACATTTTCTTGATGTGTCACATTTGTTACATTGTTTAGCTATAGAGAAAGAAAGAAACATATGCCCTTTATGTTACCAGAATCATTATTGTATTTCTTTCATCACATTTCTTCACCTGGAGCATTATCAAATCAGCATTGAATCAAAAGGAAAACGGCTGAGCCCCCAGGGACAAACTGCTCGTTCTAACCTGTTCTGAATAAAGCAAATGATGATGCCACATTTAGTATGATGTGGGGGAGAGTGTGGATGTTGGGGACGTCATTTGAGGGCCTCTCTTTGCTAGCCATTTTAATTAAGTTACTAGTTTAGTATTCTTGGCCCCCCTATAAGGTAGGTTCTGTTAGCCTCCTGTCACAGATCAGGAAACTGAGTCCTTTAAGTAACTACCTACCTTCCCTCTGACACACAGCTGGTGAAGGGTGAGCAGTGTACTGCAAAGCCCACATTCGTTCTTCTAGACCATGGTGCCTCTTTCTGTCTGTTCATGGGTGTGCCCGTGTGGTTGGTGGTGATAGCGGTAGCATCATGGATGATGACTTATTTCAGTAATGGTCAAAATGATTTTGATACAGTTCTGGAGAAATAGGTAGCATGACAAAATTAGACACAAATTCATGGCACAGACAAGCTTCTCTCTCATCCATTAACTTCCCTCAGCACCCCACCATCACCCCCCACAAATTCTTCCCCAGAAATTCTTCCTCGTGACCCCTGTCACCATCCTCCATAAGAAAAAAAGAGATAAAATGATTATTGTGATTTCTCCATATTCTAGAGTAGAATATAAATGTCTCGTGGTTCTGTGTTCACAGTTAAACTCCTCTGATGCACTCCATCCATTTAAGTTTACTGTGTAATATTCAGAGTAAACTTTAAGCCCTCACAGCTTATTTATAAGGTGTGTGTCTTTGGTGTACACAGATGCATATCGTTCTGAGAGCATAAACAACACTAAAATCAAATGTTTTAAAATTATTCGTCAGCATGCTGTTGAGGTGGGTGTGGAAATAATGGTATGATAGCAGCCCCCTTTCCAAATGGTGTTTCAAACTGTTACAATGTTGAAATGTTAAGAGGAGTGATCAGAAAGTATGGCTTGTGAAGAATATGAGAATCCAGGCCAAAAATATTTAAAGCTAAGGGAACAGATGAGTAAATAGTTGGATTTGACCCAAGATCTCTGAAATATTATCATTAAACTTCTGCAAGATGTACTATTTAAAATGTAAATTCAGACTCTGACATTTGCAACCTGTACACAGAGTTTCTAATAAGCAAATAAGGTCACTTGGATGATTACTGGAGTGTGATCGCTGAAGCTGAGATGCTGCTGCGCGTTACTTAGTTTACAGAAGCCTTTGGAGCGTGGTTATGTAACACTCCGTGTTTATCAGAATCTGTGCTTTATGCAACAAATAAAAACAAAGGATTTAATTTAGGATTAGCTAAATGCCATGTTCTATCAAGATTTTATATATAAAGGTTAATTTCTAGACTAAAAAACTAGAGCATCTCAACTTTCTGGTTTATAGATGTTTTGGTAAAAAAAAAATCTTTTAAAAAATACAAGATTTTCTCATAAAAGATCTGCAACAGTGACTTTGAATACATGCAAGCATCTTTCTTTTTCTTGTGTATGTGAGTGTGTGTATTTGTGTATGTGTGTGTGGGTATGTGTGTCTGCTTTTACTGTATGCTGCAATTTAATCATGCTGTTCTTTCTGTGAAGAGACAGACAATACTACGAACCATTTGATATTTAATCTAGGTCCCCTTTTTGTTTCTATAGCTTCAAAAATGGATGTACACTCATTGCCTATGTTAGCCTTCTTTAGTTTCAAAATGCCAGTAATACTTTTAAACATTACCTAGCGGTCTTTTTGATCATTTTTCATTGTTAAACACTGTCCAACAATCCCTGTAATTTAATGATAATGACAGACACGTACCCCCACCTCCACCAGCAATAAAGAGCCTCTGATTTAGCCTCATGTTTCTACCAGAAATTTGAGATGAATCACAAAGTAAGAAAAATATTTTGCATGATTAAAATATTGCAACTGCTGTAACACTTTTAGATTGACTTAACATATATTCATAAGACGATAGGCAGTACTGAATAATGAGCAAGCCCTTACTACACACAAATGGTTTTAGGTTTTTTTGTGACTAGCTGAGTGCTATTCAGTGTCTCAGTGCTCTGAGATATTCAACAGCATTTCTGTTTTTTTGATTCATAGCTCAGTTGTACAGTGATGATCTCCTTTGGTTCCAGAAATTCATCTGACAATAGCTCAGTTAAGATTTTTCTCCTCTATTTCTTGTTCTTCTGTGGGAAAAAGAAATCAGAAACATTATTGTAACCTTTAAAAACAGTACATACTGACCTAATAACTTTATCACTAATAAGGGGGAAAAACATTAGTGCCTATGGTGATCATTTTTACCAATTCGTAAAAAGAGTTACTATTATTTGGAAGTTGACTCCAAGATACATGGTAAGACTGAGAGTCTTACCTGCAATTAGCAATTATATCTTTAGTTAGAATATGTTAGGTACTCGCAACTCGTAAATTCTTGATGGATGGATGGATGAGTGATGATAAATAGAGGGATGGGCAGACAGATGGGTGGATGGATGGATGATGGATAGACGGATGGATGGATGGATAGAGGATACAGCTACCTAATGGTGAAAGAACCCCTGAAGTGGTTTAAATTTAAATAATTAAAACACAAAGATTAGTATAATCTGTTGCTTTTCCCTTAGAGCAGATATTTAATTAAATGGTAGAAAGGAAAAATTGATTAAATATTATCAATAAAATGCATCATAATTTTGTAGAATTTGAAATTAATGCACTAGAATCTGTTGTCAGAATACTTGCTGAACAGACTTGCATAATAAGATCTACCATCTATTACAATCTTATTATATGCCTGGCTCTCTGCAAGCACCTTACACTATCTCATTTGGTGGACCTTTTCCTTGCCTAGGGAACAACATTGCAAATGTGGAAGAAGGGCATCTACAAGGAAAACGTTGGCCTGAAAGATTTCATATCTAACCTTTCTTTTAAAATAGTCCTTTATTTAATCAGTCCAAAACAGATGGTTCTCTTCTATTATAAAAAATCGATTGTATTTGTCACCTTTATATCTGATGCTAGTGTTTCTTAAATAGAGCATTCTGTGTCTAAAGTAAATTCTTAATATTGAATGTTAAATTACTTTTTCTTTCTGAATCTTTGTAGAAATTAGCCTTTTTTTTTCAATGAGTATCTCCTGCCTGCCGAAAGCTGTTTAGATCTTCTATAAGTGAGATATTTTCATTTCTACCAGTTTCTGTTAAGGTGTTCTAACTCAGAATTTCACAGGGTCAAACTGAGTGGTCAATATTTCATTTATATGTGAAAATGGTGCCTGAATACCCCAGAAAATTTCTTAAAATTAAGCCATGATGTAACTACTAGCTCCACATAATTATTTAAGGGCTCCCAAGAATATATGGTTGTGGGGCTGGCCCCATGGCCTAGTGGTTAAGTTTGGCATGCTCCACTTCAGCGGCCCAGGTTCGGTTCCCACGTGTGGACCTACACCACTCGTCAGCGGCCATGCTGTGGCAGTGTCCCACGTACAAAATAGAGGAAGATTGGCACAGATATTAGCTCAGGGCGAATCTTCCTTCCTCAGCGAAAAAAAAAAACATGATAGATGCTACAACCAAAACAAGAGTGTCTGTTTCTCCAGAGAAAAGTGGAAAAAGTAGAGCCATGAACAACATGCTCTTGGAAATAGTGACTTCAGTTATAACCATGTGTAAGAACCATCTCTAATTCTATTAATGTAGTATCTCTTGGCCTAATGGTGGAAAAATGCCTAATTAATTCCTATTATATTTGTGAAATTTATTTTTGAAATTAATTATGATTCTTTTTTGGTAATTAGGTGGTATCAATTGTTGAATAAGGAAAGTATTCTTTAGACATAAAGAAAAATTATTTAATTAATGTACAACTTAATGAAGTGCAATCCTATTACCTTTTATTGACAGACAATAAGTGTTTTATTACAAGAACATTAATTAAAACATAAAATTGTCTTCCTTGTCTGTAAAATTATAAACATTACTGTAATTTTTTTTCCCCATGAGCTCTTTATTATTTAGGGAGATAGTTTTCACTTTCCTACCTTCCCTGCCAACACTCTTCATTTTTTTCCAGCTAAAGAAAACAAGTTTCTCTGGTGGTAGCATTCTTTTCTGACTCTAAGCTTAATGTTATTTTCTTCAGTCTGTTCTCTTCCCCTAACGTTTTTGTCTCCCGAAGGCTCATGTAACTGATGCGGCCGCAGTAGTAGCAGGTATTTCTGGTTCTTGTATTTGTGAACGTGGGGAAATTTGTTCTGGTCACTGGGATAGTGGTTCAGAGCACGAGCACTGTAATAAGACCATTTGAGGGTTCAATTTCCATCTCTTCCACTTACTCGTGTTGTGAAAGTGACCTCTTTGTTTCCTAGTCTCCTCATCTTTAAAACACCAACACATAGAATTATTGTCAGTGTTAAATGAGTTAATGCCTATGACAGGCTTAGCAACAGTGTCCTGCACACAGTTTGAGCTCAGTGTTTGCTGCTGTGATTATTACTGTCATCATTCAAAAGGTTCACTAGAAATTTGATGATAAAAGGAAGGCGAGGAAAGGGTACCAATCCTCTCTGCTGCCCACATTCTCTCGTCCTCCTTTTTCATTTCCTGTTCCCCAGTTCTCCACCGCAAAATGATTTCTGTCCTTTCACAGTCCTGGAATTACGCATCTTCCTCCTCCTGCTAAATCCTTCCTCCCTCCTGTCCCGTCGGCCCACCTTTCTTCCTCACCCCCTTTCTCCATACGCTGCAGCACTATTTTGATTTTCTTGTCCTCTTTACTCACTCTTTGTGGTAGCTTTTTCCCTCAGATCCAAATCCAATCATTTCTTCCCTTTCCTGGCACTCTTCCTTGAACAACTCGCACATACTCGTAGCTTCAACTGTCAGCTCCGTGATGATGGGCCCTCATCATCCCTCCCACCTTGATCTGTGCCCTGTTCACCAAGTGCAGTTTTGTGATGTTTAATGACTGTTAGGAAATACTGGGCAGCATGAAATCATAGATTTTTGAGAGGTAGAAGAGTTCTAGCATGACCTGGTTTAGCCCATTCAAATTAAATAGAATTGGCTGGGTTAGGAGACGGTTTCCTATTTATTACCAGAAGTTAAATTTGCATAGCACTCCACAGTGTATATGTGCTTTTATTTACATTGACTCATCTTATCCTCACAGCGTCTTAGTGATGCGGGTCAGGCAAGTATTTTTGTCCTCAACCTAAACAGGAACAGCAGAAAGATTTATAACTTTCTCAAGATCATATTCCTAGTAAGTGAATAAATGTGATTTAAATCTAGTTCTTCTAAGTTCAGCATAGTTTTTCATTTGGGCACCTGATAATTTATCGTTTTCTTGTCCTGTAGAAATGCCATTAAAATAGATAAAGCGTGGCTCGCTAATTACTTATAATTTTATTTGTTTTCCCTGCTTCTCTTTGTAAAAGTTAATGGTGCCTCTTACTAAATGTCATTTTTCTGCAGTGTTATACTATCCTAGTTTCTGACACTCAAAAGCACAGATCAATTTAAATGGAATATTTTAAAAACAAACATATCCACTTTAAAAGGGTAGAATAACTTTTTAAGTAAAAAGATGACTACTCAGATCTTGTATTAAAGTAGGATATAAACCTAAGCGTATTTCAACTTCAAGTGCTGATTGAGAAAGCGTCATGATAAGTGCTGAAGGATATTAGAGGATAAAAGCGTTTTTGAAGTAAACATCCCATACAACAGAGGAAAGAACGCTCTACAAAGAGGTGAAAGATGAGTTCTACTGTCATCAGCTTTCTTAATAAGCTGTTGCTCATGTTCTTCCTTGAGTGTAGAAGTTATGATTTGCACACTAGTCCCGTGTTACCGGCATAGGTTTACAGCATGGGTGTTGTAATCTATTTTAGCCACACACAATAGATACAGCCTTGGACAAACTGAGGGAGATGAGCTATCCTGTAGATTTATCTTAAAAGCATTTAATTGTACATATTTCCTTTTCTCACCTTAATAATTTTTATTATAGGAAATTTATTCCTGGTGATATTTGGTCTGCTGACTGCCTCTGACGACTTACCTAAGGGCTATATAGCATCATCTTGCTGGATTTGATGAACTCTCTCATCACCATAATAGTCTCATCACTTTGGAATTTTAATAATAATTGGATAGTCTAAATAAAACTCACATTTGTGAAATAACCTTCAAAATAAATAATTAAATCTACGTAGAATTTGCCAGAAATTTTGCTCATTTGAATTATGTAAATCATCCCCAGGAAGAAGGTGTAGGGAAAGACAGAAATCTCTTATAGAGGTTGTATTTTAATAGAGACAGAAAAATATAATAATTAAATTTATAATATGTTAAAAGTTAATAATGCTGTAGTGTAAAATCAGGACCAGTACAAGAGGGTGTAAGGAGGTGTTTAATGTTCAGTTAGGGTGCTCAGAGTAGGAAGAAGCTCGAGAAGCATTTTCCTTTAAAAAAAAAAACCTTAAAATTTAAAAAAGTATGTAGTCCTCAAAGAGTTGGATCTACTGTCCAATTAAGCTTTAATGTTAAATTTTTTGTGTAACAGGAAACGTGTTTCGATCCTAATGAGAACAAAGGCAATGAGGAGAATGGAATGGAAAAAAAGGTCATTAAAGAAGAGGCCAAGTTGGGTGTAAAAAGTAAGACCAAGAATAAATAGACCCACTTTTACATTTTTCCTCACTTAAGACAGCAGTTTAAATGGTCCAGGGTCTATGGTAATAATAATAAAAACAGCAGCTAATGATTTGAGCGTTTTCCCCAGTGCTAGACGCTGTGTTAAGCACTCGATGTACGTTGCCTCAGTCATTCCTCACAACAGCCCTCTGGTGTAGAACCTCCATTATCCAAGGAGAAACTGAGCCTCTAGGAAGTTCAGTAACTTGCTCAGAGACACACGCTTGGTAATTGGCAGAACTGGGGTTAGAGTGTAATTGTTGGACCCCAAAGCCTATCGATGCACCCACCATATTTTACCATTTCAGGATGCTTTCTCCTGTTCTGTCTGCCTGCCTGAAATGGCTCAAATGATGCTTGCTTACTGCTTAAAATTGTCATTATTTTTCAGGGACTTTGAAGTTTCCACTTATCTTTTCCATTTACATATGTTGTGTTGGACTCCATTGAAGGCTATATTAGAGTAAATTTGGGCAAAGGTGTTTCTAGCCTAAGTCAAAATTCTTTTGAGTTCAAAAGCACAATGTGTTTGTAAAAAATGTTGAATCTGCCTGGTTGAAACTCATTTTGATGACCAAGTATGTGGTTAAAAGGTGAATAAAAAATCTGTTATTTTTTCGTCTGCTGTTCTAAGTAATTGCTATTGCTTCATCAAATAATTGAATTTACAAGTTCTTTGAGTAATCCTTAATGGCACTCAAAGAGCAACAATTTTAGAGGGAGGTTAGGCTAGAAGTGTGAGCATAGTTTTTCATTATTATTCTTTAAGCGTGGGCATTTTTTTCCATTATTATTCTTTCTTGAGTTATTAAGAAACAATGGCATTTTTTAGTTCAAGTTATATCGTCTTCTAGAACAAAGAAAAATTCCTAATTAGATTAGTCAAAGTATTCTGTAAAGTATTTAGAATAATTTTCCTGTTTGCATAGAGAAATATATAGTACTCAGTATTTTGTCTTATCATTCGATTTGCTATTTACTGATGTGTGTCATTAAGCATGCCAAAGAATATACTAATAATTTGCATAAAAATGCATTTCAGAAAGCATAGCAATCTGTTATTTAATGCAGTAGATAATATTTGAGCCCTTTAACCTTTAAGTTTTTTTTGTTGAGATTCTTCATTGTATAGTTTCTAAAAATTTACAGCCAAGGAAGTAAACTTGCAGGAATTGGAGTTAAGTTTTCAGTCTAAAATCAGAAACCTATTGCTGATGAAATGAATACATCCTAGATTATACTAGAAATATATTTCTATTTTGCACTTAATTAAAGTATGTGTTGTCATTTAAACTTTTAATGAAGACAGTGTTCACAAACTTGAATGCATATGTAGCTCGTGATGAAGATATTGGTTTTTTCAAGGACACTAAAATTTTAATGTGAACTAATAAGAGTGAAAAAAAAAAAACCATTGCTCCCTTAAAGAGAAGCTGCATTTAGCATTCATTGTATTTTAAAATATCCTTAGACTACATTCAATAGTAAATTCTGTATTTATTTTCACATTACTCTCTGTTTTAATTTTATTTTAGAAATATTGTAATATTTGGGGATTTTTTTTAAATTGAAGTCAAGGAGAGAAAAAAGCTAAATGGATATTTTCCATTGAAGGTAACATAGCTGTAAATGCTACATTCATAAAATAGTTTTGAAAATATGATTGAAATATCGTAACTCCTTTCCAGGGTTGAATTTTTAAATTAATACGTATTTTAGATCACAGAAGTAAAGATGGAAATGCCTAAATCAGATACACACACACACACCCCCCTACCTCACACTAACACACCCCTACCTCACACTAACACACGTACACATTCATAAAATATACAGTAACACATTAGAAGTCTTTGCTACTCCTGCATTTGGAAAGAGAACAGAGAGAGCAACTAAAAGTTGTAATGTATGTCTAGGACAATAAACTAGGCCTAAGTTGCTATATTTATAAAATAAAGGGACAGATCTACTTGAGATGCTGTACGGCCATAACCTAAGATTTTGTGGATTGTAGCTGGCAAAAAATAAAATTCAATTCAGGAAACATAAAAAGAGGAGGAATATGTTAGAACATTGTGGCCAGTCATATGCTACTAGTTATTTTTAGACTGTTAAAAACATAAAATTTTCCCTGCTTTCCAGCACCTGTTCTTACTCTACCAGATATTCGTTCTCAGTTTCTTAGAATTTCCTATGGAATGTTTTCTGCCTTTGATGTAGATTCTCTCCTAGGGTCCCTCAGCTCCCAGAAGTTATGGCAATCATAATAATATGGGTGGGTTGATTAAAGAATAAGATCTAAAGATAACATACTAAATTCATATATTCTTTTTTTTAACCTTTTGACCCCCTTCACTCATTTCTCTCACTTCCCAACCCCCGCCTCTGGCAACCACCAGTCTGTTCTCGGTGTCTATGAGCTTGTTTTGCTTGTTTGTTTTTAAATATTTAAATATTTTTAAATGACATCCAAGTGGATAGAGACCTGTTTGATCTTCTTTTTAAAAAAAAATCTCCGGCGGCTGGCCCCGTGGCATAGCGGTTAAGTGCTCGCGCTCTGCTGCTGGCGACCCAGGGTTTGGATCCCGGGTGCACACCAACAGGCCGCTTGTCAAGCCATGCTGTGGCGGCATCCCACATAAAGTGGAGGAAGATGGGCACAGATGTTAGCCCAGGGCCAGTCTTCCTCAGCAAAAAGAGGAGGATTGGCATGGACTTTAGCTCAGGGCGGATCTTCCTCACCAAAAAAAAAAAAAAAAAAAGAAAAACTCCGTAAAAAATTCTATCATTCTTTCCCTACTGTATATTCCCAAATTGAGCAAGGTAAATTTTTTGGTCCAATATTTTATATTCACCAATTTCGTATTCATATATTCTAAGATGTACATTTTTTTCACATTTCACGTCTTCAGTTGGGGTATGTCTTACAATGATTGGCATGGTAGTGAAATTTTTTTCTCTTTATTGGAGATATATAAAAAATTCATCCTAAATCGGTGATGACTTAATTTAAAGATACATGGTAACTTACTAACTTTTCCATCTTTATGATCATCTAGTCATTGGAGAACCCCTTTTGTTGTCACTCAATTTGAAACCTTGGGGATTGTACCTTATAATACATTTCCTTAGCTTCATCAGCGGAAGTGAAGTGAGTTTAGTGCAGAATGATATAAATGATAGTACTTCTTACATCAAAATCCTTATACTTTGAGCAGACACTTTATCAAGTGGCTGAGCAAACACAGCAGCTTTTGAAGTATTTGAAGAGCCATTGAATTTAAGAGTCTTCATGCCTTCACTGTTCTTCAATCTTATTAGTACAGGTCTTCAGACCATGGCTCTTCCTCGGTTCAAATTTAAGGATGTAGATTATAATATAATGCTTAAAACTTTTTATCTACTTCAACCTGTTGATAGATTTATCAAATATACCTAGGAAGCTCTTAAATTTAAAATAAGAGGAAATCACAATATTTTAAAATGACATTCAAATGGATAGGGAACTATTTGATCTTCTTTTTAAAAAAATCTCCATAAAAGGGGCCAGCGCAGTGGCGTAGTGGTTAAGTTCATGTGCTCCAGTTCAGCCTAGGTTTCGCAGGTTCGGATCCTGGGCGTGGATCTACACACTGCTTATCAAGCCATGCTGTGGCAAGCATCCTGCATATAAAGTAGAGGAAGATGGGCACGGATGTTAGCCCAGGGCCAATCTTCCTCAGCAAAAAGAGGAATACTGGCAACAAATTGTTAATGCAGAGCTAATCTTCCTCATCAAAAAAAAAATCTCCATAAAATAATTTTATCATCCTGTCATTCTTTTCCTATGGTATTTTCCCAAATTGAGCATGTAAACTTTTTGGTCCAATAGTTTATACTCACCAGTAATATGACCAGATGAACCTAATGAACAAGAAATAGATCTAGAACAAATAGAATAAATGTCAGATATTCAGACTCCATAAGGAATGTTAAGAATTCAGTCCTTTAACACGATCTTTTAAATTTAATTAGATTAATCATTTAGATGAATATCATCGTATCTGCTTTTGTTATTTTTATTCTTCTCATGTCATGTTCATTCTGGCCTCTTTATTCTTATAATCTCAACTTGAGAATTAAACAAGAAACAGCATATGAAAACACTTTGCCTGATTCTTGGCAGAAAACAGGTGTCCACTGGTAGAGTGATTAGATCTACGTTTGACTTTTGTGTGCATGCCAGCTCTGCCACTAAACTGATTGTGTGTCTTTGAACACAGCTCTTCTCCCCTTCCACTTCTGTTTCCCCAAATTGAACATCAGTTTCCTTACCATCTGACCACCATCAGTTGTACTTGCAAAATCTTATTGATTTATCTCTCTCTCTCCATTCGCATCATCAGAGTTTAGCCATACTTACTGTCCTTGGAGCATTGTTAGATTCCTGGCTGGTTTCTCTGATTTAATCTTTCCTGTGTCAATCCTATTATACTCCCGACCTCCAGGTTAATTTTCTTGATTGTCCTACCCTTTCTCAAAAATCTTCAACCTTCTCATACTTAGTTACCAAAATAAATCTTAGCCTAGCACAGCCCTCGAAAGTCTTTATGCAGACAGTCATCCCTATCTTTCTTCCTGGCTCTCCCTCTCGTTGCATGTTGCTGTCCGTTTTATTTATCGACTCTCCTGTGCATGTCTGATCTCCCCTTATAGGCTGTAAGTTGCACATAAACTAAGACCATCTCTTAAGTCATTTTTTTAAATCTTGTGCAGTGCCTCATACATTGTATGTATTTACTAAGTGAATAGGGCAGTAAGGATAATTTATTCTACTTTCTTCTAATATAAAAAACTAAGATAGGTAAATTGACCTTTCTTGGTGAATCAGAATTGTCATCCTGAATATCAGTTTCAAAGATGTACTCAGAACCTATTACGAGAAGGTACTCTGTGGGGTGTAGGGGGATAGCTATGAATAAAACAGGTGATGTGGAAGCGTTGAAGTGCCCTGCTAAATTTGTTCTGTCTACTATGGAATTGGAAGCCATATGAAGAAGGTAGTGTAAGTGTAAATTGGCTGAGTTATATTTTCAGAAAGATGTTCTTTAATGGAAGATGGTGCTATGTAGGGGTTTGGGGACTGTGTGGGTCCCATGTTGTGTGTGTATGTGTGTCTGTGTGTGTGTGCACATGAGAAAGAGGGAGGGAGGGAATGCCTGAATGAGGAAACAGAAAAACAAAAATACAGTTGCTCAAGTAACCTCTTTAAAATTTTTTGTTCTAAGCAGTGTTCCTGAAACATGGGGTTTCCTGATTCTTGAATAATATGTGGTAGTAATTTACAGTTATAAAGCTCCTTCACAATCATTACTTTTAATCTAGTGTTTTGAATTGTTGGCATTTCTGGAGTTTAAGGGTTGCATTTTCTAACGGAGGTTATTGTGTTTCCTAGGTAATAAAGTCACAGGGCTGGGTAATTCCAAACGAGGCCACAGCAGAATTTTTTCTTTAAATTATAGATCAGAGAAATGTATCTAAACTAATATTTTGAAACTTTCTTTATGGCTTTTGTAAGTTTTGCTTTATGGCTACAAATTTTATATATTGAGTGAATAGATTCTAACCATTTTCAGTATGATTATCCTTTTCAATGACCAAAAGAAATGGATCATTATATGACAATTGTTCTTTCAGTAATCTTTGAATGAGAAAATATATAGGCAAAAACTTACTATAAATTCTGTGACTTGTTAAATGAATCTGCACTTTACTAATTAAAAAGTGTGCACATTCTGTGAAATACAGTATCAAATGTGTATAATAACATAATTTAGTCCAGACAATGCCTAATGCACATATAGGTTCCCAGTCCCTTATAATAACACAATTGCTCATTCAGTGAGACCTTTCTAATAACACCTTTCTAATCACTACCAGTGATTGTTAACTCACAGGTTGGGGACCACTGCTTTGGATGATATACTTGCTTTCTCTGGCCACTAATTTAATAATTGACACTCTATTGCAAAAGTTTTAAAAATTATTCTAGGACGTTATTCTCTAAACTGTACTCTTTTTGGTTTTATTTTTGTGTTTTGAAGATTTGTATAAGTATTTATTTAATGAACTAAGATGAAGAACAAAAGCTAAACTTTTATTTTAATAGTTCCTTTCATTCCACAATGCTTCATTTGTTTACTATGTCCCAATTATTTATTTTCACTATCCATAGTTCACCATTAAATAAGTTGGTATACTCAAATTTTTTTCAGCTATATTAAGTGACTTTAGAGTGTGCCTGTGCCTGGTAGTCATCTTTTGAATTCCAATCTCTCCTTTAAACACACTAATGTGCTGATTATCAGCCTGAATTTAATCAGAGCAGGATGACCTGGATTGATGGAGATGGAGTCACCACTCCCAGCAAAAGTTCCTGGAGCAAGCCATCTGCATCTCTTACCCAGACAGAGGTTCCCTAGGCATAAAAATGATGGTCATTGTTTGTTACCCACATGTACTTTTAATGTGATAATTTTTGCTCTAATGAAAATATACAAACATTTCTGAGATTTAAGATTTATATATCAGGAGAAGAAAACACAAAGCACTTATACCTATCTATATCCCTTCTTAGGCTATAAGAAATTTAAGATTTCTAAGTACCTATGTATACTTACTTGAGGAATTTTGTATCAAAGTATCATGTCTAGACATTCTGAGCATAATAAATTTGAACATAATAACCATAGCTTTTATTTTATTGTAAATATGGTAATACTAACATGTCTAATAATTCACTGTGAAAAATCAGCCGTTAAATTGTAGCAGATCTCATGATTGTAACATGAATCCACCTGTGACATGATGGCTCGTATGTTTACATGATCTTGTGTGTTGACAGCAGCATGCTGCCTGTAACCAGGGGGAGGGAGTAAGCCTGCTTCGTTCTGCACTCTTCAGACCACACGTAGACACTCGGTTCACTTCTGTATTCCTCACTTTAATAACCAGGATCTAGAAAACTGGAAGGAATTCAGAGATGGGGAAGTAAAAAGCCATATCAAATGAAGAATGGTCAAAGGTTCTAGGATTATATTCAGTATGTACTTAGTAATATATGTAGAGGACACATGGAGATAGCATAGCTATTAATTAATATTTGAAAAGTTACTGTATTTTGAACGTACTCTTCATGGATTTTCTGGGTAGAAAGTGTCCAAGGAGTCAAATTTCTATTCACTGCGGAGGAGAATTTCTCACAAATGGAATGGGT
Organism: Diceros bicornis minor; assembly: GCF_020826845.1. Classification (NCBI taxonomy): domain Eukaryota; kingdom Metazoa; phylum Chordata; class Mammalia; order Perissodactyla; family Rhinocerotidae; genus Diceros; species Diceros bicornis. Next base: position 11,393,052 of record NC_080766.1, read on the forward strand.
TGCGTTAAGAGATAAGTAGATTCTCCGTTAATTGGTATATTCAGTCCCAGGCTGGAAGACACGTGGTGAGCTGTGATAGGACAACAAGGATCCCCTGGGTATGTGGACTACATAAGCTATAAAGCCCTTTTCAAACATGAGAATCCCTGAAATGTTGGAGAAAAAATGAGTATACAGCACAAATCATGACTTAACAGTGTCCAGAATATTTTCTTTTAAATTGCTGTCCCAGAACGTGTTTCATAATGTCTCATTCAAGTCCTAAACTGTTGTGATTCCTTAAGAGCCATACGTTCAAAATTGTGCTAGATTCAGATGCAGCGGAATATGGGGGACACCAGAGATTGGACCACAATACCGATTTCTTCTCTGAGCCTTATGAACATAATGGGCGTCCCTATTCTCTTTTGGTAAGTAAGGTTTTTAAGATATTTTCATTGCATTTTAATTTAATCCTTTATTTTAAAAGTGATGTTTTTGTCCAAAGAAACAACTCTTCAACGAGTAAGTGACATGCAAAAAAGGCAGGGGTGGGGGAGGAGCAGGGAATGAGAACAGCCCTGAAAACACCAGATGAGGTGTGTGGTGCTGGACTGGACTGGGTTCTGTAAAACTAATAGGCAGGAAAAGCTAATTGGGGAAATTTGAATATTAATAGGATTAAAAATTATTTCTCAGAAAATAAGAGGAAGGCAGTTTTTTTCTATTATGAACATTTCTATTTTTGTGCAACAATTTACTTTTCTTCTGTTTTTGCTCTCTCTATAATATTTTACATTAAGCAGATTTCTATATTATTGAATGTTTAATGAAGGATCAATAAAATATATCTTTTTTACTTTCATGTAGTCGCTTGAAGACTGAATTCATTCTAGTTAGAAAATTCTGTGGTTTCTTCATATTACTGAGGAAGGCGTTAAGTTATATAACTAATTTTTACTTTGTGTTTTTAACACAAATGAAAGAATATTGCTTTAAACTGCTGGGTTTAAATTCTTTTAAAACTGTAGAATTTAGAAACTCTCCAGATTGGGAGGAATTCTTCATTTACTTTATGGCCGGATAAAGGATCAAGTCCACACCTACGTTATATATATATTTTTCTTTTCCTGGTTAGTCATATGCCTCTCTTTCTCTCTCTCTCTCTCTCTCTCTCTCTCTCTCTCTCTCTCTCTCTCTCTGTCTCTTTCTCTCTTTTTCTCTCTCTTTTCCTTCTTTTCCCTCTTCTTCTGTCTCTCTGTCTCAGATCTGTATTTTTTCCCCATGGGAGGGCTTGGATTAAGATCTGCTTCACTTTCAGGAGGGCAGGATGTATCTAACGAATGTATAGTTAGCTTTAGCATGGCTGTTAAATTCTCTCATTTTTCAAAAATTTACGTATAAGTCAAGCAGGAGAATTTGTATAGGACCCCTGTCTGGCTCATTTTTCTACTATATTCTCATCTCTTAAAGTGGTGCCAGCACATCACTTTGTAAACCACCATATCATATACAGAATTGATGTGCCAAAGACAGTGGCATAAAGTAAATGAAAAAAGCAGGGATGAGCAAGATCGAGTTGTTGATTGAGACTCTGAGCAAAATGCAGTGGCCACAGGAGACTTAGGTGTTACCCTCAGTGTATGTGTGTGCATACGGGTGGTGTTGATGGTGATACTGGTAGAGCTTTGGATATAGATGTAGATACATATGTGTTTTTAAGAGTGAGGGCTTGAAGGTGCTGTGAGATTCTTCAAAGAATGATTGCTATAGTCTGTCAGAACGTTCAGTTTTGCCACGTAAAATAAGATTAATAAAAATAGTTTCTGAAAGAATGATAAAATTATCTTAAAGCTCTGAAATAACCAGAAGAGTTAGAGACCCCTGAGGGGTTAGAGAGGATGATTCAGCTGGCAAAGAGGAGTCATGGAGAAACAGCAACCGACTACAATAAGGCTGAACTTGAACCAATTAAACCAGAGTGAAAGGAGTTTGAAAGATCTAGACAGCAAAATTCTCATGTAGCCAACTTTCCCAAAGGTTCATGTATCCAAAGAGGGTTGTGTTAGGGAGAGAGGGCTGGTAGTATAGTGAAAAGACCACAGAAGGTCCTGGCAGAGAACTTAGGAGCAAGCCCTCTGCCTGCCACTTACCAGCTATGAGAACTTGAGTAATTTAAGCCTTTTGTGCCTCCGTTTCCCTCATCTGTATAATGAGGATTAGTAAAAGTAGCCTTCCTACTGCAAGAGATTCTTAGGAGGCATAAATTCATTAATGCAGCCAAGCTTTTTGGAAACTGCAAAATACTATTGCACATGTATTTTAAAGTTATTATTGTCATGGCTATTCGACAATTTGTTAGGTATTTTAAGCACATCAGAACACTTGGTGCTTTGAGGACACACAGTTAAAAAGACCTTCTCCCAGCTTTGGGAAATGATAATCTTAGGCAAGGGCTCAGAATCTTTGGGCGTAGGCAAACAATATCTTGGCATCCTTTCCGTTTTGTAAGAGCAAAGATATTCTGTCATAATTAAACCAGCCAACCAGTGGCAGCAACAGTCAGGAGGTTACTTTTTCAAGCACTAATTGACTTGATCTTGCTTATATGATATGTGCAGTTCTAAATTAGCAGGTGGAATGGAGAATATCACATAGGTCTCCATAAGAGGTGGAGGAATACAGCACTGCAAGCACAGGAGAAATAGAGTAGAGCTTAACCGCTGCCAGTAATAGGATTCTGATCCAGCTCGGTCAGAAAGGTAGAGATGAACCCTGTCTTCCCAGCTTCCCAGCAGCAGCATTCTATTTTCCATGACTACAGGTGCTTCAGGAATTACTCATTAAATAAAAATTACTCATTCAGGCTCCAGAGGAAATGATCCCTGGTTTAATGTAAGAATAAGGGAGGCTGGATAGACCAGAAAATCCACTAGAACAGGTTCCTTCTCGCCCGAGTTATGCTTCGAAAAGCCAGAGAAAAAATTACGTTAAAAAACAGACCTATTATAAGAATGCTTCGTTATAATGGAACTTTATAAACTTGTTCCTATGTGCTGGCATCCAGTCAGGTTTCCTGAACATGACCATACGTGCTATAGGTCTCACATTCCACCACCAGTGAAAGATCGCTTCTGCCTCCCACAGGCCTAAAATAAAGGGGGAAAGGGGGACAAAAATATAGCTTTTACTTTTTCCATGCAATTTCTGGCCATTGTAACTGGGACACAGTATTTGCAAAAGCTTAATTTGCAAACTCAATAATCCAGAGGATCTGCTGAATAAGTGTCAAAGCTGTTTTCAAAGACAGCAACCAACAGAGCTCGAAGGAATCTTAAAATAGCTGTCCATGCTGCAGCATCAGCAGGGACCACTCCAGCGTCGTCTTTCTGTGCTCCATCAGCTGAAACTCGGAAGCCAGAGAACTGCGTGTGTAGTACCGTTGGAACGTATTTGTAAGGTCAGAGTCGCTCACAGATGCCAGGAAGCGATAGGGCAGAACGTATCCATTCTGCTTTACCAGCAGTTGTTGGAAATTCCATTTTAGCATAGCCATTTCTCTATATTTTGGTTCCTGATACAGGAACTTATATGTTACCCTAAATGTTAATCAGTGCCCTGGAGGTGGGGCAAGGGGCGCTTTCTTTTCTCTGGTTCATAAACTCTAATTCCATGGCACAAATTGAAGAAGAGAGATTATTGAACCTGAAGTGAATTAGATTCCTTTACAGTAACTCAAGCCGTCTCAACGGTGAAAATGTGAATAAAGCAATAGTTTTAGCATTTATTACTTTGCCAGTTAGGCTCTTTATCATTGAGAAGTAGATCAGTTTATTCACATTCTAAATTTGGGGGGTCAAAAGTAGACTTTGGTTTAAATAGGGCATTTGGCATAGATGTATCTTTTTTATTGCCCCTCGGTGGTAAGTATTGAAAATACAACTTGGCTGATGAGAAATGTCTTTTTTGTGTGTGCGTGAGGAAGATCAGCCCTGGGCTAACATCCGATGCCAATCCTCCTCTTTTTGCTGAGAAAGATTGGCCCTGGGCTAACATCCGTGCCCATCTTCCTCTACTTTATATGGGATGCCACCACAGCATGACTTGACAAGCGGTGCGTCGGTGCGTGCCCGGGATCCGAACCTGTGAACCCAGGGCCGCCGAAGCGGAGCGTGCACACTTAACTGCTTTGCCACCGGGCCGGCCCTGGAAAATGTCTTTTCCTCTATCCAAAATTATGAAAATGTTTAATTTTTTTTAGACAAAAAAAATCAATCTTGATTCTTAAAGTTTACTCTTTTTAATATTTTTAAATTAGATGAGAAAATATACATTTCTATATAGAAATATTTACTAGCATCACTTTTCTCTTAACCTAATACAAAATAATGAATTAGAATAAGATTTCTTTTTTCTTAGAAACTATTTTATGAACTAAAGCTTGTTTGTAAAAATTAAAATTATTTTGTCATCCTTATTTTTCAAAATAATTTGTAAATTTTATGACAAATGTGTGTATATACTAAGAGTCTAATGCCCTTTTCAACAAATGATGTTATCACCGTTCAGTTATGTGCTATTGCTAAATTTAACAATTTCTGAGAAAACTTGAAAATTAGCCTTTAAAGTGTTTTTTATTTAAAATTATTTTAAAATTTTCTCTTTTCAAATTTTTGAAACTCTGTTTTCAAAAATTGTGTAATTAATTTTTGCAACTCAATTATGATCCTAGAAGAACACAGTACTTTGCCTGGATGATATAATATAGTAGATTATTGTGGGATGAGTTATTTTATTATCCATACTAATGGCTGGCATAGTGATTAAGTCATTAAGCTGGGTAGGTTAGCATGCACTTTGACTCTCTTAATAAATGTATTGGATTATATTGTGGCATTCTGATTCCTTATGAAGAATTGACTACAAATATAGCTAGAAAAAAGGAAATTCATGGCCATACATTCCATTATCTCATATGTTCTTAATGTGATCCTAGCTATAAAATGTTCAGGGCTTAATGGCTAATAAATGGGCATAGTAAATATGTTTATCAGTGTATGTTATCTGTGACATGCCTACTAAATGGTTTCCATATACATGTATTTAAATATAAATTATATTTAAATATACTTAAATGTTTATATTTCAATCTACTTAAATTATGTTCATATTTTTTTCTTGCTGTATGAATCAAAACTATTTTTAGAATTAAAATTATAAAATGAGAGTTACAGAGCCAATACTTAGTACTAATTTATAGAGCCCCCAAATTCTTCATGTCTGTAATTGTCTCATCATAGGATTAGCTCTGATTATCTTAAATCCTTTAGTATAATTGGTAGTCATTTCCTAACCACTAATAAAATTGATTTACATACTCAGAACCCTAATAAAGAAGAAAACTCAAAATTCCATAAATAGCCATAGTTAAGAAACATCACTTGCCTGGAGAAATTCTTTCATATTGCCTATACTGCAAGGGCTCTAGAGCAACATAAACACATTCTGGTAATTAACACTGCAGTGAAAAAATATAATTGCACAGTATTCCTGTTAATGATATTACATGATTATCAGCTGAAGGTTTTTGAGCAGATAGTATTTGGAGGTCTCTAAATGTGACTGGAATTGGCATCATAAAGCTCCTTACATAAAATGACCAGCATCATTTAGCGAGAGTTCTTGGAGCATTTTTTAGCCATTAAATGCCAAAATAGGAAACTCAATGCATATATTGCAAACCTTGAACTTCTTATGTCATCCCTTTTGTTTTACTCTTAAATTTGGGCTAGCTAAAATACCAAAAGATCACAGAGATTGTTTATAAATTATCAGTTTATAGTTATCAGTTATATTTCATTAATGAAATCTGTATGAGGTTATGAATCAAACAGAGCAGGTACCAAAACGGTGTGGCATCCAAACAGCAGATTGACATACTTGTTCATGATACATCGCTGTTCCACACACAGAGCAGGGACCTAATATGGTCTGTCCTAGGCCTGACACACGTGTTTCATTGCATCTTTCTCAGGAGGCTTGAGCTTTTCAGAATCCTTTTATCTTTATTTAGAGCCATAGAATATTAGAGAAATGTTTTTAATGTAAAGGGAACTGAAATTCTTTTGTTCAGTTTCTGGTGCTGCTGAGAAATTTAGATTGGTCTTCAGTTTTAGGATGCTTGTAACAGAACAACTCAGAACCATTCTGATTATAACCTGCCATCCCGCTGATGAGTTACACCGAGTTACTGTGATTCCCCAAACTAAACACATAGAATAGAATAAGTACATGGCAAACTCCCTTGCAAGGGCAGGAAACTGTCTTGATTCATGCCTGTTTTGATAAGACTTGGAGAGGGAATTTGTTGAATCTGACTGTTGGTTTCTTTTATTTCTCCTCATTTGCTTTGGTCTGTGTTGACTATGGAAATATGCCATCGTTTGGACTGATCTGTCTGTATCATTGGTAATGGTCCTATTTTGTTCATGGTGCCTCCAGCTTCCTTTTGTTGAACCAATCTCATAACATCTCACCTATCTCGGTCGGAGAGAAACTGTTGAGTGGAAGGAATTGCATTAGCAATTAAATCCTGATGTGGTTTAAAAGCTATGAGTCATTAAAAACAGTGGGTAAATTATAGGGAAACATTGTGGCGTTAAAGTACATGGTTTCCCCACACCTAGTGACTGCGAGGATGTTTCTCTTTTGGAAGTACTAGATTGCCCATCAGACGTGAGACATTGAGCCACCCAGTGACTGTGAGCATTTCTGAAATTTTTCTCAAATGTTGATGATCATTTCCCAAATCACTGTTACTTTTAGTTGAAGATTAGAAAAACTGTTCTCTAGTTATTACATTCGTAATGTCAATTTCTCAAAATGCCATCCTTTTAAAACTGCTTTAATCTTTAATGTTCAAAACTAACCAACTGTATTGGTGTATCTGATTTTTTCTTTTTTTTTAAGAGTTGTAAGAGTTCTTTATCACAGAAACCTTAAGGGAAAATGTTGTGTTCATGTACAGAGTGAGATGCTCTGGACATACAATAGTCTCATTTGATGAAAATCAGTTGTTCTGTTCTTTTATTTTTTCCCTAAAGCTGTGTTTTCTTTGCATCTTTCATTCTGCTTCTAAACTATAAAAGCCTTTTTCATTTTTTTAACCACTGGTCAAGCTTTCACTTAGATAAAGTGACTGAAAATAGCAAAACGTTCGCAAAGTCAGAAATGGAGAGATACTGTCACGATGACAGCAGTCTGTAATATTGTCTTTACTGTTTGCTTTGTTAATAGTAATTAAATATCTTATGTGTAAAATAGCATGTAGAGAAGCGTCCAGCGGTTAATTTTAAATCACTTCTCAATTTTATAAAAATTATTTCAGATGTAAGTATATTGAAGGATATCTTGTGAAATATGCACTTATTGACCCCACTATTGCTGATTCCTTTATTCATTATTCATTCTTTAATTCAGTCATAATTGGCACCTTCTTTGTCCATTGACATCTACAAGAGTTATAAATATGAAGACATGGCCCTTGTAAAGCTCACAGTCCAGTGGGGAGGATAGATCATAAACTTGAAAAAAATCACAAATTAGGTTAAGTGTTCAGAAAGAAACAAAAATGGTGCTATGATAGAAAATGAAATGGAGAAACTATCATATCTGGCGTTGTCAAGGAGCACCTATCCGTGGAGCTGGATTTTTCAAATCCAAGAGGTAAGGCACTAGCAAGATAGAGAGTGTTCTGAGCGGAGGGCACAGCCTGGGCAAAGACCCAGAGGAAGGGCAGGGTATGGTGGCTGGAGCCTGGCGAGCGAGGGGAGAAGAGAAGTGCTGCGCTGAGCTGAGAGGAGAGAGGCACTTATGCAAGAAGGAGCTGGGTCAGGGCTCTGCGGGGCGCGGACAGGATGTGTATTGTATTTTAAGTGCCATGGCAAGCTTTTTGATTGATTTAAATTGGGAAGTGGCCTAAAATGCACTTAGGATCCCTTATATTACATTTTTGTTCTTAAAATGACAGGAGAAAACAAACAAAACAGAATGATACATGTGTCTTGATGTAAAGCGATGCTTTGTACGTTACTTTTATTCACCTCGGTAGAATAACGTTGTGACCTGTGGGACAGCCTTCCTTTCCCGCCTCATAGTACCTAACAGCCATCAGTGCCATTTACGTCCCTGGTGTCTGAGGAACGTTGGTTTTTGTAAAGCATGTGGAGCCCTCTAGTGGTGATTGTTTTAAAGGCATCTCACAGTGATGCCAGAAGCGTTGGATCCGCAGGACAGTGTCTCCTCAGAGCCAGTAGAACTGTCAAGCTAACTGTAACTTGAAGCAAATGTGAGACTGCATCATGCCCCTTTGCCTTAATAACATCACGTTCAGTATTTCTTTCAGTTGCGCTGACATGGTTGTGTTGACCTAGGTGTACATTCCAAGCCGAGTGGCCCTCGTCCTTCAGAATGTGGATCTGCCCAACTGAAGAGACCTGATTTCAGCTCCACTGGAGGAAGATGTGTGCTTTGTTTTCCCGTTCTCATTGTCACGAAGCTTATAACGTGTACGCTTTTCAAAATACAGTTGTCTAGCCGAAATGTCAAATGTCTGAAATTCAGTATTGCTTTATGCAAATGAATGTCAAACTTTAAGATGTGGAGAGGGATTATTTTTGAATATTCACAGATCCTAGACTGTATTTTCCAGGCATCTAAGCAGCTAGGATTCTCAAATGAAGTATTATACATAATGTCTTTAAACAACTTTGCTTTCCTGGCCAATTATTTGATCCTTTTAAATTTGAATCACGTGTCATGTATGATTATTTCTGTTGAATGTAGACAGTATTTTTTTAAGATGGATATTTCGTGGCTTTATTTGTTCTAATATTTCTTGGTCTAAATTACAAAGTACCAAGACTGTTACTGTATTTTTTCAAATTGTGTTTAGAAATACTATAATAAATAGTAATAATATAAGATTAAGAATTGTATCAAAGATAACCTAAAAGTTATTATCTATGAACTCCTCCATGCCTCATTTTGCATAAGTTTCATCTTGTAGTCTCTTGCTCACTTGGTATCTTGGCACATGCTGATGTCTCAGTCTTTCCGAAGGCCTGAGTTGGTAATTGTAACATTTCAGAAAATGTCTTTTACTTTGAATCAATGGAAAAAAAAATTGTAAAATTGCCTTTGCTACAATTGTCTATTTCACTGTACAATTAAAGGCCTTGATTTAGAATGAATATGAAAATGCCTTATCTCAACTCCGATACCTTCCCGACATCCATGCACATGTGCACGATGGACTAGGAGGCATGGGGATTAATAACATTTTTTTCTTAGGTACCATTTTGTAACTTGAAGTTATCTTAACCCACTCAGATATCTAAGCTAGTCTCCAGCTGTAAACCTGAGCACTTTTAGAAGCTGAATTAACTGTCTCAACTCAGTGGGATACTCAGTCATGAAGTTGCCCCTCAGTTTATTAAATACTTCACCACAGGTCTAAAATCATTGCTACGGAATTCATTCATAACTGAGAAATTATGATGCACTTATAAGACGTAAAATATCTGTCACTTTTTTAAAGATCTAATATTTTCTTTTACATTAATACTGTGTTTTTGTTTGTTTTTAGCCTGGTTATTCATGATTAGTAAGGAGCACTTAGAAATCTTTCTATTAAAAACTCAATAATGGAAGAAATAGCAAAATAGACTTACTTTTATAGCTAAACCTATATATTAACCACCTTCCTTATAACTTTTTTGAGTAAAGCCTTGAATCTAGGTCTTGAAATGTGTTATTTGCTTTAACCTCAAAGTAGAATAATAGTTGGATTTCCTGAAAGAGTCGGCGGTGCCCGCTGAGGATGATGCACACCAGGAAACGTGACTGAACGCCGCCTGCAACGCTTTTCCTGTTACAGGGACCTTACTAACGTCGCAGCGCTGCCGTGATCCGTGTGCTATACCTGCTGTTGATGACGTGATTTGCACCCATGATGTCTCGTGTTCTAGTTTATACTTCCTTACCTTTGTGTTTCTTACGTATGAACAGATATGCTATTTTTCTATCACAGCTCTTTAAAAATGACAAGAAATGACTTCACACCCAGAACCCATTTCCTTTCCATTGTGATCCTCTGTGGCAAAGTCAAAAAAACCAGAGTAATTGTATGCTGTGTTTTCATTATACTGGTTGATCTTACTAATATGTTCTTTAGATTTCACATCTGAAGTTTGAATTGAACAATGTAATGTAACTTAATTTCCCTTGTCAAGTGTTTTCACCCCCAAGAAGAGCAATAAATGTATGTTGCTAGGTAAGAATTATAAAAATACATGCAAACAAATAAAATATTGAATCCAAAATAGAACGTAGTCGTTTTTTCCTATCGTAGCATAGACAGCCTTTATAGAACATTCTAATATTGTAGTATATTTCACTTTAAATCATCATTTTTGTATTAGTAACATTCTCATCATCGTGTAATCTGGTGAGAAGTTCTTTTTTTTATTGGCTAAACATTTTCAATAATCAACAGAGAGGTGCAAAATTTTATTGTGTGGCTTGTAATAATGTTTTTTCTATGATGTGTTTATTACCAACATCAAAAATGAGACTGGTCTATCTTCTTGACTTTTTTAGAATAAGTATTTTTACTGTTTTTATTTTTTATGTTCTAGAAAATATAAATAACTACAGATTTCTTTCCATCGTTTTCTAATATTAGCAAGTGAGTGCTAGTAATTGCTCTGTTTACCCCTAATGCTAATGATGCTTAATGTTTTAGTTTACTATAAGCTTACTCAGAAAATGCCATAGTTTTTAATAGTCAAAAATTGAACTGTAAACATATTTACTAGAATGCTTCTTACTTTATAACACTTGAACTCTGAGGGTCAACTCCTTTCGTATTTTCTTTGCTTTATGTTCAGTGTTTCTCCCTTTGCTCTGTTCTCAGCCGGCGTATTCATCTCTAACATAAAATGAGGGATTTAGCCACCATGTTGTTCAAGTTCGAAAAATAACCAGTGACAATAAATTGACTTTTCTTGTGGCCGCTGTAAAAGAATGCACGTATTTTTCCCTCTGACTTGAGCACTCCCCCTTCGCAATATCAATTCAGCATTTGTCACCCATCAGGGTTATAGCCATTGCTATGCGGGATCATGCAGGAGGTTGTTTCAATAAGGAGCCTGTTCTTCAAATAGTATAGAAGTGAGTGCAGACAGGTCTGGGGGAGGCGATAAAGGGTAATGTATTTTCCTCTTGTGTTCCGCTTGCAGCTTCAGGGCAAATATCTTTGCGCTGTCTCTGGTCCTGCAGCCATTGAATCTGGTGATGAAAGCAACGTCAAATAGGTTTCCTATTGCTTTTCGTGTTTAGAACAAGCCAGAACAGACATACCTGATAGAAACTAAAACAGTGAAGCAGCTTTCTGGCTGACCCTGCACCTCTCAGACTATTTCTTTTTACCTCTTTTGAGTCGTGTCCTGAACTGGGGTTCTGTGGAGTGGTGGATTTCATTAATCTGTATATTCCTTATAGGGAGACAAGCTCTGAGCTATGAACTCTGCTAGGTAGACTGTTTGATGAAAGAACATAGAAATCTAAGTCACAGCAATGTCATGTCCTTTATGCAGTAGAGTTCATTTATCATTCACAATGTGTTAGAACTGAAATGTAGATAAATTTTCCCACTCAAGCCAGCCTTCAGGGGGAAAAAAATCAAATGAACTCCCTACTAATTTTTCTGCTCTATTATCTTATTAATGGTGATTTGTAGAGAATTGCAGAGAAACATTCATACTTTAGGGCAGAATTTCTTAATTGGCAGAGTGAGGAATTAAGATACAGTAGCTATAAGTTTTGTCTCTCTATATTTAACACATTACATCTGGATTTTAACTCTCGGCAAAAGCTGTGCAGAGAAGTAATTTATTTACATGAAAAAATGTATTTTGTGATAGATATGCTTATGCTAAAGGGCATGTCGTTCAGAAGCTTACTTATAACTTACAGTTTTTCTTGTCATTTCTGCTGGACCAAAGAGAGGTATTTGGGCCTCATACATGCTGTGTAGACCGTTTCATCCAGAAGCCTGTGCTGTGTTTTAAAACAACAGTGTGAGGCCAGCCCCATTGGCGTAGTGGTTAAGTTCAGCATGCTCTGCTTCAGCAGCCCGGGTTCGGTTCCCAGGCACGGACCTACACTGCTGGTCGGCATCCATGCTGTGGTGGTGGCCCACGTACAAAATAGAAGAAGATTTGCAACAGATGTTAGCTCAGAGCAAATCTTCCTCAATCGAAAAAAGGAGCATAGGCAATGGATGTTAGCTCAGGGCGATCTTCCTTAGCAATAAACAAAACAAAACAAAACAATGTGATATAGTGGTCAGAAGACCTGAGTTCAAATGTCAGCTCTTTACTCCCAGTGCCTCATTTGAGAAAGCATTCGATGACTCTTCGTTCTTATCCAAGGTTACAAGACAAAGTGAAAGGGAAAAAAAAAGCATCATCGTTGGTTCTATAAATGCCATTGTTTGAGCAGTTGCTACATGGATGGTGAGTCAGTGTTTGGCGACATCTTCCAAGTTTGTTGTCAGGAACACGCTGTCACCACCACCTGTCTATCCTTCAAGGCTTCTGCACTAAGTTATCCCCGCTCTCCCAGGCAGGGAGGTATGGGCTGCTTTGAGGAGGAGGGGATTTTGCATTTTCTCCAACACTGCGGAAAACCAAAACATCGATCCTCCACTGCTAATTTTATTTGCTTATTTTAGCTTTTTCTTTGAGTACACTGGGACGTCCCAGTGAACTCCAGTCCCCTGCAATCAGTGTGCTGCCCCCTTAGTGTGTCAGCTACTCTCAGACTTTGCCCTTGTATAACCCAGCTGTGCATGAAAGGGAACGACCTCTTTATGGTCACCAATGGGGCAATGCAAATTGTACACGAAGTAAAGTAGCCACAGGTGCCCTCCAGTGAGGCACAGCAACCCGGTGTTGAGGGTCTCTATTTCTCTCCCTCTTCCCCTTCCTTACAGTCCAGTATACACTACTAGCAGAAGTAATAAATGACAGAGGAAACTGAAGAATTGCAGAAGAGAGCTCATAGGTTGGAAACAGTTGGCCCATCATTTTTTGGATTGAAAGTCTGTAGTCTCATCAGAAATACACAGCTTTGTGAAATAAATGTTTGTACAACTAAATGTTAATTTCTTGAAGAAGAGGGAGAGATATCAACCATTGATCTACAATTTCCACAGTTGTCTGGTACTCACCATAAGACGATGCAAAGCAGAAAACTCACAAGAAAGCCATCACACTAAATTACTTTATAAATTAAATAAATTAAATTACATATAAATTAAATGAAGTAAGTGTTCCAATTGTTTGTGGATACTTGTCTAAGGTAATACAGGACATATAAAGCTGTAAATGTATGAATAAACCCATCCAACATGTATGCATTTATAGCATATGTATGGGTATGAGAGTACACACACGTACATCTGTAAACTGAAAACCCACAAAGTTCGCTGATTCCAATGTTGTCTTTAATGAATGAATCGCTTGACCTCTGTGTATGATACTATACTCGATTTTAGATATTTTTCTGGTCATATTATGAGCATCAAATCTAAATAAGTGAATTTGTATTTAAAGAAGTTTCCGAATCTTGCAACAAAATGCAGTATATATGTTTCGATCCCTTTAGAGAATTTCTCACCTCACACTATTTGACTATGAGTCTTATTATTCCTCTAGAAAGGGAGGGGGAGGGAAATAAAATACCCTTATTACTTCTTGATTTATGTCCACTAGGGATTCTTTTTAACGGAGTTTGTAGTGTCACTTTCCATTCACTTCGGTAATATAAATAATGAAAAACACTGCATGTAATTTTATTTCACAAATGCCTCTAGCCATGTTGTCAACTATTGATTAAAACCAATCATATGATACAGAGGTCTCCCACATACACACACACAGAGTCGCTCTCTATCTCCTCTACACTTTCTTCTGATAAGTGGGCATCACTCAGCTCTGTAGAAATAGCAGTAGAATGCCTAATTATTTACTAAGCAGATATATTTTTTAGAAGACATATTGTATTGGCGGCCATGTATTGAGTGCTTTCTTGTTACTATGCCCTGTGCTCCACTTTATACACATTATCACGAGTCTCTTAAACTCTGGAAAAATCATTATCGTCCTTCTTTGAGTCTAGGCTCATGCTCGTCCTGCTGCACTCTGCCATCTTCCACCGTGAATATTGGCGATCTCTAGGCCAGGGGTCAAAATTTGGGTCTCTCGTTTGTGTTGTTTGTTTGTCTTTAACTGGATTTGAACATGGAGGGGAAGGGGATGACATTTGAAGCCCACCTGGGGTGTTTATTGCCCCACACTCTGTTGTGAGATGGTATTGAAGTTCCAGGAATTATTTTTGCTGTGTGTTGCATAGAAGATCATGAACCCAGCTCCCAGATCCTTGTTTCTAATATTCTCCAAAAGAAGAAACCAGAACTCCTTGGAGAAATGGCTGATTCTAGGACTGGGACAGAATGTACAAGATGAGATTGGAGCTTCTTGTAGTGCCAGAAGGTAAGGAAGTGGCCCCAAATCAAAAGAATGGGAGCATGTCAATGGGACAAAGGGTCCAATAGAAAGGTACCCAGTAGTCACACCTGAAACAATTTGAGCAACAAAATAAATAATGTATTATTGCATAAAGTAGTAGATAAGTATCCGTGAGTTCATACCATCTAAATAAATGATTGAGTAAAGAGGGGAGAAGAGAAAAATCTGTATAGAAGAACACTAAATGATTTTTGTAGATACTCTACCTCAAGAAGGTAGAGCTTAACTCACCCCCAACTCCCTCCCTTAAGTGTGGGCTGCACTTAGTGACCACTTTCTAAAGAGCAGAGTGAGGGGAGAGGGAAAATAAATGGCAGTGGAAAACCCTAGAAAACTACTTCAGTCAGGTGATCAAGGTTAGCATCATCAGTGGTGAGTGATGTTGACAGCATGTGCCCCTGATATGATGTGATGAGAGTGGCATAAATACAAGTCCCAAAGCCTATAGCTCTAGTCTAACCATGGGAAAAACATCATAAAAAAAAAATTGAGGGATTTTGTGTGTGTATATACGTATATATATATATATGTATGTATATACATATGGAGGTTATATATCAGGAGATGATTATTATACAGATATTTTGTATGTGTGTATAAGATTTTATATATGTGTGTGTATATCTTTATATAATATATATGGCATATATAAAGAGATTTATTTTAAGGAATTGGCTCATGTGATTATGGGGACTGGCAAGTCCAAAATCTGTAGGACACGCCAGCAAACTTGAAACTCAGACAAGAGTTGGTACTGCAGTTGAGACGGAATTCCTTCTTTTTGCTCTTAAGGCCTTCAACTGATTGGACGAGGCCCCACCCACATTATCAAGGGTAATCTTCACTTAAAGTCAACTCATTGTAGATGTTAACCACCAATATCTACAAAATACCTTCACAGCAACACCTAGATTGGTGTGTGGTGAAATAACTAGGTTCTGTAACCTAGCCAAGCTGACACATAACAGTGACCATCATAGAGATTCCAGCCTAGACAAGGGAATGCCAGACAAGGTAAGTGTAAGAAACTGTCACAACCCGGAGTTGACTAAAGAGACATGACAACTAAATGAAATGTGGTGTCCAAGATGGGACTCTGGAACAGAAAAGAAACATTAGGCAAAAACTAGTGAAACATAAGTAAGCTGTAGAGTTTAGTTAATAATTTTTTATTTGTGTAAAAGAAGGCAGATGCCTGCATAGACAATTCTCCTTCACAGAGGAAATGTAGTGTGACAACAAGTCACATCCAGTGTTCCAGGGAGACAACCAAAACTCAACAGAAACCGAGCTCAGGAGCACAAGAGCCTGACTGCAGTTTTCCAAAGTGACAGAAATAATGACCAATTGTCCTTTCTCCATCTTCTCCCCTGAGCAACAGACAAAGCAAAGGTCTAAAATCACGACTACGTGGAAATTCTAAAACTTGCATCTTGTTGGTCTGCATTGGATTACTTCCTCAGAGATATTATACTTACTGTTTGGTTAGTGGCCTCCAAGTAAACAAAACAGTCTGAAACCAAGTCTCAGGATTTGGGGTAAAACTTCTTCCACATTTAGCTTACTAGTAATCCTATAAGCAAAATAATTCATTCAGATACTCGGGCATATATTTTTCAACCATTTATCTTGGAGCAACATTTTATGTTAAGAAATAAGATATTTGTAAAGCTAGGCTGAAATTACAAGTAAACTCTACAATCTTAATGACTGGACAAGACAGAAGTGGGTATATTTCATTCACATCACATTTCAGGGCAGAGCAGGGGACCGTCCTCCATCTTGTAGCTTTGCTATCTGGAACATGTTGACTCCAAAGTCACAATGGAAGAAGAGAAAACTGAAGAATTGCAAGAAAAAGTCCAGGCTTGGAGGTGGTTTACACCCCTTCTGTCCCACCTTGTCAGCCAGGATCCAGTCACACTGTCCTGACCCAACTGCAGAGGAGGCTGGATCTCTCCGTGTCCAGGAAAGGGAAACAGTGCGATAAAAACATAGTGTCGCGTCTGCCATTAACTGTCAACTAAGTTTGGGAAATCTTAAACACTTGATTTCCCCTTACGGACTCCTAGTGCAAATTACATATTAAAGACTCAAGATTCCTATAATAAGGAAACTGGTCTAACATTGTTTAACACCGTGTTTCCCAAACTTATTTAACATTGTTTAACTCAGTCCTTAGCAACAGGGAACATCAATAAGTATCTTTTTTTTTTTTATATAATTTTATTTATTTATTTATTTTTCCCCCAAAGCCCCAGTAGATAGTTGTATGTCATAGTTGCACATCCTTCTAGTTGCCGTACGTGGGACATGGCCTGAGCATGGCCGGAGAAGCGGTGCGTCGGTGCACGCCTGGGATCCGAACCCGGGCCGCCACCAGCAGAGCGCACACACTTAACCGCTAAGCCACGGGGCCGGCCCTCAATAAGTATCTTGAAAAAAAAACTATATTTGCTTAAACATGGTTTGGATACACTAACTTGAAGATACACTGCTCTTCTTTTTTCTATGCTTCCGTGACCAGTAACTCCTCTTTCAGACTCTTCTTTGTGTGTGTGTGTGTGTGTGTGTGTGTGTGTGTGTGTGTGTGTGTATTCAGTTCACTTTCCTTCAAGAACAGATTATCTAGGAGTCAACATTTCTCCCAGAATCATTTCTTGATCTCATAATTTAACAATCAATGAAAAATCTTATTTCCCTAGGTTCAGAATTCTCCTGATAGATGTTTAACTGGATCCGCAAATACCAATCTCTGAGTTCTCTGGAATGAGTTGCACTGGGTTATAAGAAATCTTAGAACCAAATTAATGGCCAACTTCTAGAAAGAAAGTAGGATTTCATGTATGCATTTCATGTAATCATGTAATTCGTGAGTTGATCTGGTTTTTTGTTACCCTGATTTTCCTTTGCTTTGATTATTGTTGCCTATACATTTAAACTTCATTTTTATATTGCTTATTGTAGTATATATTTGAAAGCCATCTAAATCATTTTCGGAGGAAGGCAGTAGATAGATGATGGATAAATAGATCAGAAATAGATAGGTAGGTAGGTAGATAGATGAATAAGTTCTTTAAATATGGCTCTGGTTGTTGTGATGGCATAGTCTGTAGCTATGTGTTTTCATATTTTGTGACTAGTTGCTGAGGAAACACTAAACTAATGAGAAGGACAGGAGCTGCCTTTGGTATGTCATTAGTCTAAATCCTGGATTTTCTACATTCTTAAAGATTTCTGCCCGATATTATGACAGTAGGATGTTAAATCTCATTATAATGTGTGAAGCATTTTAAAGTACATATGAAAAAAATTATGAATTTTCCTTGTGTGGCAAAAACAAATTCTTACCTGTACTTTAGCATAACCTTCTATTCCTTTATACATATATATCATTAAAATTTATATATCATTAATATAAAAAGTTAAGATAAACTCTCAATATTGCACAAAACTAAAAATTAAACTGGGGTAAAAGAATATATATTTCTCGACAGGCAGTTACAGAAATGGAGTTAGTAATATTCAGCGTTAGTTTCTTTCTTTTGAAGGAGCGTGTCCAAATAGAAATCATTCTTGCCCCCTCTGGCCATCTCTAGTACATCTCAGACTCCTAGCACAAGTAGGATGCGGGCCTCTTCTCGACGTTCTGGCTGGCTTGTCAAATGTCAGTTTAAAAAAAGATAAGGCTGCTATTCATTCGTTATTATTCACTCATGTATTGAGATACTGTGCCAGGTGCTCGGAATGTAAAGATAAATAAGTAATAGAATTTCACAATGTGGTCTGCTGACTGTGGTCTCGGAGGAGCAAATAGATTTGTTGCTGTGCCAGAGTCTATAAGTTTCCTATCCAGCATCCATTCTTCTTTCTCCACAAGAAGAGAACCATGTTTCAGGTGCCAAAGACATCGTTTTTCCATCCATGTGACTAAATTCTAAGTAAAGAAAGAAGTGGGCAGAACTTCCAGGAAGACTCCTTAAAAGGGAAAATAGAAAACATGGGCATTTCCTAACAACAACCTTTACCTTCTCCTTCAGCTGCTTGGTATGTGTGTAAAATGGCTGGAGAGCTGCATCCATCTTAGATCACAAGACAACATTACATGCTAGATGGTAGATGGGAAAGACAGACGATGCTAGAATCCTGATGATTACACACCAATCATATAACCATGAACTGCCTTTACTCTGGGTTTATTTTATGTAAAAGAAAAATAAGCCCTTAAATACTTACTAATATATTTAGGATTTTCTGTGACATGCAGCCAATCCAATCCTAAACGATTCACTTAATGAAACTAAATGATCTAATTGATGAAAAAACTCAAGAACTAGGCCTTGCATGTATAAGATTTAACTAAGTAGGTGAATGAGGTTGTAGATATACAGAAAGAAGGCATATTCGTATATTAAAAGTAGGAAATTACATTGAATTCTTTCTAAACTCATATTAATTCATTCAACATGAGTTAGTAGTTCAGAGTCTATGAAAAAAATGTAAATAATAACAGTGGAATGGTAAGTTAAAACCAGTTTATAAATGACCTTCAGTGTCTAAGCTAAGAAGATTGGATTCTATGTTACTGATTATATGGTCATTATGGATTATTTACAAAGTAAAAAAAAAAATATTTAGATCTTAAGGAACCTTAAAATCCACTACTCTAGTGATTTCAAAATGTGCTGTGGGGGGATCCCCCTGAAAACTACTTGGTGGGCAGGGGGCTAGGGCAAAGAGTTTGGGACTGCTGATGGGTAAGTCTCTGCAGCACTGTGATCCCTCTTTCAGAGCAACTCACTTTTATCTGTTTATAACTGCACATCACACTTCCTTGAACAACATATTCCAAGGCTAATAAAATGTGAAGTCTACCAATTTACATCCATCCATTCATTGTATTTATTGGAAAATTTTGACTCAGAGGAGCCTTTTGCCCGTGATCCCACTGCTAGTTAAGACTTGATCTCAAGTCTATAGAACATTGGCCAATTTCCCTCATTATGTTATAGTGCGTATCAGAGCTGTGCTTCAGGAAGATGCTCTGAAGTGTACTTTGTAGGGATAAATGTCGGCAGCTGGGAGACTGGTTGAAAAGCCGAGTGCAATTGCTACTCCAGAGATGGGGATGGCCTGGAGCCAGAGTAGTTACAGCAGAACTACACAAGCAGGGACGTGTCAGTTGGCCTAAATGCCTTCTAAGCCTCTCTCATCAACAGTGTAACTAAATTCCTGCTTTTAATTCCCTGTGTTTTAAATACTCAGAATGGTTTCTCTTTTTTTCCTAGTTGCATCCTGACTCATACACAGATCAATACCCTACCTTTTACTAAAGAGAACAAATGAAGTTGGGAATTTAACTTGTGTTGTAATTTTGCAACCAGTAGCCTCAAACTTTGGGTCTGATATTTGGATACATCAGTCCTGAGGCTATAAGAGAGAAAAGATGATTTCAGACTAGTTTTCTGATCATGCTTTGAGCTGAGAATTTTAAACCCTAAGAATTCTCTGTCTTTAATCTCAGTGTGCTCAGAAGTAGGCATCGTCCCCCACAGTCCTCATGTTCATCTCTATCTCGTCATTCTTTTCCAAGAGTCACTTGGACTCCACATATTTGCTTTCACAAGGCTCTGTAGTCCGGGTAACTACAGCTGATAATTTATGTAACTCTTTTCCACTGTATCTTATGGACTACCGTCTCATTTTCCACTAATGATAAAGTCACTACCACCTTCAGATCTCACCAAGTGGGATAACCAACACAAAGACTCATCTTTAGGTGGCTCTTTACCTAGAAAATTCTTCTGGAGCCAAATATTGTGTCAGTCAGGAGCAGTCAGGAAAACAGACATCACTACAAGTGTTGCAAATGTAAAATGGTTTATTATAGGGCCACAGAAGGGCTGGTAAAGCAGAGGTAATGAGGTTTACTTCTGGCTTTCAGAAATTCCAGAAATGTGAGACTTACAGAAAAGCCACTGCTCATAAACTTGGCTGTCTGCAACACCAAACCCATGATTCTCAGGGGGATGCCAAGATATTGCTAGAAGCTGCTGTTGATTATCACAGCTGCATACAGCACTGAAGTGGGCAATTCTCAAGAGAATGCCTAGAAGCCATTGGCAAAACTCCCCTCTGCCGTCTGCTGATGTCCTTACTCTAAGAAGAGTAAGAAGTTCCTGAGCAAGAACACCCAGTCTACAGCACAGGACACGTGCAAAAGACTACTGACACTGAATCGATAGTGCACCCAGTCCTGGCTTTGCGTGGTAACGAGGAATCATACAAGTGACTGTGCAAGCTGAAACCATGCAGTAGGACCTTAATAATCAAGAGGAAAAATTATATTTGTTTTACAACCTTTAAAAATTTTTGTCAAAGCGTTAAAATATCTCTTACTATACATTGTAAAGAGAAAAGAAAAAATAGCAAAATTAATGTTTATTTATACCCAGTAATTTAAAACTTTTGAAACACTGTCAATTAACGTGTTTGATTTCTTTACGTAAAACACGTCAAGAGTAGTCTGAACAGTGCTTGCCTTTTTGTCATATAACTCGCTATATGGAGAGAACATCTTTTCAATGCCTTGGTGAATCCTTTCTAAGTTTAGATTAGCTTCCAACATTTTATACTTTGAACTTTCAGAGCCATGAAATATCTCTGAGAAGTCCTTTAATGTAGTTTTGGCCAGCATCACTTCCTCTGGGACGCCTTCTTCCTTTTTGTTACAACCACTTTCCTCCTTTATGTCGTAAGCCCACCTGCAGTAGACTAGTGAATTTCTAGCTGCGTATCTGGAGTCTATTGAATGTTGGCAGTGTCAACATTCCCAAGGGTGGCAATTTTTTCTAAACATTATTTACATTTGATTCGAATTTCCCTTTCAGCGTTATCACTTATCATTTCTTTGCTGTACTTTCATCTTTGTTGGCCAGTTCTGTTTTCCAGTTATCCATTTTTGAAAAGTGGCACATGGGTTTATCATGAGAGACAGAGTCAACACAACTACATGTAATTTCTGTGTGAACTGAATAACAGACATTCTGTGACCAATCATCCACATACTTTGAAAGAAGTGATGTTATTGGCCACTGATTCTGATGCACAGCTGTTATTTACATAATAATTTATAGACTGAAGAGCTATCAGAAAGTTCATACTTTATGCAATTACCCAGTTAATAGCCATGGCAACTGAAATTTGAACTGTGTTGTTTGGAACTGGTATTATTTGATTAAAACATGATGAATAAAATTCTTGTATATTGGAACCTCGCAAAGAAAGGATTATTTGGCTTGGTGACCAGTTGGAGTCCTGTGATAGTGTGGGGAGTTAGAGCCAAGAGGAAAATAAAAACCAATGATAACTTCAAAATTTAGGGAGGAAAAATGTTAACATGAATAAGTGACGTAGAAACAAGTGGTAGAGAAGTTGAGGAAAAATGAAGATACTGATTTTGAATCTCTTAAGTTTTAGATGCTAAGGCTAATTCATGTGGAAATGTTCAGCAGGTTGTTAAAATTTCAATCTATATCTCAGGAGATTTAGGAACCAAAGATGTAAATTTCAATGCCACCCACAAAGAGGTGATAAATGAAGTTAGGACATAAAATTGCTCAACTCAGCCACTTCCAAGAACTTACACATATTTGGTGTGTGGAAGATAACAAACCAAGAGAATGGTAGATGGTAGCATCCTGAGAGACATAAGGCATCCAGAAAATGCAAAGTTATATGACAAAGGGAAGTGAGTTGTTAGAACAAAAATAACAGCAACAATGACAAAATGTAGGCAGTGGTTAAAAATGATGCTGAGAAGTAAGACAAGTCCTAAGTAAAAATCCCTCATTAGATCTCCCATTTAGAAAGTCAATGGTGATTCTTGAAGAGAAAAATGTCAATAGAATGCTGAGAGCTTGGAGGAGAAGGGAAAGATTTGAGGAGCGGGCAGTGGACAGCTGATGACAAGCAAGTGTGGGTTACACTTTTGAGGTGTTTGGTAGAGAAAGAAAGGAGCCATAATATACCTGGAGAAGAAAAGCACAGTCTCTTTTCTTAGGAAAGGAGAGTATATATTTTACTTCAGAGAAGGAGCCAGTAAAGAGATGAAAATTGAAGATACAGATTCAGGAGAAGTGAGGGGCTGGAGTTGAGAGAACAGATTGATGTGACTTGGACACCAGTAAGGGCAAGTCTTCTTGAGAGAAAAGAGGGAGGAGGGATCAAGTAAGATTTTTAGGTGAAAAAGTGGGAAACTGGTAGATGTTTCATTAGCACCTCTCTTCGCCTGGAAGAGCGAGAATGCAGCATCAAGTTGAGAACTCGTGCAGAGCTGAGAGCAGTTTGTGACAGTCATTATCGGAGTTGGTAAACATGGCTAAGAGAATTGTTTAGTAGTTGTTTAACCTCGTCTGGTAGATCAGATCACATGAATTTGACCCACAGATAAGCTGAATTTTTATGAATTTTTTCCATTTCAGTTCTTAGCTACCTGAAAGTTGGATTGGAGGAAAGGAATGATAGTATTTCTAGAGGGATAGTGATATAGCAGGATGAAGGAAGAAAGTGATCTTTTAGTGTTAGGAAAACTTGTTAAAAGGGATGTCTGAGTGGAAAGAGTAAAACCAGGTTGAAAGAACTGAGAATATATAGTGACTGTAGGACAGATGATGGCAAAGATCAAGTTTATTAAGGATGGCAAGCAATTCTTTGTTAACAAAAAAAAGAAGAATTTGTCTTTACAGGTGTTCAGTGAAAATTCACCAATGTCAAATACTTTATCTTCAAGCTCAAATACATAATTATATTCATACAACTCTAGGGTGCCCCTTCAAGCCC
The DNA here is from genome assembly GCF_020826845.1 of Diceros bicornis minor. NCBI lineage: Eukaryota > Metazoa > Chordata > Mammalia > Perissodactyla > Rhinocerotidae > Diceros > Diceros bicornis. The sequence goes on from NC_080766.1 coordinate 11,416,526, forward strand.
TGCATGTGTTTATCTCTTTTTCAGAGAATTATGTCAGACTCTTGGATCTGCTTTTTTCTTGGGAAGCTTTTTTCTATGGGACTCATTCCTGACATTATTCAGTGTAACTTCATTTCTGTTTCTTTTCTATCAAATAGATTTTCCCAGAGCTTAAAAAATCAAAAATTTATTATTGTGTGAAGAAGGAGATTTTGCCTTTTTTTACTTTTTTTAAGAAATAAAACCTAATAGCTTTGTCTTTTGGTGAATAAGCTGGAAAAAACAAGTTACAAGTATCTTCCCTTCTGCATAATTATTTCCATTTGAGTACGGTGCTTGAAAAACCATGACCTAGGGATGAGTCATATCTATTCAGTTGAGTTTGGTATGGATGTATATACATCAGTTCTATCAACTAATCCACAATTCTTGCTTTGGAACCACTTGGAAAAAGAAAACATTTGGTCAAAAGAGGAAACCTGGGGCCGGCCCAGTGGCATAGTGGTTAAGTTCGTGCGCTCTGCTTCGGCGGCCCGGGGTTCTCGGGTTCAGATCACAGGTGTGGACCTACACACCGCTCATCAAGCCATGCTGTGGCAGTATCCCACATATAAAAAATAGAGGAAGATGGGCACAGATGTTAGCTCAGGGCCAATCTACCTCATCGAAAAAAAAAAAAAAAGTACTAGAACCTTGATATATTCAAGAAAGGTGGAAATAAAGTCACAATCAATCTGAGGACTCCATATAATTGCTGAAGTTGTTGTAACAGTACTTTTTTGAATTTAACTATCCTGTTCCCAGACTACGATCTTTGGCCTGTGAATGAGGAATCTTGTCCGTAGCATACTGAGAGAGCAGTGGAAGGAAAGATACCCACGCTGAGGCAGCTGACCGAGACTCTTGGCATAAACAAGATATGGCTCCCAAATAAATCGATATGTGAATATGTACATGCAATATATTTACCTAAGTTCAGGCTCTGAATGTCTCCTGAGCTCACCCCTGGGATGCACAGCAGTTCACAACTCATCAAATTCTGGTTAGAGAGTGCTTTCGATGTGGTCGTTGCCAGTTATGTGCTAAATCCAGCCACAAGGAAAGGGCAGTCACTCTACAGTGCTCTTGAAACAGGTGGCTTTAAACAGCAAAGCTGATGAGCTGGTGAAGTGGTCTTAGGAGGACAATAATTTGGCTGCACTGGAGGGACTGGAAGTATTTAAATTTCTGTATTCACCTAGACTGATTTCGCATCCTCCCGATTTCTAAACTTCTCTTTGCTCCTGCTACCCTGTTCATGCTTCTGCTGTCCCATCTTCAGACTTCTGATTTCCATTCCACCTTTAGTGGCTAAAGTCTTCCTACTCTGAACCTGCTTTAAATTTCCTTAAAGGAGATAATGTAAGAAAAGCATCGAGCACATGGGTATGTATTGGTTTTCAATACAACAGCTGAAATGAATTTTATTTCTTGGCCACAAATTTCCCCTTCCCCTGAACTCATAGTATTTAACACTTCCCAGTGTCTTATCTTTTTTAAGTGTTATGCTTTATTGCTGTAAATGTTTCATGTACGTATGTTTTGTGTCTTTAACCATATTACGGTAAAACCCTGAAGCTCCATTCGTTATATGCTATGGCTTTCCGCTCACAATGCGGTGGACAGCACAGTGACACAGAGAATATGCTCAATTAATTTTTGTGTGAACAAATAGTTTTTCCCATAGAAGAAAGTATTTTCACCTAAATGTATTATTTATCCTCTTGATATTTTGCCTACAAGAAGCTCATGCAATGCAGTTCTCTGACTCTGATATTCTGAGATGATAATCTAATTTTCGTTATGCAGTGGCTCAAACTAGCAGGGCTGATCAGATTTACCTATTTCATTTTGTAGATGAGGGAATGAATGTTTACTCAGATGACTTTAACTTCCTGAAGATAAGGGAAGAAAACAATAGCAACAACCAGGACGAAAGCCACGTAACATTTACGCAGGGTTGTCATCTACCCTACAATATGTTGTTGTCTGACTTTCCTTCTCCTGACTGGAGAAATTTGGTTTGTCTGGATTTTCTACAATATAAATTTAAGGCATAGGAATAATTTCATTACTTTTGAACCTGAGTCACTTTCACGCTTAATTCTTCATAAAAATGTTTTCCAGGGTATGAAAAGAATTAGAATTTCTTATGTTTGGACTGTCTTAGAGTAAAGAGGTGGAAAATAGAATTAAATGCAACGAAATGGTGTGTTATACATCACTTTAAATTATTCACTTTTTTATTTCTTTTACTAAGCTTGAGTTTTTCCTCATGATTGACCTTCAGATGCTTCTGAATATCTTTCTGCCACAGAACTGAGTAGACTAGCATCTGGTCTTCCTAGGTTATGAAGTACAAATTGAACTGACTCTCCTGGGGCTTAAGACTGAGGTCACTGGAGTGCTTTTTTAATGGAGAGTTAAGAATTAAATAGTCAAATCTTGCTCTTTGAAAGTTAGCATCCATCTATAATCAACATCCATTCGTGCAATGGCCTTGAGAATTTTAGTGATGGCTTTATTACAAGCTGATTTTAGCAGTACTTTTAGCAAATTCTGATACGGAAAAGAACTGAGCAACATAAAAAATATCATACTAAGTAGCCAACACTTGATGAAATTCTTTTAAAAATGTCAAGGCAATCATTGAAGAAATGTATTGTGTTTCTAATGGCACACTGTGAGCACAATGACAGCCATGTGTGCTTCACCGTAGATCACCGAAATCGTGTTCCTGACCACTATGGCAGCGGACAAGAAGTATGTCATGTGATGCTTTCCCTCAGCCTAAAATCTATTTGGAGAGACAAAACAAGAGAATGGTGACACGTATAAAATTGAGAGAAGGGAGAAGTCATAGTAGGCTGGGAAATTTAAAATGATAAATTTCTTTGGAAACAATTATAATTTGGCCACAAAACAGGGCAGAATTTGGACTCATCAATGAGAAATCAAGGTCAGTTGAAGCAGATGAAATATCATTAGCAAGGACACAAATGCGAGCCTGAACATTGTTTGTAGGAGGACAGAGAGAGCATCAGCCAGAGTAGAAGAGAACGTGCTTGGTGGGGGGTGGTGGGGAACAAGGCTGCAGACATAGATTTATGAAGGACTTAATAGAACCAAATAGTATACTCAGCAGAGAATCAATATTGTGTATGTTCCTGAGCAATGGAATTCAATAATGACATCATTCTTTTGCAAAGATTAATCAAATTGATGCATTAAAATGATTGAAAGGGGAGAGAGAGGAGAGTTGGCGAAAATAGTTACAGATTTCCAATGCTAAACTGCTGAGAAAAAGGGAATGGAGAGGAATGTAGAAATATAAAAAACGTTTTAAGGAAGAAACAATTGAGCATTATGACTTAGCCAAAGAAAATAAAAGTGAAAACACAGTCAGCAATCCAGCAACCTTACAAATGACCAAATATCTCTAATGAGTAATAAAATGTTCAGTGTGTTTACTTAGCTCTGCCACCCTGACTTTTCAATGAATCTATTCTTTAAAAGGTCGTGTATCAATGTCAAGCTAGTATGTAGGAGGCTAGCAAACAGGAAAGTGGCCTCACCTGACACTGCTCTCAGCCGAGGGAATGCGCACCCATTCTGTGTTACAGAATGCCCTCGTGACTGCTACACAGGGACCAAACTTTTTTCATTATGACAGCATTGCAATTTCCCAACATTTATTCTTCTACCCTGGGCAAAACCTCTTCTTTCTTTGAGTTTCATGCCACACTCTACCCCTCCTCATAGCTGTCATTCTCCAATCATCTATTACGCTCAAAATTTTTGAAGCATTGATACCTTAGTCATTGCTTCCTCTATACCCCAAGATCTGACATGAGTAGCTGCTGCTCCTTCTCTGAAATTTTGAAATCCAACATACCTTTGTATGACTGAAATCTCTCATTCTTTCAGTCTCTCTTTGTACACTCCTGATGCCAATAATTTCTCAATGACTATCGGTTGCTTTGCCTTCACCAGAAATACTTAATAACATACTTCTATCATCAACTCCCTTACAACTCTCCCATGACAAAGCAAAACTCTAATCCTGAAATTATGCCATAACCTACTACCTCCCCTTACCTACTTAAGATATAGTATGAGAATATCCATGATCTTTAATCTCAGTCGATTGCTCATATTCAAGAATACATCTACAGAAGAAAATAAAGACAAGAATTTTCTACTTTTAGTATCTCTGCCCACTGTCTGAAAAAACAGCAAATGGCCAATGGCTGTTTCTCTAATGACCATGAGCTCCGTGTGTGTGCATGTTTGTGTGTATATGTGTGTGTGTTCCTTTCCAGGGATGAATATGGATTAAGTGAAAGAGGAACTAAATTGCTTATTTACTGTAAATTGACCATCACACTCTGCCCCCCTCCAATTTCCTCTAACAACTTTTACTCTTCAAGTTTCTTCCCCATGCATCTCTAGGTTTATGCAATATCTGATCTTTTTTCCTCTAGAATAAAAGTGTCTAGAGGTTTTCCAGATTACGTGTTACAGTGCAAGCATTACAAAGGGATTTATGACTTAAAACTTTGCTCCCCTGTTTAGCACTTTTCGATAAATGAAAAAAAATAAGGATAAGCATTAAGTTGTATGTGTATATGTATTTGTGGGTTATACATATTTATACCCAACCAAAATATAAAGATGAGAATGGAACTTTAAATTAAATGTAACATCATATTTACACGTGTCTCTACCACTCTGAGTATCACAATATTCTTTTACTTAAGAAAACCAAAGTCCCAACATGGTTCCTTGAATCTCTCATCAGAAGGGATTAGCGTACAAGTTTTCTTGACCTGAAAAGTAACCTTTAGCTGACAAATGCATGTAAGGAAATGAAAAACAGCAGTGTTTCTACTCTTATCTATTTTTTTGTGCTCTCTTCTGATGTAAAAATATTTCAGCCTTCAAAAAACTATTGTTTCATATCTGCATATGTTAAGGAAAGATTTAAATAATTAAGGTGCTTTCCTGAAGTGAGCATACATATAAATTTAAAATTTAAGGCTAAGCAATAAAGTATTCTCTTTGAATTAAAGGGAACTTGCTGAAATGATTCATTAAATCCTTAAAAATAATTCAAACTTCAAGAATATATACTAATGAATATTTCCTATCTAGCTTGCAAATTAAGTTGGAAAATCTACAAGAAATAGCTATCAATGTAGGAATGTTGATAATTCTATACAGATTCATGATTTTACTATAAAAGTTCATTAATACATGAAATTTACATAATTGCATATATTTTGAGTATACAACTGGGAACCTCACAAAGCCGGTGATTTCACATAGGTAGATTTTCCATATTTCTAAATGTACCCTTAAATCCCCAAAGATATAAATTTATTGCAACAAGGTGTTACCGAAGATTGGAGATGGCTTTCTCAGAAACCAAAGCCTCATGCAGTTTTGTCACCTTGAATGTGGCTTAATGACACCAGCCAAATAAAGTCAGACTCATGAATGGTTCAAGGAGCAATTGAATAGCATGAAGAAGTTAGAAATTCCATGAAGACAAATATTACTTATTTATTAAGTAATAATTTTCAAAAAAGAAAGACTCCTTTTTATGTAGATGTAAATTATTCACAGTTAATTTGGTTAGGATATAATAATATTTATAAATCTGAAGATATTAAACCAATTATCAAAAATTAGGTTTTAAAGAGATTTTTTTTTAATTCTTAGTTAAAAATTAAGATAGTGACGTACAGAGATGTGAGTAATGTGAGTTCCCTAGATCAAGCAATTTGTGGTTAAATTAGGAATAGAAGAGATCTTTTCCTTCCAAGAAAAAAGAAAATGATATGTATTAAATGCTGGTTTTTTAACTGGATACTGGCTAGGTATTAATATGCCCATTTTTGTAACCGAAGTGACTAAAGCTCAGGTAACTATCGAAAAATTATACGGTTAGTAGGCAGGAGGAGCAGACTTTTCAATTCAGGTTTTCTTGACCGTGAAAACTACATTCCTTCCACTATAACAGATTTCCTCCACTTCTGCTACTTTCCTGTGACAATATATGCATTTCAGAAGTATTCATTATGCGATCTTTTAAATTAAAAAAAAAAACGCTGATTTATGATGAAATACAATATAAATCAGTACAACATTTTGGGAAAGCAAATTGACAGTAAGTAGCAGATATCTACAGAAGCAAATGGGGATGAACTTTCTGGAAACTGCCTACCCCAATAAATGAGAGAGGCCAGAATGTTGCTGGACACAACTAGAATTTGGTGCTTGGATGTCGTTAATGACACTTGGTAAGATGGTAAGGAAGACTTTATTCAAGGGATGCCATTGTGGTAGAAATAGGGGCCAATGCAATAGGGTCTTGCAGTGGGAGAGAGAGATTGGGCTCGACTCCAAATACAGCGTGGACATGCGGGAATTTATAGCCAAGGCTCAGGATGGGGGTCAGTGTATGGAAAATTACTAAGAGGAACCATGAAGGATGAGGGGAGATCCTGGCTAAACTGACCTAGTAGGAGTCTTGCTGAAGGCAGCCAGGGTGATCAGACATGACCTGGAAGCTGGTGGAGAATGAGCAACCAGAAGAGATATCAAAGGCGGTCAGATATAGAGAATGACGGATTCTAGTGAAACCAACTTAACAGGATTCGTTCAGAGATGAACATGGAAATCCAAACGTGGAAGTCAAGGTGAGAAAGTTCAGTGGAGCCTGAGTAGAGTTTGGTCAAGGAGAGGATCTTTGTCAACACCTTCAGGTCTCTTTCATTCCATCTTTTCTTTCTGCTCTTTGTGTTCTGGCTTCTCTGAAACCTGCTTTCTCCACCAGGCTGGAACCATGGCTACCAGCAACCCTGGGCATACACACTTTTTCAAGATGAAATGAAATTAGCTTTCAACCACCATCCCCCAACTCCCACAATTCCTAATTATAACACTCTTTGGAAAGTAGCGTACTCTGGCTTGGACCATGTGTCTATCCCCTGGATGAATTGCCATCTAGTCAGGGATATAGGGAACTATAATAGGCTGAGCTTGGATCAGATACTTATCCTTCGATCCTTCACTGTTGTCCGGAAAGTACAACATGTAAACAACAAATAAGGCTGCTCCCTTCAAAACACATTCCCCAGGAAGGGGGAAGGGTACCGGCCTGGAAAAACAAGACAATAAATGTATCTTACCTATTCCAAAATGTTTCCTCATTTGCTTAAAGAAATTCAAATGGAGTTCAGTCATTGTGACCAAAAAAGTTTACATGATTAAATGAAAACATTTTTATGTATGATAAACCATACTAAAGAAGGAAAGAGAGGGGCTGGCCCTGTGGCGTAGTGGTTAAGTGCGTGCGTTCCCCTGCTGGCGGCCCGGGTTCGGATCCCGGGCGCGCACTGACTCACCGCTTGGCAAGCTATGCTGTGGCGGCGTCCCATATAAAGTGGAGGAAGATGGGCACGGATGTTAGCCCAGGGCCAGTCTTCCTCAGCAAAAGGAGGATTGGCATGGATGTTAGCTCAGGGCTGATCTTCCTCACAAAAAAAAAAAAAGAAGGAAAGAGAAAGCTCTATATGTACATACAACATCCATTTTGATGTAACAGTCAATGTTTGTTACCACCTAGCATTCCATTTCCCCCTCGTCCACATAATAACCCAATTTTCATATAGATGTTGACTCCTCTGCAGTTGAGGTGATCCGCCACAACCTCCAGGGCTGGGCTGGATTGTCTCAGGGAAGTCCCACAGTGATTGGTTCAATGACCTAGACCTGAATCAAATCAGTGAACGGCCTTCCGCTGGCCACAGGGCTCAGGTGCCAGGATTAACATAATTCATGATGTGAAATCGGAGAGAGTTTCCTTGGGGATGACAGAAAAGAGGTCTTCTGAGTCATTATGAGAGAGAAATCAAGAAAAAAACGTTCTCTGCTCTGCCACACATCTTGATTTGTGGACATGTGAAGCCTGGTACTGCTGGAGGCATTTTGCAACCAGGAAGGAAGCTGGTTCTGGGACTAAGCCAATGCCTGTGGAAGGGCACAGCTGCGGAATCACAGAGAAATGAAACCACGCGTGAAGAGAACTGAAGTTTGTCCTGCCTCTGGATATCCAGCTATCTACACAAATAACCTGTCCTTCAGATTTAAGTTATGTATGCTCTTTTCTTCTGATACTGATATTATAAAACATCTTGAGACATGTAGCTTTAACTACAAGGTCATTACAGTGTAAATGATCAACCAAAGAGATGTGGAAAATAAATTTTAAAATATCCACTCAAAGAAATATTTTGGAGACATTACATGTTATAATTACGAAGACTATGTAGCAATAGGTTACTTTTAAGGTTACAAATAAATTATTTGTTTGACTTTTTATTACCTGAACTATCAGTCAGCGTCTAGCAGTCATGTTAAGTATCTTATATTCTGGTTTTGTGTGTGTGTGCGAGGAACATTCACTCTGAGCTGACACCTGTTGCCAATCTTCCTCTTTTTGCTTGAGGAAGATTGGCCCTGAGCTAACATCTGTGCCAATCTTCCTCTATTTCCTATGTGGGATGCTGCCACAGCATGGCTTGACGAGTGGTGTAGGTCTGCACTCAGGATCTGAACCCACAAACCCAGGCCACTGAAGCGGAGCATGCTGGACTTAACCACTACGCCATGGGGCCAGACCCACTTATATTCTGGTTTTGATGTAGGCCTCGGAGGTCTGACATGGTTGAGAATGAGATACTCCACAAAAGAGTCTACTCAGATTACTCATGCTTTCTCCTTCTTCTTCATTTTTTTTAATAGGCTAAGGATTTTTATGGGAATATTTGTATGATGTGTTAAATACTTCCTGCCTTATTGGAGCAGGGTGCATAATTTAATATTTTCTTGATGACTTGGGGTCTTCATTGTGCATATCAATTGTACAGTGTACAGTAAAGTAATTATTTGAGGAGACATTTGCCTCAAGATGCTATGCCTTTTAAATTCTCGGGTCAGTTTGTTGTATTTGCTTTTTATAATTATTTTGTGAATTTTACGGTCCCTCTGACTTGCTGCTTTCTGTCAGGCTGTCAGGTGTCATTTCTTGCCACTCTTTGATGGCCTGCCAATACGGTCGTGCCCCCTTCTAATTTTCTGCTTTTAACCTGTTCTAGATTAAAAAGTCAAATAGGCACGCTTTTTAGAATTGTGTCTAAAAAAGGAGTCGAGTTTTTAGTAAGGGGTTTGTCTAATATACCAAGTTCTGGAACAAGGACACTGAGTTATTTCGTTTGGGCTGTCCAAATACTTTAGGAGAGGTAGATAGAGTCAGGAAAAACTATCTTACCCTTTGTTAATTACAAAATAAAGCAATCACTTGTTTGTGAAAGGAATTTTTCTATTAAATCTCTTAAAATTAAAGGAATTGTGTTGAGCAATATTTAAATTGAATTAATTTGGATTTTACCCTGTAGTAGGTTTGCTGCCAAGTGACATGTAAATTTTAGATCTGTGATGAGTCTCAAGCTAGAAAGCACATTAGTCAAGATGTCACATGATCCTTCAATTTACCAAGTACACACCAAGTTTCAATGGTGTTTCTTAGTTGTTCCCAGCTAAGAACAGGGCTAGTCTATTATCAGTACAATGTTTTTCATAGCGTCCAGGTCTCCCATCCAAAAATTTCTAAGTAAACATGCTCCTTTCCTTTCACTAAATTTACACGTTTTTCTGCTAATGGATGTTTTTGAAAGAAAAAGGAACTATTGACTATTCTTTAAATCTACAGTACCTTGAATTGACACCTGTGGATTGATTTTATCTTAAGTCTCAGTGGATAGTATTTAATATGACATCAATTTGAAACTCATATAAAAATGAGGCCTAAAATGTTTACTTGATCCTTTAAATAAATTATTTTTATAGTTATCTTTAATTGTCTACTTTATTTAATATCAGCCCATTGTTCTTCTGCCAGCTAAAGCATATAAAATGCTGTATGGTGTAACAAGTGTCATTAGAAGCAAAATCTTTAATATCTAATTTGCTAACTCCAGTTTTGTAGTTTTCAATCTGAAATGCAGATTTGTAAATTGAATCATAGAGAAAACATTTCACTTGGAGAAATTTTACCAGAAGCTTTTAAAATAAATATCTTTTCCTTTTCTTTTTTCAAGAAGGATAAAACTTTGAGTGCTTTGAGAAGTCCTGTAGAGTGAACCACTCTAAACAAAAATATAAAAAGGGGGGAGGATTCTAGAATTCTCTGGTATAAGGAAGGTATTCACTTCATGGGAAATTTCCCTCAGACTCAGTCCATACAGATTATCCTTTAAAATGTTTTCATCAGTTTTGCCTTTCTGCCTTTGACTGAAATGAGCACCTAACCCTTGACTGTTGCTGAATTTATAGCTCTGGTCAAATAAAATCTTCTGGCATTTCCTACACACAATTGGGTTTCTTAGCTGCTCGCGAGATTTGAGCAATCGTAGTTTGCTTCATTATTAAAGACATATGATGCCTGTTGTACAAATTTCCCCTTGGGCAACAGAGCTGATAAAAGAATAAAGAACTTCAAGAATCTGTATTTTGAACATAAGTCCCAAGGTATCTTTCTTTCATTTTTTTTTAAGTTGTAGGAAAGCTTGCAAAATAATTTCCATTTTTATTTAGCTTTGTACTTATTGTGAAGCTGTGAGAGAACACAGCATTTGCGAGATGAAATTATTTGCCATAGAACATACACATGTGTTATTTTACCTTTTTGCCCACAGTTGGTGATGTTAATGAGACCTTCCTAAAAATGGGAATTTGAAGTCTGTCCTAATCGGAATCCTGATTGCACGTGTAGTATAATTCCAAAGGGAGCAAATGTGGTTCACTCCTGAATGTTTTAGGCGCTTAACTAGAACACTATCTTTATCCAGGGTAAATTTTGGGGGGTTCAGTTGCGAAGTCTTTTAATGGTGATGGCTTGCATGTCCCCTAATTCCTTAATGTCATCCCGTGGTTCTATGATCAGAATGTCAGTGTATTAAATCTATCAAATTGCCAGGCCCTTTGCAAGCAACTCGGAAGCAGTGTGCAAGCTGTAATGAGGTGCTTCGTGTCTGTGTGTCAGGGGGAAAAGGCCATCCTGATCCAGATGCGCTCCCATCTACGGGGCTACGTAGCTTTCCACAGGTGCATTAAATGGCGGAGAGACTCCTTTTGTTAGTGCAAAGGACTGCAGCTGAGGAGGGGGAATTCACAAGGGGAGAACAGCTGCTAGAAATCAGCCCAGAAGCAGGAGCTGGCAGCGTTCCAAAAGTGGTTTTTCAGCTTCTGCAGAGTTGGCCATTGACAGATGGACTTGGATCCAAACGTGACAAGGGAGAAAAACACATTCTAGAATTTAGCATTTAGGTGCTTTAGCTGTCTAAGTCGAATGTGCTAGAGCTGTGCAAAGAAAGTGCTATAGCTATACAGAAAAGGCGCCAGAGCTATGGCCTTAAAGAGATGTTATTAATAAAGAGAATCCTATTTGCAACGTGGTCCCCAAATTTGCAGAAATCCCTTTGTGTCCCAGCCCCGAGCCCTGTGCTTCAGAAGGAGCCTGGCTCATAGAAGTGTTCAGTAAATACTTGTTAAATGGAACAACTCCAAACTATAGCTTGACTTTTTCTATCCAAGTATATAATGCAGGATTGGCTATGGAAAAATGCATTTTCTTAACTTACTCCTCACCTCTAAATTTCCCCCTTGGTTTTTCCAGTTTTAACAAATCTTCTCTGGTTGGAAAGCTGTTAAAGTAAGAAAATCATGGAAGTAAGGCTGAAGCAGACTTTAAAGAGAAAGTATGTATCAGACCTTTAATTTTAAAGATGAGGAAATTGTGGCCCATAGAGGTGGAACATTTTGGCAAAAGTCACAAAGTTAACTGGGTTCAGAGGCCAGGACTAAAAATGAGATCTTTTAAACTTCAATATTGTGCTCTCCACTTTTTAAATAATTGGAATGTGTCCATATTTCTTACTATGCTGTGGGATGAGAGAATAATTTTATATATGTTATTCTAAAAATAATAAATTTGTTGAGCACTTATTTGACAGGCGCTATTCTCTTTATAAATTGTTTCGGTAAATCCTCACAGCAATCCTATGAAGTAACTTATCTCAATTTTACATGAGTCATATTACAAATACAAGAAATATTTTTATAGTGATATAGTTTATCACTATATATAAATATTTATTTCTCCATCTACATCTGTCTATCTATCCAGCCAGCCCTGGTGGTCTAGTGGTTAAGATTCGGGCTCTCACTGCCACGGCTTAGGTCCATTCGCCGGTCAGGAAAGCACACTAACCATCTGTCGGTTGTCATACTGTGGCAGCTGCATGTTGCTGTGATGCTGAAAGCTGTGCCACCGGGATTTCAAATACCAGCAGAGTCACCCATGCTGGACTAAGACAGACTAAGAAGAAGGACTTGGCCGCTTACTTCCAAAAAAACTGACCATGAAAACCTTATGAATAGCAGCGGAACATTGACTGATACAGCGCTGGAATGTGAGAGGATCAAAAAGACCAGGCGGGCTTTGGCTCTGCTGTCCACAGAGTCTCTAGGAGTGGGAAACAACTCATTGGCACTAACAACAACAAATCTATCTATTGATCTATCTATCATCTTCTATCTATCTATCTGCTTTTATGGTCACAGAAAGTAACTAGACGCACAACTGGTTAAACAGGTATAGTCTATGTAAGAAGACTCGCTCTATTTCACTCAATAAACCAACACAATTGCCCAGAAGTTAAGCTTAAGCAAAGAACAATCAAAATGCTAGGATTGAAGCACAGTATCTTCAAAATATACAACACTTTAATTTCAAAAACAGACAGTCAAACAAACAATACAAATAAACACAATTAATTTAATGGCATACCTAGTATTTTAGCAAATATACACTCATTTCCAAAGGTTATTCTTAAGGATCTTTATTGTGCTAAAAACATAGTTCTTGTTTTCTCAATTGAGTCTTGAAAAGCTGTTAAGATATAACGTGGGAAAAATGCAAAACTTTGTAACATGAAGAAATGTGATCATAGTATTCTATGTGAATCCACAATTAAACAATATTTCCATGGTCACAATCATGTGAGCAGTAAATACACTGAATCAAATACTGTGGTATATCTCCATTTGGTGACTGAATATGGAATATTCAGTGGTGGTAACAGAAGAATGGAAAACCAAACCTCAATAATCTTAACAGGCAGGTAGCAGATACTGTAACTAGATTATCGAAGAGTCTGAACTCAGTGGGGTAAAAACAGGAGAAAAAAGATAATTTTTCTCTCATGACTGTGTTTTAACCTGCTCTTTCAGATATCCTTCCTCCGTCACTTTCCAGTACCTTTCATGTATAAGAAAAAGTTAATTGTGGCTACTTTTAGATATTATGTCCAGACCACTACAACTTAAACCTTCAATGTCATCTCTACTTGTTTCCCTCCTTCCCCAAGCTCAGGCTGTCCTCGGCTGGGCTCAGAGACTTGCAATGGGGAGGAGATTATAGCGTCTGTCCTTTTGTTCTTCCTCCAACTCTCTCCCCACCCCCCATACTTCCTGGCCCCTCCAGGGGGGTGGGGAATGAAAGGGGTGAAGTGCTTAGGGCAAAGGTGACAAAGATATGTCATTGGTGCTTTTGTAATTCAGCCACTGGTATCTTTGGTGTGGCAGATATTCACAGGCTGGCTCTCTTGGGGATCATATTAGAGGTTTTCTTGGGGAATCTGTGGTGATCTCCAACCTGCACAGTTGCCTCTATTGAATAATGTGCTCTCTGGTGATGTCTTGTGACCTGACCGCCCAACGCACGCGCACGCACACACACACACACACACACACACACACACTTTACTTTCGACGAATTCCCTCCCACATTCCACTATCCTGTTCAGTCGGGACTGGACACCTTTTGCAGCCGGTACACGATGGCCATTCTGAGACTTCCGTTGTATCCCTTCCTTGATCCTATGTGAGATTCCCTGTTCCTAAGAGCAATGCCTTATCTCTTCATCTACTTCCTTGTTTGCTTGAAGCACATTCTCAAAGAGTTCTTCCATGGTTGAAAATTTTTTCTGCCTGCTCACTTTATTAGCTAGTTTTCAGAGTATAAACTTTAAGTTGAAAGCGCTTTTCCATCAGAAATGTGAATGTGATGCTGCACCATCTTCTCTAGCAAGAAGGAAATAGTGGAATGGGCCTGAGCTTTCAAGCTCTGGTTTCCTTGGTTTCAATCTTATATCCTGCTTCCTGCCAGGACTAACTATATTTTTCACAGAGAATTCAGCTTTTCCAATCCTATAAACTCGATTACTTGATTTGCAGGCATCACAGATTGCCAGCCACAAACAGTAACCCACAGCCTTAAGGTCTTTTTGGTTTTTCCACACTTAAAAAAATATTGTTAAGCACATCAATTTTCATTTTTCACTGAAGGAAAACTTAGAAATAAGAAAATGCAGAGTCAGCCCTGACGGCCTAGCGGTTCAAGTTTGGTGCTCTCACTGCTTTGGTGGCTCGGGTTCGTTTCCTGGTTGCGGAAGCGCACCACTCGTCTGTCAGTTGCCATGCTGTGGCGGCAGCTCACATAGAAGAACTAGAAGGACTTACAACTAGAGTATATAACTATGCACTGGGGCTTTGGGGAGGGGAAAAAAGGGAGGAAAATTGGCAACAGATATTAGCTCAGTGTGAATCTTCCCAGCAAAAAAAAAAAAAAAAAAAAAAATATATGTATATATATATATCCTTACCTTTAAAAAAAAAAGAAAATGCAGTGATCTTAGGTATGTCATTCAATGAGTTCTGAAAATGTGTACATCCGTGTATCCAACATCCCAGTCAAGGTCAGGAACATTTCCACCACCCCACAAGGTTACCTTCACTTCTCTTCAAGTTAATCCCTACGCAACACAGGCAACCACTGTTCTGATTTTACCACCATAGGTTAGTACTTTCATAGTCTTCCTCTCTTGCCAATTTATCTAGGTCAGAAATAGCAAAAGTGTAAGTGTTAATGCTGCCCCTGAAAAAGCCACGTCTACTCAGTGCAGAGTGAAGGCTCTTCGTTGCCACCCATCTTATAAACTCTTAGTCATACAGATTATATCAACCAAAGTTTTCTGTCTCCTTTTCTCCTTTAGCCTCCCCTGGGTAAGATAGCTGGGAGAGTGAGTGGCATTGGTGCAGGAGGGAGATTTTAATTTGGTAAGGCAGAAGTCAGCCTTTGGATGGAGTTGAGCCTGAAATGGAAGTGATATTATTAGGAATAAGGTTAGGGTAAAGCTAAATGCTGTGACAAGTATGCATCATAGCGACAGTCTGTTCCTGAACTTCACAGAGATGGAAGCATATGGTAGGTAATCTTTTGTGTCTGGATTTTTTTGCTCAATGTAATATTTTTGACATTCATTCATTGCGTTGCATGTATCAGTAGTTGATGATGATGATGATTGAATAATATTCCAGTGTACGACTATACCACAAATTGTTTTTCTATATTCCTGCTGAGAGACTGTTGAATTGTTTCCAGTTTGGGGATACAATTGATTAAAGTTATTACAAACCTTCGTATGTGAATTTTTGTGTGTAAAAATATTATTTTTGGGGCCAGCCCGGTGGCATGATGATTAGGTTTGCACACTCTGCTTTGGTGGCCAAGTGTCCACAGGTTTGGATCCTGAGTACAGACCTACACACTGCTTGTCAAGCCATGCCATGGTGGCATCTCATATACAGAATGGAGGAAGATTGGCACAGACGTTAGCTCAGGACCAATCTTCCTCACCAAAAAACATACATATATATAATATTCATTTCTCTTTGGTAAATATCTAGAAGAGGAATTGCTTTGACTTAGTAAGTTAATATTGAGCTTTCTAGAAAATGCCAAACATGTTTCCACAGTGGGTCTCCAGTTTTGCCCTCTCACCAGCAGCAGGTGACTGTGCCAGTTGCTGTACGTTCTTGCCAACATTTGGTATTATCGGTTCTTTCGATTTGTTTCTAACTGATGTGGTGTCTCATTGTGCTTTTAATTTGCATTTTAATGATGACTAATGGTATTGAGTATCTTTTCACGTGCTTATTAACCACTTGAATTTATTCTCTTGTGAAGTGTCTTTCAATATTTTACTCATTTTTAATTTTATTGTTTTTTTTTTTGAATTGTGGGAGTTGAGATATTTTGGACTCAAGTCCTTTGTTAGATATATGTACTACAAACAATGTTCTAGCCTTTTCATTTTCTTATGATGTCTTTCAATGAGCAGAAGTTTTTAATTTAGATAAAGTCCAATGTATTGTATTTTTTCTTTTCTTGTTAGTGCTTTTTCCTGTCTTTTCTCAGAAATCTTTATCTACCTGAGGATACCAAAAATATTTGTCTATGTTTACTTCTAGAAATCTTATAGTTTTGGTTTAATGTTTGAGGTCTATGATCATCTCAAATTAATTTTTTACTATTGTGAGATAGTGGTTAAAGTTGATATTTTTTCATGCTCTTATCCCATTTTCCAGACCATTTGTTGATAAGACCTTTCATTTCCCATTGCATTGCTTGGATGTGCCTTGTGGAAAATCAGAGTCTATTTCTGGATTTTCTTTTCTCTTCCATTAATCTATTTGTCTGTCATTCTACCAATACTGCCCTGTCTTGATTACTGTGGCTTCAAAGCAACAAACAAGCAAATAAATAAATGAAAAAAACCCAGTATTTTTCCTCGTTCCTGCTGTCAGGTGTGCCAAATTTGGCCTTATGCTTGATCGTTCTTCAAGGCCATAGGATGAAAGATTTAGCTGTCTTCCTGACATTTTTATACTTAGTAACCTAAAATTCAGACTCCTGAAATACAGCAAGAGGTCATCTAACCAGTTGCTCTCTTGTCATGTGATAGGGAATGCCGGTGATCTCCTGGAGTGGACGAGCTCGAGCTCTCTCCTCTTCCACTTTGACTCAGTCAATTCAAAAGCTCACACTCCACCCCGCCTGCTAGGATCCGTTTCTGTAAGTTTGAATCTTTCAACATTAAGTGACAGAATCCCAATTGTAAATTTGCTTGAAATAGTCATAATAAATACAGAAGGGATTATTTTAGTTTATATAATGGAAAAATGCAGAAGTAAGAGAGCCAGTATTAGAAGAGCCAGAGAGTATCGTGAATGCTTCATCAGTCTCTCTGCCGTTCCCTGCCCCTCTTCCCAATCACCACTCTATCCATATCTGAGCTCTTTTATTCTCCGTGTTGGCTTCCTTCTCAGGCAGGCTTTCACCGTATAGAGGCTCTTGGCAGCTCTTGGCTTACCAATTTAGCTTCTCTTTCCAGTGATTTCTGAAAGAGTCTTGGGCTTAACTCCCCGGCTCAGCTAGGGTCACGTGCCTGTCTTTGAGACGCTCATTGTAAATCTATTTGACTGTGTATCAGCTACTTCCCATCCCTCAGAGCACGATAAATTGGGGCCAGGTTTACCTGAATTACTGAAAAATACAGTTGTAATTGCCAGAAAATGGGACAATGCATGCTGAGCAGACAAAAACAAGTGACTATTACTACAGTTTGAGGATATCAAAGAGTTAAATTATATAACCATGCTGAAATACTTATTTTTAGAAGAAGTCTCATGCATAATTTTTCCCCCTACTCTTTGCCTTCTGTCCCAGAGCAAGGAGACATCGGTTTCTTCTTGCCACATCATTCAAGGGCTCTCTGATATAAAATGAATCCTCAGAGTTTACCTGAAAACACTGGAGCCATATCACGTCTGTCTTTTCAAAACTTCTGACACATGTGGCTAGATATCAAGCAATGTAGATTTTTCGACTTTTCAATAACCTTTCCAGGCCACTAACGATTGTGGCATAAATGCATTGCCACGCTATAATCAATTCTAGACTGTGTTTTGATAGTTTATAATGTAATTTCTTTGAAAGAAATTTTAGATAAAATAATTGGCATTCTGATCTCTGCGAGTATGCTTCATTTTATAGTGATTAAAAATGTCCATTTAGCTGATTTGTCAGCCTTGCAAGAACTGTTAGAAACTCCTTAGAGTTCTCTGGAGAAGGGCCATTTTATACAGTAAAGAGGGAGGGGGTTTAAATCTTTTTGAAGTTATGTTTTAGTCTCTGATGCAAATCACCCAAAGTCCACATATAAATTAATGTCAACATTACCTCCGCGTTAAGCAGGCTTGTTTTAACATCACCTTTTCCTCTCTGGACAAATGGCTTTAGATTTCTGTGGATTCATGGGGCTACCACAATACGTCACTGTCCTCAGGAGACTCTAATACCATTGCTTAGTAAAAATATGCTGGAAAATGAATCATTATGCACTTCAATAACCATATTTGTTTAAAGAACTGCTTTCTAATTCTATAGTCAGGGCCTGAGAGTCCTAGAATAAATTGGACACCACTCCAGATGGTGCATTAAGCAATCCATTCTACTTGGCTAGCATTTAGCTCAGAGACTAGCAAACTCAATTATCCTTCCCTTTACTTATAGAGTTATTTCACCTTAGCCCCTTCTAGCTTCAGAACACACCGTGATATAACAGAACTCTCTGGAAAACTCATTTCTCTTAAGGCCGTTAGCATCTGTTTTTCCAACTTCCCCCTTGCCTACCCTCAGCATCTGCTTGCCACCCTTCTGGCCCCTTTCATTGTGGCCAATTATATTGTAAAGAGCCTTCTCCCTCTCTCTTATGTTGCTGAAAACATCACTTTCCATCTCTCTACCTCTTCTCTCTTTTTTATTATTTTAAGTATATTTCTAGATATTAAAAACAACTGGAAGACATTTTTTCAATGAGATGTTATCAAGATGGATATTTAGCATCCTGCAAGCTATTTCTCTCTCTCTCTTTTTACCCCAGTAACCCCTGCACTAGCTTTCACAGATTGTGACATTTATATGTAGCGAATGAGGAGCATTCCACCTTGATAGTGCTCCTTAACCCAAAGTCTGTCCACCTGTCAGAGGAAAATAAGAGGAAAGGCCTCCAGAGCAGGAGAGACACTTGCAATCCCAATGGCGTGTGCAGGTGAAGGAAAGAGGAAGCAGAGATTCTCCAGTGTCTCTTGGACTTCTATAGGGCTGTGGTTCTCCTGATTTCTGTGGTTCCTGCTTTTCAGTGACTGCACTGGGGTTTCTCCAGGCTTCTGACACAAAGATTCCTAAGATGTTCCTCTGATGATTGTTTCTTCTTTGACATCCTGGATTTTCCAGGCCCTGCTACTGACAAAGTGGCTTTGTCCAATTCCTCTTCTATCCAGTAGTGCTGCCTAGTGGCTGTAGCTCTTAGTCAATGCATTAGATGAGTTGTCAAAAATGTAGCAGAAAGTATTTTTCCTTGTTTATAAAATATTTTCTTATTGCTTACATGTAGGCATTTCATTATCCTACCATTAAACTTGATCATTTCTCTATTATGTTACATTATCCGTATAAGAAGCAGTACAAAGTAGTGGGTAGAGATCATAGGTCTTGGTGACAAACTGCCTAAATTCATGTCATAACTCCAACTATCACCAGCTGTGTGACCTTAGAAAAGCTACTTAACCTCTCTGTGCTTCAGTTTCTCAACCACAAAATAAATATAATAGAAATACTAAATCCAAGGTTATTGGAAGGACTTAGTATGTACAATTCTTAAAGCAATTCAGGTCAAGTTTTGCCATTAAGTGAGTTCAAGCTGGGTCACGTGTTGCTGTCAAACGAGTTATGAAAACAGTGTATTTCGGAGCTGGGACCACATGAGTGTGGTGTGTAGCCAAGTGTCAGCACATAGAAGTTCCCCAAGGACGTTGTCTGTTATTATTAATATTATTATTCAGTAAAAGTGTTTATTGTGTCGACCACATACTATTTATTTTGACATATATTATTGTTTTATGGAACCTCTTGGTTACAGTCAGGGACCCTCCCTTCTCATCAGGGTCTGATTAGTTAAGACTTTCTTTTTTTAAGGCTATGAGTGAAACCTTCAGAACTTGAGGAGACAGTGTCAGTCAGAAGAGCTTTTCTAACAAAGTCCTTTTATTTTCTCCTCTGGATGACTTGAATATTCAGATACAGTCCACATTGTTTTTTTGTTTTTGTTTTTGTTTTTGCTGAGGAAGGTTTGCTGCTGAGCCAGCAACCGTGCCAATCTTCCTGTATTTTTTAGTATGTGGGCTACCAGCACAGCCTGGCCACTAACAGAGCAGTGTAGGTCTGTGCCCAGGAACTGAACCCAGGGCGCCAAAGTGGAGCACTGA
Organism: Diceros bicornis minor; assembly: GCF_020826845.1. NCBI lineage: Eukaryota > Metazoa > Chordata > Mammalia > Perissodactyla > Rhinocerotidae > Diceros > Diceros bicornis. Next base: position 11,436,842 of record NC_080766.1, read on the forward strand.
ACTTAACCAGTAGGCCACCAGGGCTGGCCCCACATTGGGTTTTATTTTAAATTTTTTTAATTAAAGCATAATTGACAAAATTGAAAGATATTTAAAGTGTACAATGTGATGATTTGATATATATATCAGTGTGAAAGGATTCCCCTCATTGAGTTAATCACCTCACATAATAGAACATTTAAGTTCTACTCTCTTAGCAAGTTTCAATTATACAATACAGTGTTATCAACTATAGTCACCATGTTATACATTAGATTCATAATTTATATAACTTATACCTTGGGATGAGAGCAGAGGAAGACAGGACACCATCCACTGCTAACAACAGTTTATTGAATCTATGTCTTCACAGATGAAAGAAGCCTTATTCCAAGCTAACTAGCCAAGGCCTTGATCTGCAGGACAGACCTCATGTATTTTAAACCCAACTTATCCACTAACCTGCCTAAATGATAGAAGAGGTCATCGTAAGTTTTTTTTCAGGAAAATTTCTGTAAGTAGTCTGGCCCTTAGTTTTCATTTTTTAAAAAATTTTTAGTGTTTTATGATTATACACCAAATAAAAGAAATATCCTATAAATGTTTAAGTAGGTTGGCCCCTGGTTTTCATTTTTTATGGCTAAATAACCATAGATTGAATATAAAAAATGATATATGTATTTATACACTCATATAGTATTATAGGATATATAGATATAAAAATATCTATATATTCATAGATAGAAATAAAGATATCTCCTATAAAAAGGCCACATAGACTTTTTCCCCAAAAAACCTTTTTTTCAGGACACATCTCCTCTATCCATTCCCAGAAATGTGAAATTCACTCAGGAGGCCACTTTATTTCCAGCCTAAAATTCCTAATGTTCTGAACGCTTGATATGGTGCCCTTCAGGATTCCTACAAGTTGAACCTAAGTTCTGTGGCCATTATCCTGAAAAGTGCATCAGGCTATGAAACAAGCTCTCAAAGGAAAGTAGTTTTTCAAGCTACATTATGGTGCTTTTAAAGAGAATAAAATCTTTAATGAGAAAATGACTCTCTCGAGACTTCTGGCTCCAAGGTCAGCTTTGCACACTCGCCCTCTCGGTTGGCAGAGAATCTGTTGAGGGACATTTCTGGAAGCCCATTCTGTAAAAGGTCCAGGACGAAATAGGGTGACAGCCGGTTCTCTGGAGCCTCTGTTGGACAACTTTATAATTCTCTAACAGATTTCCCCTGAAGCTGTTCCCACACAACAACACCCGGATAACCCAGCCTCCCCCTGCTATATACCCACCAAGGAAGGAGAAAGTGGGTTGCTAAGGAATCTGTTGCAAGAGCCCATAATGGAACTAACACTTGTCAGCTAATAACAGTTTAGTGTGAATAAACTTATCAGAATCTTCCTCAGTGGATTAGTACATTGTCAGCTTCTGGAGGACTTGGGCCCTATATTTATTTCTCTTTATTTCTCTTCATGTCTAGTGCAGTGCTAAGTAAATGTTTTCGGAGTCTCAGCTGAGGTCAGCCTACTCTCTACAACGTTGCCCTCAGCTGGCTCTTCCAGGTTGGGCACGAGGAGGAGGAAGAAGAGGGTCTTTTTCTGGTCGCTGCTACTCGTTGCTTGAGTCTATGCTGTAAGCAGTACAAAGGTGTGGCAGCTTTTAGAGGAGACCTGGAGGCTGACAGAACCTACCTGGATCTTGGAGTGTGATGATTAGGGGAGAAAATGATGCCTCAGATTCAGAATGATTCACCAAATGCTAAGATGGGTTTTGTGAATATTGCTGAATAAAGGATAATGGAAAATCTCTAAAAATTACTGTGCATAAGACTTTTGGAGTCTCTCTAGGTGGTCTCCATTAGTGGGTGGTGTAATTTAGGTGTGACGGCCCCTCCTGTAGGAGAGTGGTTAAATGAAGCTTTGATAATAGGATACAGAAAGCAGGATTGGCTCATTTTGTTCGTTCCAACTTCCCCCGCATCCACATTTAGGGCTTCTTGGTAAGCTGCAATGAACACTTCAACCTTATGAGAAATGGAGATGACACTAAAATGTAATTACATTTAATTTATGGAATGTAGAATAATAACAGCCTGTAAACTAGGACAAGTAAGAGAAAGAGAAAATCTAATCTGGTTTCTTGAGCCTCTTTCCTCTCCCCGTCTTTAGCATTAGCCAAGGCTCACTGTAACGTATATTATAAGGAGATGAATTCACTGGTGTGGGTCTTTGTTATTTTACCTTTACCCAGAAATGAAATTAAGGAGCAAATCATATTACCTTGATGACAGAGACAAAGTGTGTCAGAAATGGCATTATTACTGCAAAATTATAGAAAACACAGATTCCATTCCCACTTCTAATTTATCACAATAGTGGTAAAAGGTCTGAATGCTCCTAAATGGTGAAATTGAATGAGAGTTATCAGCGTTTTGTTACTTATGAGAAGAACTAATTTCTTTTCACCCTTATGGAGTTTATATAATTTATGATGCATTTCGCTGCTTTTGACGGTAGTAGTGTATATAACAGTAACAATCCTTTTGTTCTATTTTGAAGTTTTTTCTCAAGCTTTGGCCTATGAATTCACAGGATAAACTTACAAGTCATCAGAGTGGTAAGTAGTGTTCTTGATTAAGAAAAGGAGACACAAGGAGTTCAAAGGTTTGTGCACTTGTTTTTCTTTTGGTGAGAAAGATAGTCCCTGAGCTAACATCTGTGCCAACCTTCTTCCCCTTTGTGTATGGGACACCACCATAACATGGCTTGATAAGGGGTGCCTAGGTCTGTGCCTGGGATCTGAACCTGCGAACCCCGGGCTGCTTGAAGCAGAACGTGTGACCTTAACTACTACGCCACTGGGCCAGCCCTGGTTTATGCACATTATTCAGTTCAAATTTATGCAGCATTTATTTCCCAGAAGGAAAAAAAATCACCCTACTTAATTTCATGTGCTTCCTCACTCTGAGCCTCTGGGACGTGATAAAATCACTGGTATATACTATCTCACCCTGGTGAGATCTGCTGTCAGATGTAACCATTTTGTTCTTGTTCAAGCCAGACCCAGTAGCCAACATGTGCCTGGAAGAGGCTTTAAACATATATTTAACTCCTTGTATGCTGCCGTCCCCTCTGCCAGCCTGTCCAGAGGCTGCATCAGATGTCCCGCATGCTCAGAGCACTGGAAACAAGCCACACACTCCAGCAGTGACTCCCATCAGCTGAGGGAACTCTGTGACATGACATGTCCCAAGTTTTTTATCTTGTTAAGGAGACCACGATCATCGTAGGAGGCCAATCTCAGCTCAGACGTTGTCCCAGGGTTCTCTTTCCTCTTCAAAGACTTTCCAGCCTTATTCTTCCTTTCACACCCTAGCATTTGGTAAAGTGCACTGGTTCTTCCTGGACCTTTGTGGCAGGAGAGGATAAGGGAGAGCCTTCCTTTTTTAGGACAAGAGCAAGAAGAAAAGCTCAGAGCTGGGAGTGACATCAACACTGACAATGTTGAATTTTGCCCCAGCCCTGTGATCCTGGAACCCAGAGAAGGTTAAAGAAAGCCCTCCAGGCTTTGTGTTCCAGGAAACAGCATCCTGCAGAGAAGCCCCTTCCCCGAATGACTTAGATACGACTCACAGGTGCCCCCTTGTTTACCAGGACAAGGCCAGACACAGGCTCTCCAAATTTCCATTCTTTGCCTCATGAGTTATTCACTGAACCGCTTGTCCCCACTGATCAATCAGAACAAAACGCTGGTTAACCAAACTTAAGTTCCTCTCCTTCACACAGGTCTCTGAACGTTGACCCACCCTTACAACCCCTCCCTAAGAGCCCCTGTCAAGAATAGGCTGGTCTCACAGTAAAACATTCTCTGACCTACTGTCCCATGAGGCCATGCTTTATCCCACTTCCTCACACCTGCCTCTTTCTAGCCTTGTCTGCTCCTCCCAGAAAGAAACGCCCTTTTCTGCTTTACTTTTGAGACACCTGCAAATCTCTGGTCAGAGCATTCTCCCTATTACAGTAGTCCTTTCCCCCATCTTACCACTTATCTGGTCTTAGGCCACATTAAATGCCTAGACATTTCTCCCCCAGTGTCTCTGTGTCTGTCTCTCTGTCTCTCTCTCTCTCTCTCTCTCTCACACACATATATATACAGACACACTTCTTCAGAAAGACTCCAATATGGCTATTTAATTTGCTCTAATAAAAGAACAGGTGTGGTGATTGGGCAAGTTACAAGTAGGTTACCACAGAAAAGCAAATTTTTCTTTATCTCTGAATTTCTATCCACCTTTGGATGGAAGTCCTCTCAAATTGGTTGGCAATCTCAAACCCCTTATTGAGATCTCTGTTTTATATAGATATGTCTTTCAAAACCCATTAGTAAAGCCAATCAGTTTAACTCAGAAGAAAAACAAGGTCAGAAAACACAAAGCAAGCCTTGTTTTAATTGTTTCTTTCCCCACTCAGTAAACAGAGCGTGATTTGCCATAAAAATGTCAAACTGCTGTATTTGACTGAATAAATTCTGAGGATTTTAGATAGAATAAATAATGCTTATTCTACATGGTATTGTTTTGGTATTTTTCTTCTTATGGGGGAGGATGCATTCATGTGTTTTAAGTTAAAAATAGTATTTGTTTTTCTTAGCCCCTAGCCAGGGCCTAGGTAGACTTGCACGGTTTAAGCCTTTTCAAATTAAATTTGAAGGACCACTATTCTTCCTATCAGAGTAAAACACATTCTAAATCCTGATAAATCTATTTCTTTAATATGTTGCTTGATGTATAATAGTGCAAACAAAAACACATAATGGGTTCCTCTTGAGAAAGGAAAATGTATTCACTCCGGATGAAAGATCTTTTGATAATTTACTCTTGGCTTCACCACTTGATTTATATCATCTTCCCACATTAATTTGTTTTTAATTTTTTTCTGCCTTCTAAAGTTTTTCTCATTTCAGCGACATAGACGTGACAGATGATGTTGATGAACTACAGAAGTAAAGATTCTAACTCAGATGAAAGGCTTAGATTATTCTGCAAGAATAGAATTCATGCAAGACACTTCGAAGTCTGGATTTCCAAGGGCTGGATCATAGCGTTTTAGAAACAAGTGATGAAATCAACAACAACAAAAAACCCCATTAAAACGGAGTGTATTTCTTTAGGCAATACTGAATGGCTCCCAGGAGTGTGTTTTTTCCAAGTCTTCAGCTGATTCCGTTGTGTGCTCTAAGAATGATGGCAAAGCTATAGAAGCTCTATAAAATCCATTCTTTATTATAGATTTTAATCTCAAAAATGTATTCCTTCTATGAACTTTATTTTAATTTAGGGAAAAGTAAATAAGTTATTTAACTACCTTCAGTTAAGGCAGGAAGTGGTATAGATGACAACGCCTCAAGGTGAAACTCGTTTTTAAAAATCATACATAATTCCTTTACAAGTTCAGCCTATGTACCTTCATATGGAAGCTCAACTACTTCAGTCCTATTCTGTTTCCCAGCCAAGTTAGAAGATCCTTACTGGATCATTTTTCTTTATTCTGGCTCAGTAATGGGAAATATATTGCGGTAATCTTTTTTCTCCGTGATTAGATTGCATGAATGTATTTTATGTGTCTCTTCAATTGTCCTTTAATTTCTACCTACAGCCTTGCAAAGGTGATTGATTTAAGGGTATGACCCTGGCTAGAATACTGGCACCCCAGCAGTTCCTTCTGGGGTAAGTAAGGGTCATTGTGTATCAGTTTCCTCATCTGTACAATGGAATTCTGGTGGAGATGAAACGGGGTCATGTATTTAAAGCATCAAATGCTAGGGATTGATTGATGCTTCTAAACTTGGTACTTAGTTGAAGATAATGTGTTCTGTTTATTTAAATTATTCATTTTTTTCCCCAAAGCATGTGTATATATCGAACTTTTAATGTTAGTCTGAATTGCGCTGGAAACATCTAATCTAATTTACTGTGTACACACTAGATGCTAGAAACATCCTGGTCCTATTTTTGGAGTAAGTTTGGCTCTTAAAAATAGGCAACCAGGACAATTCATTTCTTTTTTCTTAAAAATACTTTTTCCTTATGTTTTCCCATGCATATACTCCAAATTAACTGCATTCTATTACAATCCTTTTGGGAAGTAAATTCTTCAGGAAGAGGTAGGACTAGGAACACTTTTAGGTAGTAAATTCCTTATGAATAAATCAGTTTAGTTCATTTCTTACTTCACATCTCTGGGGAAATTTCTTTGTTCAGAGCCCTGGACAGGAAGCTATTGGTTCATTTGCTTAAATTTAAGGATCTTTAATCTGCAGCTAGAGGAAGGTATGGCAAAGACTATTCCTGTTAAAGTATCCTCATAGATCTATCATGGGCATCTCTCTCAAGCAGAAGTCACCTAGTTATTACAGCTTACAAGTGGGAAATTCTGTACAATCTGTGACAGTATGCAATATCTTCAAAATATGTGCTTGTGGAAGAATTTGACCATTTAATTCTTATAATTTAATTTCCACATGGACCCATGTTTTCAAAGCTATAACATAAGTACCTTAAGCTACAGCATTTCCCAGCAACCCACCCACACTACTGACTTATTTAGATGTGTTCTATGAAATTGTATGTGAGGAGACTTCTTGAGAAGCCCCATTTTTTTTTATTTTGGCTTTTTTTTTGGTCACCAAGAACTGATGTATTTCCCACTGACAAATGGCCTAATAATTAACAATTATCAGTGTGAATTTTGGAAGAAGCTATTTACAAATATTGTTTTTATGTGTCCATGCTCTAATAATGGACTATTTCAATAAAAGGCATTGCCCATATTTTGCTAAAGAGTTTTAAAATTTGGTCCTAATATTCTTATAATGTGTTGCCTGATCATTCGTGTTCTTGAAATTAAGAATCTAAAATTTATATGTCCTGATTACCAGAATTCTTTTTCAAAGAAAAGTGTGATAATATAAGCAAATTGACTAAGATGGACTACTACAGCCATCGTATTAATGTTGGTGCTATTTATATATTTTCATTAATCCTCATGACAACTTTGCAAGCATATCCATCTTATGGAACAAAATATGGCTTAGAGAGTATAACTTGCTCAAGTTACACTGCCAGGCATTAGCAGCCTGGGATTCTAACCTGGTCATCCTAATTCCAAAGCGCATTCTCTCTCTTTGTCCTCTGTCCCAGTTCTGTGTAAGTGTTGTGTGTAACAGTTTCTGGCACAGAGTTGTCCCCAGAAATAATTTTTTGAGAGATGAATGAATGATAAGTATTTAAGGCAAATGGCCAGACCTTGCATATACCTGTCCTATTGGGGAAGTCCTATTAGGGAAGTATTTATTTAGAATATTCACAGAGCAATAGGAGTCGCAGATGTGGTGTTTGCTATAGCCCATTGCACTTTGGCTGAAACAGATATCAGACTTGGGAGAGAGACCTCGGCTCTTAGGCTGTGGGGTTTTTAAATTGGATAGCTGTGAAGCACCAACCTCCTCCCTGTCATGAGCAGGCGTCCAACTCTTGTGGTTGCTGCTATTTGGTGAATTGGTCAACAGCATGACCTACCCCCTGAGCTGTCTTGGTTTGGGAAGAACCAGCTCCTCCCCTGACTTAATCATGAATTACAGTCCCTCTCTACTGCTACAGCAAATGTGATGCGGTAGATGGGTGACCTAGTCACCACCTCGGCGCTCCACCAGCATTATTTGCCTTAAGCACCTATATTGCAAATTTTCATGGAACTTTGCAAGAGACCAACATGCAGGAAATTGGTTTGAATAAGTTACCTCTTACCTTTTATGTATGTTATTGTTTGAATAATTAGTTTATTTTATATATGTTCATAAAAATTGCCATTGGTGCCATGTCTTCTGGATATCATCTGTTTAATCCCTCATTGAGTTCATTCTCCTTTTTTGTTTTCTTTTTCTCTTTGGGGGAGAATATATAAACTTTCAAGGAGAAAAAGATGAATCATGAATGAAAATAGCAATGATAAGACAAGAATTAGCATGAGAATTACTTCTACTTAATACTTTTTGGCCAAACAAGGCCTGATGAGTTAGGAAAAGAGATGGAGTGGACAGTTACCAACCTGGTATGATAAGAGGCAGCAAGGAAACTTCCTTGTTCCTCAAATACTCCCTTTTCTTTTGACTACATTTTGAAAAATCCTGCAGTAAAAGATTGTTCTGTTTAATTAAAGGCTTAAAATGACAGTTCTCCTGAGAAGGCTTACACTGAGTAACTATTAATCCCTTTTGTGTGAATGAATTTCTGAAGAGTTAATAAGAAAGGGAATTTAGAGGGGCCAGTAGTAAGAAGAGCCTCTATAAAATTACTGAATAATAGAATAGGATGGTAAGAGTAGCCACTCAACAGGAAGACATTGTTGATGTCGTTAAGGTCACATTTGTCTCTTCAAAGTTTTTTCTGTGCCCAGTGCTGCCCTAACCTATGATTTATCAAGTGGCAATTGCTTATTCTTTTAAAGCTTATGTATGTCCAACATCTGGATAATTGAAAATTTCAATTAGACTCTCAATATATTCAAGTATTTGAAAATAAATGGCTAATCAACTACTCTTCTTTTAACCTTCATTCCAGCTGGAAGGAATCATAATCCCAAATGAAGTTCCAGGATCACACTGAACATTTTAGTTTAATCTACTTAGCAAAATAATACACATGGAAATGATAAAATGAATAATTTTTTCTCTAAACTGAATATTATGGATAAAACTATGGAGCCATCTCATTCAGCTAAGATTACATGTAATTTTAGTTCTACTGTGGATCCCAGGGGAATATAAAGGCAGCACTTGAATTTATTTGTATTCTATTGCTTCTCATTCAGGATTGACTCTAGTGAGGTCAGTAAGTCAACAATGATAGGGATTTGTATAGATTATGCTTTAAACAATTTGTTACCTTTTCTTGTTGGTCTTAGGCTACCTTCTATTTTTTTTTTTGAAAGACACAAGTGTCTTAATCATTTGCTTAGATGTAACAAAATCCTCTCATAATTTCTTAGGCAAAACCTGGAACCATCTTGGCATATCTCAGAAAATGAAGGGCAAGAAGTGCAGCCAAGTCTTCTTGACAAGAGACTAAAACTAAGAGCATCCAAACCAAGACAATCAAGACAACCCGGAAACCAAGGTAACCAACTTATCCCCACCTCTCCCTTCCTGTCTTTGTGTTCACGTGGCCTTTTAATTCTGCTTCCCTCTGCACTGTACTCTTCTGCTGTTGGACTTGCACTGCTTGTCCAACAAAGCTGGTAGGCAAACGTGATTGTCCCAGCCCTGATTTTACATGTTTTGCACAGTCCAGTTCCCAAAGACAATTGGAATCTCTTCTGATTTAAAATTCTTGAGAAAGTGAATTTGGCCTAACTTGGGTCAAAATATCATCCATTTCTAATCCCATTTCGTCAACATCGCTTAAGCCATTTTTGAATCATCAAGGCATTTTCCAGGTTACTTCATCTTCATCTGTCTAAATATTTTGAAGTACAAAAATATTTGAATTGGTACGTGATGTCATTGATAGATATTTTATTTTAAGCCACAAGTAGTCTTTCTGATAACAGTAGAAAATTGTTATTTGTTTATATTTACAGATGTATATTGTAATCTCCTCAAAATAAATAACTACTTCATGAATTTTAAAAGTTATCTTTGAATGGCTTATTTGTTGTAGCATCCAGCCCGTGAAATCATGAGGTAAACCCTCAAAATTAAATCTCCACATTTTTTGTGGCTCCAATTTACTCCATTCTAATATTCTTACTAGATTCAGCCAGGTGTCTTAAATGTGAAAAACGGATATTTATAAAAAAACATAACACAACATTCCTCCCCATAGCGTAAGATTTAGTCTAGTTATTACCTCTTTGTGAAGCTGTCTCTCACAGTTTCCCCATGCAGCTCCATTGCACAGCAAGAAGATCCTTCTCCCTGCTCCCTGCTCCTGTAGCACATAAAACAGGACACAGATTGCAGTATTACTATTTTGTAACTGTTTAATTTTCTCTTTCTTGGAATAGGCAATCAGCTTTGATAGGGCAGGAATTCTGTCCCATTCAATTTGTATCCTCAGTGCCCACTTACCACAGTGATAAGTACACAGTAGGCGTACAGTGAAAGTCAACAATCACTTAGAAATAGCTCAGTGTAGCACAAATGGCTATAGTATTGTGGTGCTCCATGGCCAAATGGACTTCATCATATTCTCAGTTACAAATTTACCCAGAAATGGCTAACTATTTATCTCGAATTTAACCTTCATTGTACATTTTTATTTTCACATATTTTGGACGACTCCCAAGAATAGAGTAGTTTTTATATAAAACGGTACAAAGAACACCAATTTTATAAATGAGAACTGTGTGACACCTGTGATATTGACATGTGGCATAGACCAATCTATTTTTATCTCTGGAGTAAAGGGAAGTGAGGAGTTAACTACTTGGTTCCAAAAATATTAGCCTGAAATCACATTGTTCTTGACCCAAGCTTCTTATGATAACCTGTGTTATATTTTTAGAAACCACCTTATAATTTTCTTAAGTTATAATGACAAGTCAGAATATTTTAATGGAGAGTGAGCATAAAAAGAAAAGTGAAGTATAATAGTGTCACATTTTAAGTCACAAACTTAGCAATCAAATACATCACAGTCTATTCCAGTTTAACAACATTTTCTTTCTGTCTTTCTCAATATCTTTGTGGTACATATCCAGACTTGCAGGCATTGTCTCCATCTCTCCTCTCCTATTTCCCTCTCTGGGTGACATCTGAGCACGTTGGGACCATGCATAATGTCATGTTATCCTTATCTGCTGGCTTCCGAATGTCTCCAGTTGAGTTGTAAATCGTCTTGCCTGGTTTCAGGTCTTGGTTTCTGTCCTTGGTGTATCTTCTGTGAAGTGTCTTAATATCATCTTTCTCTGTGTAAGAAAATTCCTGGGATGTTGGCCATCTCCTTCTGTTACACAGGACACACACCTCAGTTAATCCAGCAGAATCTAGCAAGTCTTTCTGACACCATGATATCAAAGTCTCTGATTTAGGGCTATCTACCACATACCCACTAAAATGTCACATGAAAACTTCCAGATCTCTTTCACACTTTTCCCAGGCTGTGAAGAATAAAGAGGTCGCCATGTCATGATTTCTTCTCTACCTAATTACGTCATGCCATCATTGGTAGTTTGTGGTAGCTACCTGTTGTCAGGCTGCTTCTCCAAAGGGTTTTGAAATTTTGTGTTATAACCTAAAAATAAGGAATATGCCTTCTTCCACGAATATGGATATTCCTAACAACCTAGCCTAGAATTTTGATTCCAAGGTAGATAGGACTTTTATGTCACACAACTACCTTTGACTTCCACTTTTCCCATGTCTTCCTTTCCACCAGAACCAGAAGACCCTTTCTTTTTGGAAGAGTATTGCTTTACATTATGCTGTGGACCAAATTGTGTCTGCCCAAAATTCGTATGTTGAAGCCCTACCCCACTGTGGATGGTGTTTGGAGACGGGGCCTTTGAGAATTAACTATGTTTAGATGAGGGCGAGAGGGTGGAGCCCTCGTGATGGGATTAGTGTCTTCATAAGAAGACAGCAAAGAGCTTCCTTTCTCTATCTCTCCACCATGTGAGGCCACAGCAAGAAGGTGGCTGTCCCAATGCCAGAAAGAAAGCCCTCACCAGAACCTGATCATGTTGGTACCCTGATCTCAGACTTCCAGGATCTACAATTGTGAGAAAATAAATTTCTGTTGTTTAAGCCACCAGTCCGTGGTATTTTGTTATGGCAGCCTGAGCTGACTGAGATAAATTCTATCCTTCTTCTTTCTATCGGATGGCTTAATCTTAATAAAAAGGATTGTTGGGGGACCAAATGCAATTTACCAAAAAGGCCACATATATTTGGGGTATTATAAAGTATTATTGCTGTTTTGGATAAAAGAACACAAAAAAAGACCTCAAATTCAGACTAAACAATAAGAAATCAAGTGTACATTATTTTTCAAATTGTGGGTTACAACCCATTAATGGACTATGAAAACAATTAAGAAGGTCATGGTTAGCCCTTATCTTAATGGTTTAGAATAGAACAAAATAAAGTAGAAAACATCAGAATTTGCTGTGTGAAATTTTTATTATTTATTTGTATGCGTGAGCATGTTTTCTTAGTGTGTGTGTATACCAGTTAATAACATAAAATACATTTCTTCCTGAGACATTAACTATTAGAACTATACCCAGCATGCTCAAAGAGATGAGGATGTAAGTAAATCTCTTCATTCTATGTCTCCATTACCTGCAACAAAGAAACATTGGCAACACTCCTTTCTGAAAAGGACCAGTGGACTGGTCTTGGAGACCAGTGTGGGATTCTGATCTCCCAGTCAGTCCCCTGTCACTCATGTACATATTGAGTTTATCTGTATTGGATTTCAAAATTGATGGTGATACCCCCACAACCACCTTTTTTTCAAAGTTCTTTGATATTTTATAGATTTCCTTCAACTTTTCTCACCCTCCTCCTAGTCAAGTTCTGGCTCCTTTAATATCCACTGGACATGATTTAACTTCTCTGAGCATCATTTTCCTTATTTGGGAAACAAGAGAGTTGAACTTGTTTTTATTTAACATCTGTTCTAGCCCTAAGATTCTATAATTCTTTTGCTTTTATATAAGAGGATTGCATTTATGACAGTGTTTCTCAACCTGGGATTTTATAACCAGCCTCTCAGGGTCTGAGGATATATTCTCAAGGATTGGAAAGCTTTAAACTTTGTTGCCATAAATTTTTGTTTGTTTGTTTTCTTAGCCTTGGGAACTCAGACACATTTATTTTTGGATGAGAGGCTTATGCGAGGGCTTGGAAACTTCAAGTTGTTTAGGATAACTGTAGCATGTTGTATTATATGCAGGGATACGGGATGAGGCAAGGGATACAAACAGAGGTTGGATCATGAACCTCCTTGTAAGCCAAGTTAAGAATTTTGGACTTTATCCTGAGATCAGTGTGCGTCTATATGGAGTGGGGGTGGGTCACAGGGATGTTTGTGGTAGAAGAGTATAGAAAGAGTATAGAAAGAGACGACATCAGGTTTTTGTTTTAGAAACACTGCCAAAGTAGAGAACAGGCTGGAGGTTACAAAAACCTGGGTCTAGTCAGGAAGGTTTTAATGTTATCAGAGTGGGAAATAACATTTGCCACACTAGGGCATGATGAGACTGTTGGGGAGGAGAGGGGTGGAAAAACTGGAGAAATATTTTGTAGATAGATTTATCAGAACTTGATATTGGACTAGCTTTGGGGAATAAGGGAAAGGCAGTGTGGAGGATGACTTTGGCATCTGGTTTGTGCAATGAGGTAAGATGATGAAAAGGCCATCTTGTTGGAGTGTGTTAGGAAATGGTAGAGTGGGAGGTAGGAAGAAAACGGTGAAGGTAGTTAATGTGAAACGTGGGAGAGAAAACTACCTACACATGTTCTAGTACTATTAGGCAGTGCGGAAGGCTCCTTTGGAGCAGGAACTATGAATTCGTATACATTCTCTCCAGCAGCATTCAACAGCCAGTTGAAGCTAAGTAGTTTTATTAATCCAGAATTGTGGAGAATACAAAAGATAGACACAAGTTTGGATGGCATTGTAGAGATATGGGAGAGCCATTATAATGTCACATAGGTGTTTTAAGTAGATCAATTTGGGCCTTGTAGTACACATAGGATCAGCACCCATAGTGGGGAATGGACATAAGATTGGACAGAGGGAATTATTGAAATGCAATGCAATGATAAGTGCCTCAGCCAATCCCATCAGGAGATCTGGAGCTGAGATGCTCCTTTAGATTGTGCCTTTGAGGCAAGGAGGCCTGGCTTTTATATTCCCAATGGATCTGGCCTGCTTCCAAGGAGGGAGGTGTGACCTGGGTGAGGCAGCTCTCTTTAGCTTAGAGCAGTGATTCTCAAAGTGTGGTTCCCAGAACAGCAGCATCACCTTCACCTTGGCGCTTGTTAGAAAGGTAGATCCCACCCCAGACCCCACCCCACTCCAGACCTACTAAGTCAGAAATCTGGGGGCATAGCCGTCTGTGCTTTCAGCTCTCTCTATGATTCTAGTACAAGATAAAATTTGAGAACAACTGGCTTCGGAAAACTATGGAGAGAGACTCAGTTGAAAGTTGCCAGCGGTCTAGACACTTAGGAGCTGGGGAATGAGTGCCTCATTCCCGGAGGGGAGAAATGTGGGGAACACCCCTGTGTCATAAATAGGTGGAGTCAGTAAGACCAGGCTGCAGGCAGCAGCTTCTATTGTGAGTTAGGAATATTAAGGGCAGTTGAGTAGGAAGAATATAGGGGACAAATTAAAGAATTTGAATATTAATTATGAAAATGTACTGTAAAGCATCTTTTTGCATTTATTGTCTTTTTCTTTATTTCAAGTATTCATTTAATATATGCAATTAAGTATGCTTTAATATCAACAACTCTCCTGAGGTCAACTATGATTATAACAAATACTTATGGATGGGGAGTTTTATGTTGTGATTGATAGAATATCTCACTAGTTCAAATGGTTAACAGTAACTCTCAATATGTTTTTTTCCTTTATTATGTACAAGCTAGTAATAATTAAAAGAGGAGCTCTTGAAAGTAAATTAAGTTCTATTATATAGAAGTATTAATCTAAAGCAAATACATCTTTACTTAGCTGATTAGCATAGAAGTCAAGTTTTCATTAGAATAAAATGCCTAATAATTCATTAAAACACTTGTAAGTTTGTGTAACACTTGATTTTAAACCCACATTCAATCAATTCTTTTTCAAGGCTGTTGGTTATATATATACTTTATTGCTGAGCTTCTGCATCTTAAATCCTTATAACACCAACCTTGACTAGAGAAATAGTAATTGCCAGTGTACAATTTCTTTTTTTTTTAAATTTTTTGTTTATTGCAGTAACATTGGTTTATAACATTGTATAAATTTCAGATGTACATCATTATACTTCTATTTCTGCATAGATTACATCATGTTCACCACCCAAATACCAATTACAACCCATCACCACACGCACGTGCTGAATTATCCCTTTCGCCTGCCTCCCTCCCCTCTTCCCCTCTGGTAACCACTAATCCAATCTCTGTCTTTATGTGTTTGTTTATTGTTGTTATTATCTACTACTTAATGAAGGAAATCATACAGTATTTGACCTTCTCCCTCTGACTTATTTCACTTTGCATAATACTCTCAATGTCCATCCATGTTGTCACAAATGGCTGGATTTCATCGTTTCTTATGGCTGAGTAGTATTCCATTGTGTATATATACCACAGCTTCTTTATCCATTCGTCCCTTGATGGGCACTTAGGTTGCTTCCAAGTCTTGGCTATTGTGAATAACGCTGCAATGAACACAGGGGTTCATGTATCTTTGTGCATTGGTGTTTTCAAGTTCTTTGGATAAATACCCAGCAGTGGAATAGCTGGATCATATGGTAGTTCTATCCTTGATTTTTTGAGGAATCTCCATACTGTTTTCCATAGTGGCTGCACCAGTTTGCACTCCCACCAGCAGTGTATGAGAGTTCCCTTCTCTCCACATCCTCTCCAACACATGTTGTTTCCTGTCTTGTTAATTATAGCCATTCTGACGGGCGTGAGGTGATATCTCGTTGTAATTTTGATTTGCATTTCCCTGATAGTTAATGATTTTGAACATCTTCTCATGTGTCTGTTGGACATCTGTATATCTTCTTTGGAGAAATGTCTGTTCAGGTCTTTTGCCCGTTTTTTAATTGGGTTGGTAGTTTTTTTGTTGTTGAGATGCATGAGTTCTTTATATATTTTGGAGATTAAGCCCGTATCAGATGTATGGTTTGCAAATATCTTCTCCCAATTGTTAGGTTGTCTTTTCGTTTTGTTGATGGTTTCCTTTGCTGTGCAGAAGCTTTTTAGTTTGATGTAGTCCCATTTGTTTATTTTTTCTATTGTTTCTCTTGCCCGGTCAGACATGGTGTTTGAAAATATGTTGCTAAGATCGATGTCGAAGAGCGTACTGCCTATGTTTTCTTCTAGAAGTTTCATAGTTTCAGGTCTTACATTCAAGTATTTAATCCATTTGGAGTTAATTTTTGTGTATGGTGTAAGGTAAGAGTCTACTTTCATTTTTTTGCATGTGGCTATCCAGTTTTCCGAACACCATTTGTTGAAGAGACTTTCTTTTCTCCATTGTATGTTCTCAGCTCCTTTGTCAAAGATTAGCTGTCCATAGAAGTGTGGGTTTATTTCTGGGCTTTCAATTCTATTCCATTTATCTATTTGTCTGTTTTTGTGCCAGTACCATGCTGTTTTGGTTACTATAGCTTTGTAGTATATTTTGAAATCAGGGAGTCTGATACCTCCAGCTTTGTTCTTTTTTCTCAGGATTCCTTTAGCTATTTGGGGTCTTTTGTTGTTCCATATAAATTTTAGGATTCTTTGTTCTAGTTCTGTGAAAAATGTTGTTGGAACTTTGTTAGGGATTGCATTGAATCTATAGATTGCTTTAGGAAGTATGGACATCTTAACTATGTTAATTCTTCCAATCCAAGAGCACGGAATATCTTTCCATTTCTTTGTGTCTTCTTCAATTTCTTTCAGAAATGTATTATAGTTTTCAATGTACAGATCTTTCACCTCTTTGGTTAAGTTTATTCCTAGGTATTTTATTCTTTTTGTTGCAATTGTAAATGGGGTTGTATTCTTAATTTCTCTTTCTGCTACTTCGTTGTTAGTGTATAGAAATGCAACTGGTTTTTGCATGTTGATTTTGTATCCTGCAACTTTACCGTATTTGTTTATTACTTCTAAAAGTTTTCTGGTGAATTCTTTAGGGTTTTCTATATATAAAATCATGTCTTCTGCAAATAGTGACAATTTCACTTCTTCCTTTCCAATTTGGATCCCTTTTATTTCTTTCTCTTGCCTGATTGCTCTGGCTAGGACTTCCAGTACTATGTTAAATAGGAGTGGTGACAGTGGGCATCCTTGTCTGGTTCCTGTTCTTAGAGGGATAGCTTTCAGTTTTTCACCATTGAGGATGATATTAGCTGTGGGTTTGTCATATATGGCCTTTATTATGTTGAGGTACTTTCCTTCTATCCCCATTTTATTCAGAGTTTTTATCATAAATGGATGCTGTATCTTGTCAAATGCTTTCTCTGCATCTATTGAGGTGATCATGTGATTTTTGTTCTTCATTTTATTAATGTGGTGTATTACGTTGATTGATTTGCGAATGTTGAACCATCCCTGCATACCTGGAATAAATCCCACTTGATCATGGTGTATAATCTTTTTAACGTATTGTTGTATGCGATTTGCTAGTATTTTGTTGAGGATTTTTGCATCGATGTTCATCAGTGATATTGGCCTGTAATTTTCTTTTTTTTTTGTGTTGTCCTTGTCTGGTTTTGGTATTAGGGTAATGTCGGCTTCATAGAATGAGTTAGGGAGCATCCCCCCCTCCTCAATTTTTTGAAAGAGTTTGAGAAGGATAGATATTAAGTCTTCTTTGAATGTTTGGTAGAATTCACCAGGGAAGCCGTCTGGTCCTGGACTTTTATTTTTGGGTAGGTTTTTGATTACTGTTTCGATCTCCTTACTGGTGATTGGTCTATTCAAATTCTCTACTTCTTCTTGATCCAGTTTTGGAAGGCTGTATGATTCTAAGAATTTATCCATTTCTTCCAGATTGTCGAATTGGTTGGCATATAGCTTTTCATAGTATTCTCTTATAATCTTTTGTATTTCTGAGGTGTCTGTTGTAATTTCTCCTCTTTCATTTCTGATTTTACTTATTTGTGCCTTCTCTCTTTTTTTCTTGGTGAGTCTAGCTAAAGATTTGTCAATTTTGTTGATCTTTTCAAAGAACCAGCTCTTGGTTTTATTAATTTTTTCTATTTTTTTTTAGACTCTATTTCATTTATTTCTGCTCTGATTTTTATTATTTCCCTTCTTCTACTGATTTGGGGCTTTGTTTGTTCTTCTTTCTCTAGTTCGTTTAGGTGCATTGTTAGATTGTTTATTGGAGATTTTTCTTGTTTGTTGAGAAAGGGCTGTATTGCTATAAACTTCCCTCTTAGAAACGCTTTTGCTATATCCCATAAATTCTGGCATGTCGTATTTTCATTTTCATTTGTCTCCAGGTGTTTTTTGATTTCTTCATTGACCCAGTCGTTGTTCAGTAGCATTTTGTTTAATCTCCACGTATTTGTGGCTTTTCTGATTTTCTTCCTATAGTTGATTTCCAGTTTCATACCATTGTGCTCAGAAAAGATGCTTGGTATTATTTCAATCTTCTTAAATTTATGGAAACTCGTTTTGTGGCCTAATATGTGATCAATCATGGAGAATGTTCCATGTGCATTTGAAAAGAATGTATATTCTTCGGTTTTTGGATGGAATGCTCTGTATATATCTACTAGGTCCATCTGTTCCAGTGTGTCATTTAAGGCCAATGTTTCCTTATTGATCTTCTGTTTGGATGATCTATCCATTGGTGTAAGTGGAGTGTTAAAGTCCCCTACTATTATTGTGTTACCATCTATTTCTCTTTTTATGTCTGTTAATAATCACTTTATATATTTAGGTGCACCTACATTGGGTGCGTGGATATTTACAAGTGTTATATCCTCTTGTTGGATTGTTCTCTTGATCATTATGTCATGCCCTTCTTTGTCTCTTTTTACAGTTTTTGTTTTAAAGTCTATTTTGTCTGATATGAGTACTGCTATCCCAGCTTTCTTTTCATTGTCATTTGCGTGGAGTATCTTTTTCCATCCCTTCACTTTCAGTTTGTGAGTGTCTTTAGGTCTGAAGTATGTCTCTTGTATGCAGCATGTATATGGGCCTTGGTGTTTTATCCAATCAGCCACCCTATGCCTTTTAATTGGGGCATTTAGTCCATTGACATTTAAAGTAGCTATTGATAAGTATGTACTTACTGCCATTTTTTAACTTTTTTTCCTCAGTGTTTTAGTAGTCCTTCTCTGTTCCTTTCTCCTTCTATACACAATTGATGGTCTCTTTAGTTTGACCTCTGTCTGAAAGCTGTATTCTTTAACTCCCCTCCTCTCTCCTTTTATGTTTTTGATATCATATCTAACCTCTTTTTTGTGCATTTGTATCCATTGCCCTCTTATCATGGAAATAGATAATTTTTCCTATTTGTGGTCTTCTCTTTTCCCCTTAAATAAGTCCCTTTAACATTTCTTGTAGCACTGGTTTCTTGGTGACAAACTCCTTTAATTTTTTGTTGTCTGGGAAATTTTTGATCTCTCCTTCCATTTTGAATGATAACCTTGCTGGGTAGAGTATTCTTGGCTGTAAGTTTTTTCCTTTTAGCACTTTAAATATATCACGCCATTCTCTTCTAGCCTGTAAGGTTTCTGCTGAGAAGTCAGCTGATAGCCTTATGGGGTTTCCTTTGTATGTAACTTGACATTCTCTTGCGGCTTTTAGGATTCTCTCTTTATCTTTAATTCTGGACATTTTGATTATGATGTGTCTTGGTGTGGGCCTCTTTGGGTTTATCTTGTTTGGGGCTCTCTGTGCTTCTTGTACCTGGATGTCTGTTTCCTTCCTTAGGTTAGGGAAGTTTTCATCTATTATTTCTTGAAATAGATTCTCTGCCCCTTTGTCTCACTCTTCTCCTTCCGGGACACCCATAACACAGATGTTAGTGTGCTTGATGTTGTCCCAGAGGTCCCTTAGACTGTCCTCACTCTTTTTAATTCTTTTCTCTTGTACCTGTTCACCTTGGGTAATTTCTTCTAGTCTTTCTTCCAGCTCGCAGATCCGTTCTTCTGTATCCTCTACTCTGCTTTTGAGTCCCTCTAGCGAATTTTTCATTTCCAGTATTGTGTTCTTCATTTCTGATTGGTTCTTTTTTATATCTTCCATTTCTTTGTTGACATTCTCACTGAGTTCATCTATTCTTCTCCCCAGATCAGTGAGCATCCTTAACACTCTTAGTTTGAACTCTCTGTCGGGTAGGTTGCTGATTTCTGTTTCACTTAGTTCCTTTTCTGGAGTTTTGTCCTGTTCCCTTACTTGGAATGTATTCCTTTGCCTCCTCATTTTGCCTCTTTCCCTGTGCTTGTGTCTACGTATTAGGTAGGTCAGCTGTGTCTCCTGCTCTTGGATAGGTAACCTTATACAAGTGATGCCTTAGGACTCCTGCAGTGTGCTTCCCTCAGTTCTCAATGTTCCAGGAGTGACCCCTATGTGGGCTACATCTGTCCTTCTGTTGTGGCCTGTTTGCTCTCCCTGTAGGTCCCCAGGGAGGCCGAGTTATGCTCCTGGCCAGCTGTTGTAATGCTCAGCTTCTTGTAGTTGTTGTGGGCCCTTCAGTCTCTTTATCAGGTGTGGGGAGCCCCAGTACAGTAGGCTGCAAGTTCTAATACCACATTTGTGTTGCAGTATTTCTTTTAAGTGAGTCGGCCCCCAGCGTGACAGGTTGTTAGGCTCAGGGGCTTACAATTGCTATAAGCCTCCAGCCTTTAGGTCTCTTGTCAGCTCTCTGAGGATTGCAGCTGGGTGGGGCTGGCCTCAAGCATGGGAGCACCCAGTTGTTTCAGACTTTGGAACGTGGGGCAAACCCCCTATGTGGGCCTTTGAGAAGCACAAGTCTTCTGCAGCTGACAAGCCCCGCCGCCCACAGGTCCACACACACAGTCAACACAGTCCTGCCCCGTGTGTGTGCCCCGACCTCCCAAAGTGGACCCAGTCTCTCCACAGCGGGAGCCGCACACACTCCACCACTGCCCCACACTCTCCACCTGCTCTTTGTGCACGCCCTGCCCCACTGAAGTGGGCTCAGTTGCCAGGCTGCAGAGAATCCAGTCACCAATCTATGCAGGCCCACAAGTTGCCTGAGGGCTTGTTGTTGGGTGGGGCCAGTCTCTAGGGTGGGCTGCCTGCCCTGGCTGAGCTGGATTAAATCGGTGCTCTAGTGGATGGGGCAGACCTGGGCTAGCAGGCCCCAGGGAGAACTCCAATGGCGTCTGTGTCAGCACGCCCACGCCAGGCAACAACAATGGCCCCTGCCAATGTCCCAGTCTCTGGAGAGGTCCCACCTCTCACCGAGATGCACTCAGGGCCCATCAGGTGAGTCTCCTTTCACCAAAGCACTGTGCACCTTTCTTTCTGGTGATTTTAGGATGCTTTCTGAAATGGGTGAGTTTGCACGTGGGCCCTTTAAGAGCTGGTTTTAATTTCTTTGTGAACCAGCTTTTCTGGGGGTACTCCCCAATGTTTTAGTAGCAGGCAAAGTCAGATATTATGCTGCTCGTCTCGATTGTGCTGGGTCCACAAAATGCCCACAGCAGGGGCACTCCCCGGCTCAGGGCCCCGTTCCTCCAGGGAGGGCTGCGGACCTTTGGGCGGCTCCCTGGTGGCCGTGAAGGTGGCGGCTTGTGAAGGCGGCATTTTTTCTCTCCAGAAGGGGGTCTCTGCCTCCTCCACCTCAACTAGGATTGTCCGTTGTTGCAGGAGTTCCTCTTATCCAGTTTTCAGTTCTGTCTCAGGGGCAACTTTCCCATGAGCAGCTGTAAATTGGCTGTGTCCGCAGGAGGAGGTGAGTTCAGAGTCTGCCCACGCCGCCATCTTGACTTCTCCCCTCTCCAGTGTACAATTTCTTTAATGCACAAAACAGTTTGAGCGTTCAGTTCATCCCAGTCTAGATGCTGTGAAGTGGACATCTTGAAATTTTCCCACCGCTTACGGCTGGTAGTACCCAGAAAATGGCAATTCATCTTGAAAAGGGATAAAGAGGAGACCTGTCACTCCCTTTACCTTGTTTTTAAATTACATGTAAAAGAATTTACTTTTGCAGGAGCCAGTAAGTGTTCTGTGCCACTTGAAATAGAATAAATGCTTTCTAGCAAATAAAAACAATTAAAGATAACAGGTTTAAATAGCCCTGAAGACGGAAATTCAGACTTTGGTTCAGTCACTGCCTAGGGATAATTAGTAGCTCCAAAGGAAAAATAAATGTGTAAATGTCTCAATAGAAGAAATTTAAAACAAGGTAAAAAATGGAACTACCACACACCAAACAGGCAGAGTATTACAGTGCAGAAATATATGTCTCAATTTGCATGTGATAGTTGCCTTCTACTTTTTAAATGACCGAATCTCCTAAGTGGATTGCAAACTCAGCACCATTGAATTGGGTTAGCCCTTTGTTCCTTGTCTGTGAGGAGTTAGTGTTCCTCCCGCCTTTTTATTATTCATCATTTTACTGGTGTAGAGGATGATGACAGAAGACAATAAGCAAAACCGGACAGGGGGTTTGTGGCTTTTTAAAAGATAACAGGGGAAGTTGAACTGAGTCACTTGCAACAGCTTTTGATTAGCAGTGTTACCTTGGGATATCCTAAAGACGAATGGAAATGGTTACGAGGTTCTGTCGTGGGTGAGGTAGATCCCAGTTATTCTTCTCATTGTTCTATTAATCTTTTTTACAGATATTTTTTTTTCACTGAAAACCTTATTAAAATTATTTTTTTTCTGTGATCTATTCATATTGCCCAAATACATTACTGCAAATAAGAATACTTTTCTTTTTTTTGCTGGGAAAGATTTGCCCTGAGATAAAATCTGTTGCCAATCTTCCTCTTTTTTTTTTTTCCTCCCCAAAGTCCCAGTGCATGGTTGTATATCCTAGTTGTAAGTCTTTCTAGTTCTTCCATGTAAGCCACCTCCACAGCATGGCAACCGACAGACAGGTGGTGTGGTTCCATGATCGGGAAATGAACCTGGGCCGCTGAAGCGGTGAGAGCACCAAACTTTAACCACTAGGCCGTCAGGAGTGGCTCAAGAATAGTTTTTTAAGGTGTATATTTGATGTTAAAGTCAGAGTGTGAATCATTTATTTGACTCCTAAATTTATTCCCTCTCTCTTGGTACACTACCCCGATTTTAATGAATTTCTCTTCCCTGTTCCCATGAAGATCACATGGTGCAGGAAGCTGACTCGATTGTCAGGTACAGAGGTGGCATATGGGCTCCCTGGCCATAGTGATTGTTCAAAGGTGGGCCTGTGGTTTAGCTGGTCTACTCGGAATAAATCTCAGGTCATTTATTTGAGTGTTGTAACAGAAATGCTCTCCTTTGCTGGATAGAAATGTAGAAGTGTGATTTCTTGGGAGCCATGTTCATCCATCCTGGACAATGAGGAGAGAAGCCTCTAAAGAATGAAGGAAACACCCAGCAAAAGGAATTGAGACATGCAAAAAGAATAAGACAAGTCCTGGTAATACCTTCTGAGCTGTGGTTCACGCACTACTTGAAAGACTTTTCAGCCGCAAAAACAATAAATCATCTTTATTAATTAAGCCTGTTTGAGTTGGGTTTTCTACTACTTGCAAAATAAAACATTCTGATAAATGTAGTAATCCTCCATTCTCCAATCCCTAAATCATGTGTAAAAATAAAGAAATAAAAAGAGACAGAAAGAGATGCACATAAGTAGCAATATTTCTACACATGTGTAAACTTTTTCTGACTTTCCTGCATGATTTGTAAATCATGGTGCATGCAATACCTTATTTTAATTGGTTATTTCATAGCAACATAGTTGAAACCATAAATACCCAATATCAGTGAGCAATTTGGAAATTGCTTACTTTATTTCCTTTTCTTTCATTCATTGCCAGGGAAATATACATAATATAATCCAAGTATTATTTAGGAGTCAGGAGGATTTCTCAACATTAACAGAAGACAGTCATCTATAAACAAAAATCCTGTTTCATTCAAATATTATAAAGAGTATGAGAAAAGAGAACAGGAAATCAGAGAATAAACAAATTGTTTCTTCTGCTATTTCAAAGATTACCTGGAGGTATCTGTTGCCCTTTACTATATAATTAGAAACTTGAAGTTAAAATTCCCAGTGAATAAAAAGCTTGTTTTCATGAATATATTGATATAAATAACTTAGAGAAAACTCATATACTTTTATTGCAGGTCAAAACTCACCAGTGGAGCTCCATCATTAAATAACCAAAAATGTCCTTTTTTTTTTTAACTTGACTGCATATGTATGTTTATATAACAGTTGTTGACTGCATATTCTAATGCCCTTGTTTTTTTACATGTTAAGGACTATAATAAAGAGCCCAATAGGAATTTTGACAACGAAGGAAATAATTGGCTCTCTGGGAGATAAATGATAAAATCAATATTAGATTATAGGTCAGCAGGGTTACAACAGGCCAGATGGCTTCTGGTTGAAGTATTAACACATTTAAAGGAAAAAAGATGCCCCACAGAGGGGGCATCATTCAACTATGGAAATGGAGGAAAGGAAGCCACGTCTTTGAGCAAATGATAACAATCATGAAATAAAGTGGGGATCCTAGGTACTGGACATCAAGTTATTTATGTCCCACTGGCAAGGCTGGCCCTTAGACTTGGAGCCAGGGGGCCCTCAAGTATTTCTGGTCTGAACGGAAAGTCCAACTCTGTTGTGAGATGGAACAACAGGTATTCTCACCTGTTGCCATTAAACATTCAATTCACTTAACTCCCATGGTTTCATTCCGTGCTCACCAAGAAATCTGATACCTGTGTCTGTCTTCCTTTCTGTTTTTTGTCCTTGTCACTGCAGTAATTAGACAGTAAATCAATAAAACAGGCTTTGATTATGTTTACTGCATGGCCACATAGTTTGGGCACTGGGAGCCAATGTGCCAACCCTGATGCTCAGATATTTATGGTTTGTTTGATTTATTTTTCAGTGCATATAAATAAATTGATCCTTTGGTATTTATCTTACATGTTATTTGTTGGTAACTGTGAACCAGTCACTCAGGGCCTGATTCCATTCTGGGACATCGATAAGAAAGTGTCTTTGGGGACTTCAAAATGAAGGAACATTATAGAAGGCTTTTCTTTGTATGATACCACTTACTTACCTTTATATTAATTTATAAAATATTCTTCAGAAAATTGTCAGGCATTATTTATATTTGTTATATAAAGTCTGATAATTTGTTTAAAATCTTTCAGAGCCTCCTATTGCCTTCAGGATAAAATGTGAGCTGTTTAGGGTAACATGCAAATCTCTTCATGATTTAACTTCCATATCTTCATCTCTTGACATCCTGCTGCATGTAATGGATGCTTTAGGCATATTGGCTATTATCTGAACTACCTACACATAAAGGTTTAGCCTGAAAATTATCCTGGGGGCAGTCACTTCTCCCTTTTCTTCTTTCTCCTGCTTAAATACAACCCTTCTTTGAAAATTTAGCCTTTGCTTTCATAACATTCTTGGTGTAGTGTAATTGTTGACTTGTCTATCTCACCCATGAGATTACAGGCCTTTCTGAAGGAGCATCTCTGAACTTTACCTTGGTATGCCTAAGATGTAAGGACAGTGTTTATATATGAAATTCAAGGGAGTTTACTGAATGGATAAATGAATGGATGAATGAATAGAATAGAATTTGGCTCCCAATCCAAATCACTTTCCTTGTTACTAAATATAGTAGACTGACATAATGACCCAATTCTTTACTTCTCCCTGTGTCCATACCCACTGCCATATACCTTTGGTAGGGCCCTCGCACTCTGACTCTTCAACTCTACCACGTGGCTTGCACTGGGCCAATGGAATGTTGGTAAACAAGGTGCAGGCAGAGACTGGTGGAGAGGCATATGAAGCAGAACCACCCTGCAGGAGAATGAATAAGCCCGGCCACACACAGCCAACCTAGCCTAGATCAGCTGAATCCCAGGGATGCATGACAAATAAATGCTTATTGTTGTAGGCCACTGAAGTTTTGAGTGGTTTATTATGCATTATTGTCACAATACATAACTGATATACCCACGATCATTGGTGATCTTAATCAAGCAATACCCCTGGTAAAGGCAAAGCAACAATTAGTAGTGACCGTGGGCAGTATGGAGTGGTGGTTACTATAGCAGGCTCTAAAGCCAGACGACTTGGGTTTTAACCTCAACTTCGCCACTTACTAACAATTTCACATTGGTTAAATTACTGATTCAGGTCATGCTCCGGTTTTCTCATCTATAAAATGTGGAAAATAATAGCATATACCTTATAAGTTTTGTTACCAGTATTAAATATGTGAATACGTGTAAAATCCTTAGAACTATGCCTGGCATGGAATAAGTGCTTAAGAAATGTTATTGTTTTTATGTGTAAATAGAACCCTCTTTAATGAATTTCCTCATTGGTCTTTCTTTTGGTGAGTATTATGTTTTGTTCATCTTTGCCGTGATATGTACATTCTGTACATCTGTGAAGAACTGTAAAAATATTATGTTTTACCATTTTGTTCAACAACATGGCTCTTTTGAACTCAGAAGTAGGCAGAAGACTAAATTGTAAGCCATACTTACACAACTATAAAAGTGGCAATGACAGATTTCCTGAGACAGTCACACCATATATCCTAATAAAATATGGAAAATTAGGAGCTGAGAAGGTAAAGCCTGTTCATGACAAAGCTAATATCCAAACTCCAAAATTGTAAGGTTAAGACTCTTCTTGCCCAAGTTCACTTCCTTTCAAGGATTTCCAGAGAACAATTCCTCGTGCGCAGATCAGCTCTGACAGACCCTCGGGGTTAAAGGAGCCTGGGCCAACCTTCAGACCTACTGCATTTTTGTCATTTCTGGCTTTTGCCTATGTTCATACACCTCTTTTGGGCTCCCCATTAGTTGGTACTGGGGTGTATCTTATGGATCACGTGACAGGAATAATATGAGTTCTCCTCTTTCACCATGTGGGCCTTTGGAGAAGAAATCCACAGTAGTAATAACTTATCTGTTTCCTTAAAGTTTTCCACCATCATGCACAAGGCTCTCTATTACACAGAAAACTCTAGAAGCTGCTAAGGAGAATACTCAAGAAGTTGACAGGGAAGGCAGATGAAAAATAGTAAAGCCCTTGGACTTTGCCACATCCTTGCCGAGGATTTTTAAACAAGAAGAGGCTTCTTAGACCTCTCCAAGGATTCTTCCCATAAAGATGCATCTGAGGTAATGTGTCTGAGGAGGCAGCACGCCAGTCATCACCATCTGTGAGGAAGAGTCAGAATGCTGACTGCAGCAATTGTCAGGACTTGTCATCTCTCTCCAGCCCTGGCACAATCACTGAACAAGCTGCTTTCAATCAGTTACTGTGCAGGGCTAAATAAGTGTTTCACAGTCATTGGTAGTTTTTGCCTGTAGGAAAAACACTATTCTCTTTATAGGAGAGAAATAGGAGGAATTATATGAATAGTTGGATACATCTTTCAGAATTTTGTATGGACATATTTTCAGTTATTAGTGGGCTAGAATCGTAGTACTTCTAAATAGATATGGATGTGAATAGAATTAATTATGATCCAAAGCTAGTACATGAGGACATGGCCTTGTGGGTGACAACTGCGGGGCTGTGTTAGAGCTATCGCCCATTACTAATGGTGCAGAAGTATGAATTGCTTGTATATTTGGCTTCAGGATCATCTTTTCCTGAAGGCCTGCTTAGGGAGATGAGAAATGAGGACTATGTTATTAGAATACAAATTTGGCCTCTGGGGAAGCTCTTCCAGCTTAAAAAATTATAGACATCTTTATAACACTCAGAAATCATGCTGCATATGTGATAGCTCACTAAAAATATGGAGCCAGCCACACACAACAGAGACACGTAGGAGACTGTCTCCATTTGGAAGAAGACTGAAATGGCAGCACCACCGTAGATGGTGACGACCGTTCGCAATACCAAGGATAAGCCTTGGAGATGCAGAAATGAAAGCTGTCAGTATAGTCTGCTGACTTCTAAACTTTCTGACAAATGTTTGTTAACAGCAATAGGTGAGAAAAGAGGCCTGACCTGCACTTGGGGGTGCTAAAATAGCTTGAGAATCCATGGGGGGTTATTAAGCATTACCCCCTTTTCCAAGACCACTCTTCAAACATGGTGAAAAATGAGGCAATAGAGCAGGTCATGGTTGCCAACTTTTCACTCTGGGTACACTTGGGGAAGACATCTGGGGGGGGACGAATTCATTAATCTCCTTTAAGCTTTCTACCATTACTCACAAGGCTTTTCATGGAATGCTCCTTTTTGTTTTTTTTGGAAACAGTGGAGTTCTATTTACATCAGAAGGGACAGCAAGTACCACAACAATCACTAAAAATGAAATCCTACAGCTCAGCCTGCCAACCAGCACGGAAAGTGTGCAGCTGTAAGTGAGCCTCACAAGGCAAGTCACGCACCAGGGAGGGAAGACAGCAAGATGCCAAAATAGCTTGTGGATAGCACGAGGAAGGGGGCAGACTGAGAACGGCAAGCAACAAAACCTAAAAAGACTCACAAAAGAGAAATCTTTGGCTTAGCTTTCTAGAAGCAGACAGACAGAAAGCAGAATAACAGAGGCCACGTTGGGGATGCCAGGGTAGTGTCAGACTCAGAGATCAGACCTGCCCAGAGCTCCTGCAGCTGCGAATGCAAAGTTGTAGCCATCTGAACCCAGGATTTAGAAGGACTCTGGGTTATATATCAAATTTCACAGCTGTATTTGATACTCTCCCTGTCATCTGTGTCATTGCTGAATATAAATGGCACTAAACGAAAGAGTTGCAGAGACATCTTAAATATTAAAGCTATACAAATGACACTCTCAGCGTGAGATCACAAACATAAACATTTCAGAAAAGGCTGTCTAAATGCTCTATGTATCTGTTATTTTTATATACACTGACACCTCCATGTAGGCCGTGAAAACATGGGAAAATATACTTAAACTTAGGTAAGCATCTTCCCTTCTCTGCTACTCAATTGTCTTGTTGGCCTCTGCTCCCACATATTTGAAGACAGAACACTTGAAAACAGTGCATGTGTGAAGGATACAGGCTGCACATACGTGTAGCCGCATTTTCTAAAATCTGAGCCAAACCTTGTGGGAATTCTCCTTGCTTCTCAACAGATCTTACAGGACTTAATCTCTATTCATGTGAAACAAGAAACATTGTCCTTCTCATTTTATTCCAAAGCCATCTTTAAGGCCAAAGATGAATCTGGATATGGGGGAATTTGACATTTACTCAGAGTTATTATTCAATCAAAGTTCTATTTTCTCTTTATGATGATTTCATTTGTCAGCGTAGTTTTAATGCAAAGCTTGTGATCAGGTTTTTTTCTTAAACAATTGATGCTACCATCTGTGTCACCTGAGGCTTCTTTTTGAGGATTATTTGGCATTATAGCCTCATGTAATATGACACAATGAAAACATAAATAATTTGAGCCTTGTTTTGCCGGGAGAGAACGCTCCAGAAGGCTGTGTGGTGCCAGAGCACCGATTCCAGAGAAGGTGAGGCAATGTAATATTCTTCTCACAAAAACATGCCACTTTTTTTCATCCTCTCTTTAAAATTCTTTGTTTAGTTTGATTAGAGATCCACAATCAGAGGAGTTTTCTAGGGCATGGGACCTGCCTGCTTGGGAACTTCCCACCGTGCTGATGAAGCACTGTTCACCTAGTCTGAGCCGCTGGAGTTCACAACAACCCTAGGGCATTTTTGTTTTCTGTTTTATGTCTCGTTTGTTCTTTCTCTTTGTTCTCTTCCATTCAGAGGAAGGTGTGTGCTAATGCCAACTTGTCAGAAGTGTACCCAGCAGGAGGAGGATATGAGCTGTTTGGATCCTTTAAAATAGTTCTTGCTTATTTGTCCAGTGCTTTAGATAACAATTAGAGGGTAGTCCTTGCCATAGACACAATGGGCTCACTCCTTAAGTATCTTAGGTTAGAAATTGTGGTGCTTGGGAAAAACCCATAGACTTTGCTGGTTTACCCCAACTCGCTCATAATTAGCTCTTAGCCTCCTCCTCCCATGCCCAGTAGAAATGGCATTTTGGCTATTTTTTCTATAACAGAGCTGTCATCAAAAAAATTAGATACATTGGAGATTGGCTCTGAAATGTTATGTTTGGAGAATTTTGGATTCTAGCATGAGTTGTGTTTTTTGCTATCTCGCAAAAGCAGCACTCTCTGGCCTTGCCCCTTGGAATAGCTTGAAAATGAAAGGGAGTCCTGAGTTAAATTAATAACCTGGTAGTATTTTCTTCACTTGATTTTGAGAATATATCATCAGCAGGGGAGTGATAATAAATTAACATCACTGCAAAATATTTTAAGAGCTAGAGTTTTGGATCAACGCTCATGTTTAGCTTATTGACCCAATGCAACTTCCAGGTTAGCTGCTTTTGATTGATTCTTTTTGTTATTACATATTTGTGCTCTCACTAGAGATACTGGAAAGCATGTAGTGGTGAAGGGAAGGGGCCTCCACTAATACCCTCTTATGCCAGAAAAACCATCCTGAGCCATTAATTCTCCTCCTTCCAACATTTTCCTCTTCATATCCATAAAAGAGCCAGATTTTAAGTAGCGATACTTAGAACCAATGGACACTGGGGATTTTGATTTTCTACATACTTATTACTCAGAAAGGTTGATGAAGTATGTTTTACTCAATTAACCACAGATGAGCCCTTGTTCACTACTAGTTTGTAATTGCCCTAATTGATTCTGTGGAGAGATCTTGGTCAGAGTCAAACCAGATGTGGGCTTTGTTAGTGATTTTGATGGAATGACCCCAGGAAGCTCCATTTTTACAGCTTTGATGTAAAAAAGTCCAAGAAGCTTGCCCAGGCCTCTCTGCTTACTTAATTATATTTTTGATAATTTATTTTCCCAATTGACTTCTAGCCAGGCCAGGTTATGTTTGATCTTGATCAGTGTGCACAGATTTGCAGGAGAGGAAGAAATGTCCTAGCTCATTATCTTCTATTCTTGCTTTATTAGATCTGTTTTCTGGAAACTGTATGCAAATTCTTGCTTTCAGATATTTTCTTTAAAAACCATTCCTTTCTTTTTCTCTCCTCTTCTGAATCATTTCATTAGCATAGGATAAATAAATCTGTTTCCTATCTTCTAATCACTGATGTTGGAGATTTCACCATTAGCCACTCATTCTGCTCTCTTAAGTATTACCTTTCCAAGTCTATCCAAAAAACAATCTCATTGTGGTAAAGTGAGGCTTTAATATTGGGTTAAGATAAAGTTCCATTAGATACAACAATCAGATTACATCAGAATTCTCGATTAATTCTTAGAAATTTACTAATAAAACAGTGTAGTAGAAAACATTTTGATAAAGGTTTTTATTCTTGATAATATTTCCAACTTAGACTCAGCATCTACTACCTCTCCCCTCCTCCCCCTGGAAGGGAGACAATAATAGAATGTAGAGAGTAAGCCAAGATAGAGCAAGTTTTCTGTCATGAGGCAGAATGAGGACTGGAGATAGAAATTAAGTGATGAAAAAAGTAAAGTTTTCTATATTTTGTTTCTTTTTTACACATTGATTTTGTGGAATATGAGGTTCATATTTATTGTAGTCATTTCTGTTATAACAGTTCTTATAAACATTTGTTGCAGGAGTTCAACTCCTGTTGACTCACATTAGCATGCTCTCTTAGAATGCAGGTAACTTGGAGAATTGGAAAATATAAAGTCCTTTCCACTCCAATATCCTTTCAGATGTAGTTCTTGCAGAGAATAAAAAGGTTGGAATCCAGGAAGTATTCAGTATATGTGTGTAGTTACTGATGGACAAAGATGACTATTCTTTGTATATGTTTCTTCAGAGCAGTGTGTTTAGGTTCAGAGTAAGAGGGGAGGAATGTGATCCTGAAGACACGTTTTGTGCATTACACAGTTTCATCTAGAGCTCCAGACTTTCCAGACTTTTCTCACTCACATTTAGCTGGCAATTTATAGTCCATGGACGTATGAGTAAATATTTTATGAAAACTCTATTGTATTTTTATTTAAAAAATTTTGATGTCTCAACCCTCACCTTGGTGGATTTTGCGGATGTTGTTACGAGAGCAAAATGTCAGAATGTGCAGGCGTCTGGAGTTGAACTAACATAGTGGAGGCAGTGAAGTCCGTGTAGGGGAGGAATAAAAATCTTTTTCCTCTACTGATCTTAGGTTCTCCAGTAGGGCCCTGTAAATTAGACTGATAAAAGATTAGCAAGAGACAAACAAATAGAAGTTTATTAACATGTGTATTGTGCATACACATGGGAGCACTCATGTGTGTTGAGTAACCCAAAGAGAGGGTTACCACCAAAGGGGCTCATGTACCATCTTAGGTTAAACAAAGGAAAAGGGGTTTGGGCTTCCAAGTAGGGGAGGCAAGTTATGGGAAGGTGACCAGGAAAAGTATGGTAAACAAGGTTGTGTAGTGAGTTTTGTTCCGCAGAGTTAAGTCTTCTCTATCGATAAGAATTCTTAAGAGTCCTTCTCTTCCTGGCACAGGAAAGGGAGAAACATTTACAAATGGAGATTTCCCTTATAAATGTCAATTTCCTTCATAAAAGAAAAACTTTTGCCTGTTTTTAGAGCTTTACTTGCATCTGCTGGTTCTCAATGTCCTTTAGTTCAAAATAATCCATATGCTCAAGAGGCATATTTTGGGAAGGGGGAGTATATTCTGGTACCCTTCATTCATCATCCCCTAACTTGCATTATTTAAGATGCTTTCCATTACAAGTTAAAGATAATTGAGTTCAAACTGTCTTAAATACTGAAGAGAAATAAAAAAAGTTCATCTATATGATAGGTTTAATATTAGGTTTAATCCAATGACTCAACCTGGTCATCAAGGACACAGTTTAGGTTTATTTGTCTGCTCTGTTTCTAAGATATCAGCCCCTACCCTGGGATTGTTTCCTTCGTGGTCACTTGAGGGTTGCCAGCAGATTCCAGGGCCAAATGCCTACAACAGGAGAAAGAGAATCATTGTCTCAGAATTCCCAGAAAAGTTCCTGTTGGCCCATTTAATTAGTGTAGAGCAACTGTCTGACTTCCCACTAATTGAACCAGCTTAGGTTATGTGCCTATGCCTTTTTATGGGCAGGAAATTTAATACACTCATGGGCTTAACTGAAGTCATCGTATCCTCTAGTGCTGAACAATCCCAGCCAAAGATTCAGCTTCAGTTGAAAAACATGGACAGAGAATGGGGATGGATGGTTCCCTCAAATCTTAATCGTTTATCTTTGCCACAAGAAGGGAAAGTAGTTGGTGGAGAGAAAACAATAATCAATGACTACACTGTTTTTTGAGAATTACTGGTTTAGAAACTATATACGTATATTATACAGAGAGAAAATTAAAATAGATGTAATATTAGTATATGTGTGTATATATGTATATAATATTAGGATAGCTTTTTATCTAAAGAAAGGATAGCTTTTTATCTAAAAAAAACAACAGAGCTGAAGGAATATTATTTTAGACTAGAATGGATGCAGCATTTGGAACAGAATCACGGAGATTTAGCGTCATAGAATTTTAGAGTTGAACATGAGAACACTAGAAGACTCCAGTTTTTAAAACCTTTTTTCTTATATTGAGCTGAAGTCTTCCTCCCTTTAAATTTCACCAAACCATTTTCCCTGGTGCTGCCATTTGAAACTACTTATAACAAGAAATTCTTCTTTTACATGACAGTCTCTAAAACATTTGAGGTTGGTTGTAGATAATAACCACGGTAACGCTGTCTTATATCAGGCAGTGCTTTCAAGTTTTCTAAGTCCTGTGATGTTCAATATCTTATTTTATTTCTGAAATAAATTATATAAAATTAGAAAAGGTAATCAGATTAGGAATTTCCTTGGCAGCAAGTGATAGATAGCAATTTCAGAGATGAGGTTACGAAGGAGAAATGTACTGGCAAGTGATTCCAAGGAAAAGTCGAACAACCACACAACTACTATTGCAGGATAGAGCTGAACTCAAGGACTCAGGCAGCAGAACAACATGACTCTCTTTCTATTTCTTAACAATCTATCTCTTTATAAGCTTCCTTCTTATTGCAGACTGCCTTTCTTTGGTAGAAATTATCATCAGTAGTAGCTTCTTAGCTGTCGCCTCCCAGTTTTGGCAATTGATGACCATCTGGCCACTCTTTGGTTCACAAATACAATGAAGGGCCTCATGGACTAATCAGGATAAGGTTCCTGCATCTGCTACAACCAAATATAGTTAAAGGGTTGTTGGAAAGGTCGTTGAGAGGGCATGACTGCCAGTTGACCCTCGAGCTGGACCTGGGCAATTAGAGGCTCCCTACCCCCTCCTCTGTCCTTGGAATGTGCATTCTGCCCACCATTCTCACAACAGGAATGTTTCAAGGATATAGCCTTGACAGTAAGATGTTGAGAGCATCTGGACTGAACTCACGATGGAACCCGTCTAAGGCCTCTATATAAACCTTTAAGATTCTCGTGGATGGGTGCCTAGATCTACTCATCTTCTGGCTGCCCAAGACAAGTCTTATATGTAAGTTCCCTTGCTTGTTAAAACTGCCACCTAAAAATCTGGAGCGGTCTGCGTCTTTCTTCAGTCTCTCCTTGCCCTTCTGTGTAGGGGCCAGTTTTAGATTTCACCTGGGAAATACCTGAGGTTGCAAACTCAAAATTGGTCAGCCAGCCAGGAGACTGAAGAAATGGGTCTTGGGAAAGAGGCATTCAAGGGGGATATCCTTAATTAGCCATTGACCTCTATGTGGGAAGGGGTGGCCTGTATGTTAGATGCTCGTGGACCACCATTTGAGTACTGGGCCACCCCCAAAATGCCAGCTGGTTTAATGTGCTTGTTTGAGGAACTGCACATACTGCACTGGGGCAAAGAGGGAAAATGAATGACTGCCACAGTGGGCTGGCCTCTACTGTGGGCAGTTCAGTGGCCATCGATGCCCAACTAGAGGCTGAATATCCAGTTAGAATATTGGAAGAAGAGCTGAGGTTAGAGAAGGATGTGCAGTGTCCTCTACTCCGCTAGCTTCCGGGCTGGCAGACAAGGTGGGAGCGCAGGATAATCAGTTAGACAGCTGAGTGTGCCATTTTGCAAAGCTAAAAGGGCATAAGCTGCAGAGGATTAAGGTCCAAGCGCTTATGACAAAGACAGATTGATATGCTAAGAGCTAGAATTCCTGGGGGCCAATTTCAGATTTCATTGGGTAAATTCCCGAGGTTGTGAACGAAAAAGGTTGTGTCACAGTTCCCATATGGGTGGTGGATAGTTTCTAGGAAAGGCTATTGGGAAGACAGTCACACATCTATTACATTAATCCAATTTTATGGATGAGGAAACTGAGCCTTGGAGACATTAGGCAATTTATCCAAGACAGTATCTCTTGCAATTGACAGGTCAAGAACTTCAGATCTTTTGACACCATATCTTTTTTTGTCTTTTCCCAGAGTTTTCTCCTTTCTTACCCGCATTGCTCCACTTTTTAGCTAAGTATCCTCATATAATCTTTCAATTACACTCTTCTGGAAGTGTTCAATTTATGAATATTTTAGTACTCAGAATTAGCAAAATTATATCACAAAGTGAGGAAAACCAAGGAAAAACATTCAAAATATTCCCCTTAATGTGATTATTATAATATTATTATTATTCAGTTAAGTCACAGTAGGCATTTTGGACATCTCTGCAATAATCTAAAACCCCTCTATATTTTTCACTTGACAAGATCTGTTAGGTGGAACTCACTAATCTTATGTTAAAAAGATAAATCTCTTTGATATTTTATGTTTTAAGTGTTGAGCCACTTTTTCTTTTAGTTTCTCAAATTTTTTGAAAACCTTAATCTGTCAGTAACTGTATGTCCATAACATTTTTCTGAACATGAACATCTGGATATGTGATCTGATGGATCTTTATGCTGCTTCTAGGTATGTAATTCCACCTAGCCAGCGACATATTAAAGTTTCCTGTATAAAACTAGAGTGATTCTAAAAAAGACAGTTAGTTTTCCTCTTATCTTCTAGCTCTGATTGTGCCCTTTGGAGTCATGAAGAATAAGAGGTTCCACTGAAAAACATGAATCAGAAAAGTGAGGTTTGACTCTATTTTTCAAGATTCCTTTGGTTCCTCATGAAACCATATAGAAGCTGGTTTGGTAAAAATGAGAAATTATTAGTTCACATAAAGGTAAAATCAAAGGGCTGGACTGCCTCAGGCGTGACTGGCTCCATGTGCTCGGGTGAAATCCTCACAGCGCTGCTTCTGTCCTCCTCACTGCCTCCACTTCTCTCCGTGAATTGACTTAATTCTCAGGCAGGTGTTCTCC
Organism: Diceros bicornis minor; assembly: GCF_020826845.1. NCBI lineage: Eukaryota > Metazoa > Chordata > Mammalia > Perissodactyla > Rhinocerotidae > Diceros > Diceros bicornis. The sequence goes on from NC_080766.1 coordinate 11,473,089, forward strand.
AAGTTGCGGGACTTTGGGAGCCCCTAGTGGAAATTATTTGCATTTTTCACCATCCAAAATTAAGAAAAAATCTATGAGCATCTAAAAAACATTTACAGAGCAAATCTCAAGGTTCTGTTGAAAACAAGGGCATCTATTGCTTGAAAAGAACAGGGCACTGAGTTGTAAGGATTTCTTGAAAGGGCACCCAGCTTGTGAGTAGGGGAGCTGAGCCCAAGCCAGGGCTGGACCTTTATACCTCATTTCAGTTTAATGTGAGCACCTAGATCAAAATATTTTACAAGAGCTATAAAAATTCTCTTTGTGTTTCTTGGATGGTACATGTATGCATACTTCCCAAAAACTCATTTACACTTATAATTAAAAATGAAAGAAAATTATGTCTTTATTCATTTGGGTTCTCTGTGGTCACAAAGTGTTCTTTGTATTAAAGTCTCCTAAATTAAATGTACTATTCTATTTATTGCCCGTAAATAATAATTAACGTACTTGGATTTTATAAGGTATATCTTGCTTCTGTCACATTTTAAAACATGTGTTCACTCTCAGTTAACATTTACATAAATATTAGAAACCTAGCTACTTGATTTAGCTCTAAAATGATTTACCTTCAAGGTAAAACTACAAAAGAACAGAATATTAGTTAAGATTCTATCGGTTTCAAGTGTTCAAAATACAACTTGAGAAGCTTAAGTAGAATGAGAACCTAATGAATGGCTTCTAGGCTGTCTTATAGATTGGGAAGATGAGAAAATAGCTCTAGCTCACAAATAACTGGAATCAGGGGCCCAATACCCTCAGAACTCTATTCACCGTCTCTCTCTGTCTTTCCAAGTTCAGCCTCCTCCACATCTCCAATCCAAACCCAGAATGGATGCCTCCAATTCATAAACTTTACATATTTATATGTATTATAGCTTTAGCCAGTAGAGAGAGATTTGCTCTCCTTTTTCTAGTTTTATAATCTTTAGGGAAAGACTCCTATTGGTTCATTTTCAGTCAGGGTCCTATCCTAGCGACCAGAAGTTGAAATTTGCAAAGAACTTTGTCCCAGCTTTTGTCAAACGCTTATACCAATTGAGTTAGATATCCAGTTGTCAGTAGCCAATATTATATCATGCTAAAATATTGTTCCCATAGTTACTATGTGTATGGGGGAGGAGCTATCTTTCAGAAAGGGGGTTCTACAATATCCAGCACACTAAGTAATGAATTTTCTCTCAGCCAGTGATAGCTTTAAGATATTAATTCAAGTCCTCATTGAAAATTTAGCATAGTGTCCTAGCTACAACTGGATTTTATGCTTTAACATTCCTGCTAATAGTGTTGTATGAAAAGTAGACTTGTCCTTTTCAATGCTACTTGCATATATTTTAATTATTAACTCTCTTACTAATTTTATTTCTGTTCATCCCATGACAACTCTTGAATATAGTTGGCATTCAAAATAAATGTTTTTTAATTTGACTAAAGGACTAACAGTGACTATAGAATTAAACAGCCATGAATGATATCACAAAAAGAAGCATGCTTTGGAAATTTGTCCTGATAGATATTTGTTTTGTAAAGGGCATGCTTAAGATTCTAATGACAGTCTCATACACATATTTTATACTTAGTATTTCTCAAAAGGCTTTTTTAAAATTATTCTATGAGATTTCTGAAATTCCTATAATAAAAGCTGTAACTCACCTTTATAATTTTAGAGAAATAGTTGATTTTAGAAGCCAGTTGAAATCATTTATCAGGTAAAACTTTTCCGGAACATAGACAACACCAAAGAAACACTGATAGAAGACACTGGGACATCATCTTGATACAATTAGGTTATCCCAAAGAAAAGGATTAAATTTTAGAAAAAAACAGTACGCTTCGCTTTTTTCATTCATTGTTCCATAAGAGCACAAATGCCTCTGAGTAGCTTATGAAACAGAGAATCATTTCAATAGGTGGATTAGACAGAATTGGTAAGAAACTTTGTGAATTCAGGCCAGTCATAAAAATTTACCAAAGTTTGCCATCTAGAGGTCTACAGGGGTATATTTTGGAAAGTATTTTCAGATGAATTTTCTATAATCTAAAGTCCTGATATTTGTATGTTTAACGTATTAAATACAATGAAGACTAAGGTAAACTGAGGATATTTCATGTATTACTGAATCTACACAGGACATTTTAAATTTTGAACTTTTAATCTTAAATGAAAACAAGTTTGCTTTTATTTTTTACTTATACAATCATTTTGGTAGTTACATTATGAGAAACCTCTTAGGCAAGCCCACTTACAAGTGTCTTCACACTCTAGGAGAGAAAGAAAGACAGTGCCTTACAGGCTGGTGAATGTACCATGGTGCATGTGATGATTAACATTTTCTTGACTATCAAGACTGACTGTCTTCAGGGTATTTGTATTCCTGGCGAGTACTGCTGTTTGATGAATGGAAACAGAAAGTTGTTCGTGTTAAATAACTATGGGAGTATGGCAAGCAAAATTCCCTGATAACAAAAGAAAAGTGCACCATTCTAAAACTAAATTTTAAGGCCCAATACTACATCCTTACATGTGTGTGTGCGCGCACGTGCGTGTGTGTGTAAACCATATGACTCTGTGAATTTTGGGTACTTTAAGAAGTAATTGTAATGCATAAATCATTGCTGCCATGGATTACACAGCAGAGGCATTTATCAAGACTGCAATTGTGTTTTCATGACTGTTTTACAGTTGTCAGCTTATCATTGCTGAAACAGAGGATAATGAGCTTTAAAATGTAGGTTTGGGGGCCACAATAAAACTTACTTCTAATGAAAACTTTCCAATCAACTGAGCTGAGGGTTAGGAACTTTTAATTCTCACTACATCACAGGGCGCTGGTTTTGGCAGTAAGAGAGACGAGATGTTATGGTTGCTGCCACCATTAATGCTTTGCTTTGTCAGGAGGAGGCGGTGAGCATTCCGTGATCCAGACAACCATGTTTAATTTTTAGCTGCAGTGGAAAACACTGAAAGAACTTTCTTTAATTTTTAAAAGATTATTTCTATCCCATACCAATATTAGATCATTTCATTTTTTTTCCATTTTAAGATGCCCTCTAGTTTAAGATGTACCTTAGAATTAAAATCAGCATTTGGGAGGGTATCACCTCGCTAAACGTACACATTTACATCTGATTTGGGCATGTTAAGATGAATTCTCATGTCAGAGTTCCTATATGAGAGAGAAGTGTTTCTTAGAAATGAGAAATTGCCGTAATGAAAATGACATTATCTAGGAGAGGTAATACGCACCTCCATAATTAAGTATCTCATGTTACGATGTAATTACTCCATGTCCTTACGTTGACCTCCGGGAAAAGAGTGTCTAAATATTACATTATGATTTTAACATTTGTCTTTTTAAATAGTGTAGTTCCTGTGAAATGCAGTTCATTGTGTTGATAAAATATCCAAGGCAATTTACCGACAAAAGGTTATACCAGCCACAGTGAGTTTCCTCTGCTTCATTCCAGACACCTTTTATATCTTGAAATCGACTTAAAAACAGTAATAAGGTTGAACAGATAGCTCAATCTCTGTGCTCATCAGTGTTCGGGGACTACATGAACTGTGGCTACCTGAGGCAGAGTGTTCATTATGCACCACTCACAGTCCACTAATGGTAGCAAACATCTTATGCAGACAGTACCAAGATCTGATGAAGAGGAAAGCTGGTTTGGAGCGTTGCCTAAAGGAGACACACTTCTTGAACCTAAAGCAACTCCTCTTATGATGGTCCAAGCATGCTGCTTGTCATAGCAGGAGTTCCTGTATACTGGTAAGTTGATAAGCATAGTGCCATATGGGATCTTCCTGACCACAAGAGCACATCTTATCACTGCGATTGTGATTGTGTGTGTGTGCACGCATGTGTGTGTTTGTTAATCAGGATACTGTGCTGCTTTGTCTTCAAAGATAGCGTTGTATATATTTCGATAGTCCTATTATATATTCAAGTTGTTGCCTTATTACACTTAAAAATGGAATCCACTAATATAAGTCTTCTATGTTTAGGTGCTCATGAGTCTCTAATACTTAACTCTTTTAAAGATTTTTCTCAGCCTGGCATAATAGTTAATCCTACGGCTGTGGAATTAGACCAACTTTGGACATGTTACTTAAAACCTTTTGGTGATACAATTATCTATGATACAAATAGGGATAATAGTTGTGCATACTCTTTAGGATTATTATGAGAAAAAAAATGATTGGAACATAATAAGAGATCAATAAATATTCACTATTAGGATAATATTTTATCAACAGTCAATAGCTTTGAAACCTACGAATGTAGTTTATTCCCCGTGTCAACAAAATCTCGATTACTCCTTCTGACAAGAGACTCTTAGGTAAAAATCAACACCTAGATTTTACAAGAAGGTTTTGAAGTTATTAAGTGTAAGAGGCAAGCTGAGTTTCAATTTGACAGTATTCCACAGTAATTTTAAAAATGAGTGATTTTCTAAAGAACTAAATATACCTCTTGAATAAGGAGCATGATATTGAGGAATAATGGAAGGCAGTGTGGTATTATAACAATGGGCGTTGGCACCACACCTGAGTTACGAGCACGGGCCTGTCACTTGGTCAACATCTTTGAGTATTACCCTCCTCATCTATAATTTAAGATAATATTATTGCCTTAATTAGGATTGTCGTGAGGGTCAACTGAGATGATATAAGTAAATCTCACATGTAAGAGATAATAGTTGTTGTTAATGGGGAGAAAAGGCAAAAGGGCAGGAGTTGGCTAGATATGGGAACATGGCCCCACTTTCCCTTAACAGTTCTGGTTCTGTTTTTCTCTCTGTCTGTACAAACCATTCCCTGTTACCCTCCTTACTCAACTTTTTCTTTCACTATATTCTCCCCTTGCTCCACGCTTATGCTTCCTCTTCCTTTCTCTTCTCTTGCTGTTATTTTCCACTAAACCCAAAGTAGCATTTTGATGAAAGTATTTTTCTAAGTTTACTGAAAAGAAATTCATGTTTAATGAAGTAGAATATTACATGGATAGCATACATGGTTTTGAATAAGGGGAAATTATATGTATGTGTTTGTCTACCGTCAATTGATCTGATATTCTTTTTTGTTTGTTTGTGTGTGAGGAAGATCGGCCCTGAGCTAACATCTGCCAATCCTGCTCTTTTTGCTGAGGAAGACCGGCCCTGGGCTAACATCCATGCAGATCCTCCTCTACTTTATATGGGATGCTGCCACAGCATGGCTTGACAAGCGGTGCGTGGGTGGTGCCCGGGATCCAAACTGGCGAACCCCGGGGCCGCCGCAGCGGAGCGCACGCACTTAACTGCCTGCGCCACCGGGCCGGCCCCTGTCTGATATTCTTTAAGCCAGAGGTTGGGAAAAATTTCTGTCAAGGACCAGACAGTAAATATTTTAGACTTCGTGGGCCATGTGGTCTCTGTTGCAATTATTCAATTCTGCTGTTGTAGTGTGAAATCAGCCATGACAATACATAAACAAATGAGCATGGCTATGTTCCCATAAACCTTTATGTATGGACACTGAAATTTGAATTTTATATTATTTTTCATATCATGAAATATCATTCTTCTTTGATTTTTTTTCAATTGTTTAAAAGTTTAAAAACCACAATTAGGCCATGGACCATACAAAAACAGATAATAGGCCAGATTTGGTTCACGGGTCATAGTGTGCAGACCCCTGCTTTAAGCTAAGGGAGTTAAGCTGACATTAAGGAATTGTATATTCAAAACCCCAGCTAATTAAAAACAGATTAGAAGAGACAATAATATCAGATTGAGTGGGGACAGATTATGGAAAACTTGGAATAACAAGAAGAGGCATTTATAGAAATGATGTTGTCAGTAGATTGCTTTATTTATTCTTAAGGATGAGAATTAAGTGATAAAAACAATGTTTTGGAAAGATTCATCTGGAATTACAGTGCGGTGTGGACAGCAAAAGGAAACAAGAGTTCGTGAATTCTTAGCACACTTCTGTCCTAGTCCAGGTGTCAGCTAAGTGGGGACTTGGATGGTGGCTTTGAGGATTGTGAAGGAGAAGGAAAAGGAAGAATCAATGAAACTTGGTAAACAATTGGATCTAAGGGTAAAATGGAAGAAACAGCTAAATAAGATGGCAATTTTATTAAAGTCAGCATGGGGATAAAACAAGAACATAAAAATGGGAAAGAGAGTCATAATTTTCTAGACCAAATAGCCAAGTGCAATAGGGCTTGTAGGTTTTCCAAAGATTCACAAGAGAAAACCTTCTAAGCCTTCCTCTTCAGGTTTGTATTTTGATAGTTTAAACTGCTATTTTAGTTTTTATGTTGTAATCAAGTAAGTCTGCTAATGAGTGGGGACTAACTGGGGCCGTTAAATGGCCTCCGTGTAAGTGGGTAAAGTAAGCAAAGGTTCTCATAAAAATCCCACAGGCAACAGCTGAAGGCATGGTGGTTTAATAGAGCACAGACTATATAAACACATTTGTTTTTCTTTGCTCTATTAGTATGTAATGGGAGAAAAATGGCTTTGCTCACATCCCATTTTCTGGACATTTTTACAACATAACATTCAAGGATGTGCATTCCAAGTAAAAACATTTACCAGCACCCTGAGTCACTGAGAATTAAATAACTCAACATTTTCAATAGAAAACTCAATTTTCAAACTATCATATCTCATTTCTTTCCAAGGACATGCCACCCTACTCATGGTCCCCTATGTGAACTCTTTATCCATCGACTGGGAGAAGTGTTGTGCCTCTAAGAAGTAAGCATAGAGTGGGACCTTCGGGCTATGAAGTTCTAACTTCTTATTTTTCCCAGCAAAAACTGTTCTTTTAAATAAAGCATTCCCCTAAGCGCAGACTGAGTTTAAATAACACATTTGGTGATTTCCCAGAAGTTGGGTGGTTATGTGACAAGTTAAATGTATTAGTTTCTATCAGGTAGTTGACAAATGTGCATGTGTGTACTAGTTTTGGTCCTTGTGGGTTATCTTTTTGTAATTTGAATGATCACCTCCCAGTTCCTTTTTTAAACTGAGAAGCAAAAGCATCTTTCTTGGTTTTGAAGTAACAAAATGATATCCATCTATATCTATAAGTGTTGCAGTTAATATGCAACACTTTTATGCCATAGCCACACATCTTTGGGATTGTAGTCTGTGAAAAAGTAGATTTCATGAGGAATCACAAAATAATCCGTTATATGCATACTTTAAAGATCTTCTATTACCCTAAAACCTGTAAATATATATTCATTAACTGTTTTTTTAATGGAAAACCAAAGTTCTTTTTTGCTTTTTTGAGGATTGGCTCAGGGATTGGAGTTCGTCATCTTTTTGGCATAAATCATACTCATAATACATGTTGTATGAAAGCCCGTTTTGTTTTATGCTTTAAGTGGAGCAAGAACTTAGAGACCATTGTGAAGTAATCTAACCTAGGTAGAGAAGGCTTCACTACATTTAAGACTTTTCCCTACCATTGCTTCAAGTTGTGTCTCTTGAAGTGAATTCAGCCTTCCTGGCAACTGACTTTTGAATCTTAGCATATCGTTCAACTTAGTTCTCACAGAAACACCACCATCAAAGAAACACTTTCATAGTCATATTTGATCAGTTTAAGCAATATTTAATTTAATTACAGAATTACAATGATAAGCATAACTTACATAAATATGTTTGGGTACAAATCCAAATTGCATTCGTGATAAAAACAAAAACAAAAACATAAAAACCTTCAACTAGTGAAAGGAAAAGTATTAGAGCATACAAGAGAGATCCTATTTTTGAGCATCCAGTGTGCTACGGACATCAGATACGATATGTCATAGAGCAAATTAAGAACATTGGTTAATATGATGAGATATTTAAGTGGTAGTTGTATGGCATATATATCGGATTTTTAAAGTTGCTGCATTGATTTTCTTTGATGATTTTTGAAATATCTAGAAAGTACTACCAGGTTTTCAGCTCTTGAGAACAAGGGATGGATCTTATTCATGGTTGTATGACCAGTGCCAATCATAGTGCCTGACATATAATAAGCATTCCATTATTATTTGAATGGATAAAGGAGTGGATGGTTGAATGAATATCTACTCCAATGGGGAAAACGATAATATACTGACTAATACATGGTTTCACAGGACATGAATCTAGATTACTAAACTAATTTCACCATGAAAACGTATTCACCTTCATATAACAATGGGAAATGTTTTCTTTGCTCATTTTATAGTAATATAGAGAGGAAGTCCATCCTTAGTATGAGTCTATTCTGTCTGTCTTAAACTAGCTCAGCTAACCAGATCCTACAATTTGTGCTTTGACTTCCACTCTCAACAGAATTGAAATAATTTAAAAGTTAAGAGTGATAATCTAACACCAAATTACATACTTTCTGCAAATGAAATCAGGCAGATTCTCTGGGTAGCTGGTCATCTATTTTCATTTCTTCATTTTTTACACTTCTACCCTCACAAGCTATACACAATTTCCAAAATGCAAAACATTTAAGCTACCTGCCAGCTAAATTACCTCTGGGTAGTCTGATTCTCCTCCTACTGTATTTTATAAGTACATCCAGTTTTCCTCATAAAAATAATAACCACTGATTCCAAAATGGCATGTAAGCTTCTTATTCTCACATCAAGAATAGTGTCCCACTGTAGTTTAATCGTGATAGTTGGTGTAAATTTTCTAACTTTTAGAAGTGTTAATAATGATAGGCTTTTTAAAAATTCATATTATAAAGTCATAAGTAAGTGCAAAATCTTCATCTAATGCACTATTAAAATGATATCACTATGTGCAAATCACAGTAATATATTTAAATAGCTTTGAATAAATACTTTCTTTTCATCCCTCATAAAGCTATTGATGTATCATATTACTTTTTATAGACTCTGTTCTGTGATAGTGATATGATGTTCATAGGTGTAAGGGTACTGAGCATGGGAAGAAAAATTCCTTCTGATAAAATGACTTTCATTCTGTCCCCAAATAATTTTTGATGATATCCAGTGACCACAGAAGTCACAGATCTAATAACTCTTTCTCAGTTCTTGTTGATCTCTCTCCTTTCTTCTTGACTATTTTGTTCTCCATGGAATCCTCTGATAATAAGCTCTCCTAGATATCTTTCTCATTTTTCTCAGTTTTCTGTATTCACATTTTCTTTCTGTACCCCAAATAGAGTTCTTCCTCGAGTTTCCTTTATTAGAGCACTCCTCATCTTTTTTACACACGGTTACTACCATGTGGACAACTCTCAAAAATCTCTTTCTAAAGCCCTGGCTTCCTTTTTAATTCTAGTCCTAAATATGTAAACATTGGCCAGAACCTTCACTTGGATATTCAGTTGTCATCAAAACTAAAATCACCGTAGTCCCCTTCTTCTCAAACAACTTAAACCACCTCTTTCTTCAGGGGCTCCGTGGCTCTGTGCTCTTTCCACCCAGTGGTTGAAACTTAAATTCTAGAGGTCAACTTGATTTCTCATTTTCCCTTACTCCTCATATTCTAGAATGAACATTTTTTAGTGATTATTATGTACCAGGTACCACGTAAGTTCCTGGGGAGCTAAGCTTTGCCAAGCCGTTGTTCCTGATCTAGAGAGCTCTTAACTTACTAATGCAAAAGGAAAGATGTTACAGGAAGAGAACAATTAAGGAGGTAGAGGGGAAATGAGCAGTCAGTTTAAAATCTGTATTAGACTTTGAAGAAAGAGTGGGATTTTGTCAGACAAAGGACAGAAAGGACAAATCAGATCTCATGTTTCCATTCTTTGGACATTTGTTCATGCCATTCTTTCCACTCACGCTTCCCTTCTCCTTTATCTCTACCTGTCAAAATCCCACCGAACTCCAGGATCTGTGGCTGATTATCTTGTTCAATATTTGTTTTTCAATTGATTGCAAATGTGTGAGTGTGTGTGTGTCAATTGCAAGCTCTATCTTGTTTTATTAACTTTAATATTTCCTGCTAGCGCCAGCACTGTATTGGGCCCATGGTAGGTGTTCAAAATGTATTTTCTAAATCCACAACTAACTGTATGAGAATATGAGCTATTTAGGACAATATAAATGCAGTTTGTACACTGAGTTTCAAATTGCTCAGGCTTTTTCTGCTATATTCACATATGAAATCAGGAGCTAATACTGGCATCCTAATTGTGAAGTGTAGTGTAAGTACTCTGGTGCCTCATAGTCAGAAGTAAACAGTCTTTTTACACGTGGAAATATCCACAGCATATGTTATGACCCACTATTTGAGCATCTTCTTAGTTGTGAAGAAGCTGAACTTTAATCACAAATGGAAATTCAATTATTGTGAATAACAGTTATCCAGATCTTCAGTTTCTCCTAATCTTCTGTTCCATTTTTTCACACTGTAACTAACACTTGCTCCATCGTCTGAATTAAGGAAGAGTTGATTTTTACTGATTCATTCACTGAAATATTTTGTGCCTGTAGAAATAAAAATATAATGACATTTAATATTTATTGAGTCCTGGCAATGTGCTAGCCACTTTACATATGTTACTTCACTATCTTTAAAGCCACTCGATGAATTATTCATGTCTTTTTATGGATGGAACTAAGGATTAAAGTGATAAAGTAATTGCCTGTTTATAGTCCTAGGAGGTAGAGGCACTGTATATGGGAACTAGATTTAACATCAAAACCCAGCTCTTATGCATTATACGTGTTGCTTTCAGACATGTAATAAACAAGGTGGATGTGTAAGGGAACAGGAATGCTGAATGGGTTACTGCCCATGTACACAACCATCAACTGAGAAAAGTGTATTTACTTTATTCACTGTATATCATAGGCAAAAAATCATGATTTATTTTGGAACTTCTTATATTTAGATGGTGCCATTCTCTCAGCTCTAGCTCTAGCCTTCAAGACGATAGAATTAGATTTGATGAATTTTGTAGGTCCTTCAAGCTCTAATGTCTCTAAATCTTCATTGTCAATAGTTAACAGGGCTGTTCTTAGCAGCAGGTAGATGCTTTTAGAGGTCATGATCCATACTAGTTTGGCTACTTAAGAGAAGATGATATTTGTCAATTATACCTCAATAAGGCTGAAAAACAAAAGGGAGAAGATGAATCCTCCTTCTTTCCATCTAATACTCTATCAGTTGTGGCTTTGATTAACACGACATTGACAAAAAACAACCAGGTGAAAACTTGAGAGTGAAATAAGTCAACCAGTGTTGTGGCTGTATTATGGAAATACTGAGGTCAGAATTCTTTTCATTCTTACTGAAGTAATTTGTGGTTTTCATTTTACATAAACACATTCACTGAAGAGCCTAGAGCTGCTCAAATTTGGCAGTCACCCCTCCCCTGACACTCCTTAGCACAATGGCTTCAAAGATACTTTTTTTTAACTTCCCTTTTTCCTCTTCCTTTTGTCTTCTTGGCGTGATATCTAAGTGACAGGAGTCTTACAAATTTTTAGGAAGATAAACACTCTGTGTCTGTTAGGTACAACAGAAGACTTCATACATCATTTACAAACTCCCCTCCTCACCTGTCTGGTGCAGGGGAGGACAATAACCCTGGATGGGCTCACTGCATTGTGGCTGATTGCTGTCTAGGACATCATGATTGGCGATCTTGTCTTGTCTTTGGTTTATAGATGTCACAGAGGATACTGATCCCAAAGCGAGATTTCTGTGGCAGGGTCAAGAATCATTATATGCTATTATTTACTTGCAAGATGATGAATACTATGTTAAGATTCACAACAGCTTCTGGAAATAATTTTCAAAGAAATGTATGTTTTATCATCTTCTACAAGATTTCCACTTTAAAAAAGTAGATGGATAGTCACTGTTTTATAAATAATTCTTGGAATTTAAATGTTTCTAATGGTCAACTCTGAAAATCGTAGTCAACTCTTCTTTGGCCAGAAAATAGAAATCTGGAAAACATAAGTCCATAACATTCCTAATGAAAAGTCCAGGACACCACTTGCCCCCAATTTCATATGAAACCAGATTGGCTATCTTTTATTTCTTTCTCCTCAGTGAATTGATCAAGTTGGGGCTAAATTACTCGCTTGATTATTACACGTGTATAACTGACATTACACAAGGAATCCGAGCCATGGCAGATTTCTCAGGGAATTAATGAACTTGTGCTTTATGGAACTGCTGCCAGTTTTGCAGCTTCCCTCACATTTAGCGTGACAGTTGGCTGCCATTTCCAACATTGTTTATCTGAATGTCACTGGTTACAGAGCTGGAAAAGCACTGCTGGGAAATATTCACTTAAAATCAGGGGCTAACACTTAGGGGGCTGAAGAACCACACTACGTGCACTACCTTCTCCCAAACCTCGAAGGTCACCTTTTAATCATTACTATTTTTTACTTAGGGGACAATGAAATAAATTAGTATCATTGGCGTTTGAAGGGTAGCCATGCCACGGAGGTCTTCTCTTGCCTGTGTGTTGGCTATGTTAGATGTGGGGATGTGATTTGTGGGCCTGTTTTATCAATAAGAAAGACCTGAGATTCAGAGATTATTTTGCACTGGTTTGACAAAGGAAGTATCCCCCTGACCCCACTAATGCATCTCTGAGTAACTCTTGATCACCTTTCCATGACACTTTTTCCTCCTCAAATACATTCTATGTTGAAACTCTGTTTCACACAACCTTTGTATGGCTCTGCATATGAAGTACTAAAGCATCATCAGTTTTAATGAAATAGTCAACCTTCTACTTGAAGAATTGATATTTATGGCCCACAGACTAGCTACCCTCCAACATGAGCTAGGTGATGCATTTCTAGGAACTTCAAATTAATCCTTTTCGTTACAGAAGTAGGTACCCATGAAAATGAATAGAAATAGCTGATCTCATTAAAGGCTGAATTGAAACCAATTCTTATGGTGGCAGTAGCTACAACCTGTGATCATTTCCCTAGCTGCTATATGAGTTAAGTCCTGTAATTACTTTTAAAAAATTCTAAATAGCATAATTTTAGGTTATATTGTATTTTTTATGAGCATATTTGTATGTATGTTGGAGAACGGAGTATAGAGATGTATTTAAATACACTGGAATTTTAATTAGGTCGGCTTGGTTTTTATATTCATAGGGCTTTATATATGTCTTTCTATAGACTCAATGTTTTTCCTCTAATTCTTTTTTTTTAAAGATTTTATTTATTTATTTATTTTCCCCCCAAAGCCCCAGTAGATAGTTGTATGTCATAGCTGCACATCCTTCTAGTTGCTGTATGTGGGACACGGCCTCAGCATGGCCATAGAAGCGGTGCGTCGATGCGCACCCGGGATCCCAACCGGGCCGCCAGCAGCGGAGCGCGTGCACTTAATCGCTAAGCCACGGGGCCGGCCCTCCTCTAATTCTTTTTGATTCTCATTCTCGTTTTGAGAGACTGATCCTTAGATTATGACTCTCGTTATAAATGCATACTATGCTAGAGGGCTATTTTTATGCTCACAGACTCAAATCATTCTGGGATTTTAATTTCTCTTCAATAGTTTGAAACAAATTTTTAAATTCAAGAAGATGAAGACATTTGTCCTTGCCCTAGGCCCCAATTTAAGGTTTAGACAGAAGGTTAAATATCAAAACTTTACTATAAATCAAGTGTGTGCGTTTCTGAATAAAGGTCTGCCCCATCCGCCCAGGGCGTTGATTCCTCTAGCCAGAGGGCTGGAGAGTCTGTTTACAAAAGAATAGACAATTTCCACAGAACAAGTGCCCTTCTATCAAATAGAAGAGAAGAGTCACGTTCATTTGTCATTACAAGCACACCATTTCGTTTTTGGTGAGTTAATGCCCTTCCTTAAAAGGAGATTAGTCCTTTAAAGTGAAGAAATCAGAGCTGGCAGGCAGCATGCAGGAGTAGATACAGATTCAAAATTCTTTACAAGCCTGAGTTCAGACCCATTCAGAATCTCTTAAAAATATCACCGGAGAATCCTGGTCTATCCACATTCACCCACCAGGATTATTTCGAAATCATGACCACATAACTTTTCACGGTAAGAATCTGCATGCAAATAGACATCAGTTCTCAATAGACACCATGGAAACTCTTTGGTTAATGCAGCAAGAAAGCAAGCACGAAGACGGCGAGGGAAAGATATTAATCTTAAGATATGACAGGAAGGGTCGTACCTTGATTTTAGCTACCGTCTGTCCTCTACAAGTAGATGACCCCAGTTTCTTTAATAAGTTACCCTCAAAATTAGATGCAATGGGTAATTATCCTGGTGGAGAATTTAAATTCAGCCTTTGATTCCTTTCATAGATGAATCTCAGAGTATGAACACAGGATAATAGGAGGCCAAGGAGCATTTAAATATTTATGCAGATTCGGCTTCAATTTATATTTGGAAACTTTGCAACCCTGGTAGAAAGAATGTTTCTCTTCTCACTGTGAACTATTATGTCTAGGACTTTAAAAGTGGATATGTTAGCACAGAAAAGCAGTGAAGCCCAGTGACCCTGTAGCTTTGAATCAAGACAACTCTATTAAACTTGCATTTTTAAGTCACAATCAGGGAATTGGCTGAGAATAACAATATGCACCATAAATAAATTGAAAATTGTTCCAGGTATTATAATGCAATAAAATGTACATAGCACTGATACCTTATTAAGGATATTTTAATATTTCCTTAATGTCTTCGAAGCCGCTTAGAAAACTTGCATCAATTTAGGATCGTCATTAATGGCGTTGCAATCTTGGGAAAAAAATTAGTTTCTGAGTTATCTGGCTGTTTGAATTTAACACAAAAGCCTGATTGTTAGGATAATGTGTAATATATCCACCAAGGTTTTAGACTTTTTTTCAGCAAGTTATTCTGAGGTATATTATTTCAATAATGATTCTGCTGCTCTTGTTTTTACAATAGTTTTGATAGAAAAACGAAAAAGAGTATAAAGTCTGGGAAGGCATATTCTTATAGGTAGAAAAGCAATGAAAGAAAAGGAAGAAATCTGAAAAGATGTAATGTCGTATGAAGAAAACCTCACTCTCTTATACTTGGTTCAAATCCTGGCCTTAAACTAGCTGAGTGATTGGGAGCATATAACTCTGAAAGTCATAGTTTCTTTATCCATAAAATATAGTTCATATTGCATTTGGCTGTTGCAGGGGTTAAAGAAGATGATATATGTGAAGAGCTTGGAATTTAATGCTCATTATATGGTTCTACTCCCACTACCCTCTTAGGTGATAGAAAGGTCAGGCTACAACAATTACTCTCCAGCCAGGCCACTTTAGAAGGCCTCAGAAGAGAAATTTCTCCAATTCTCAGTTTTTGGATTTTCCTTCCAGGCAGATTTGCCAACCAGTAGGCCAGACAGAACTTCATGGATAGGCACCCTTATGATTTGTTAAGGACGCTGATATGACCAGAGTCAGTAGGCAAATGGTATGCAGTACCCTGGAGCTCAGGGGAGCGTGCAGATGTAATTTCGCCTTCTTATACTTAACTCAAATTCTTTTCATCATGACCTTTAGGTTGTGTCTGCAACACAAATGCCTAATAACTTGGATTTAAAACCTAACCCCTGAGGTAGATCTAAATAGACCTCGTGTGATTCAGCCTGTACTGTACACTTAATTTCCAAGCACCATTATAATAGCATTACCACACAGATGAGTACCACTGCCTGGTAAATGGGGGTGGATTCTGCACTGGGCAGGTTTTCCCCAAAAAATTACTGAACATGCTTCATCTTCCACATTGTTTACAGTTCTCTTCATTTGTGATTGTAAGGATCCAATAAACTGATAGTAAAGAGTAGTTGTGTAGATAATATAGCCGTGATTCAAGCATCTAGTCTTTAGCCTTGTGTTGGTCAAAGAAAAAACAAAGACTAGCCACGAAAAAGAAATGTCAAAATAAATTGATGACATGTCTCAAACTGCGCAAGAAGATACAAGGCTCATTGTATAATACTACTCTCCTATCTACCTCCAACAAACTCAGTGTCAAACCCTAGCATCCAAATCTCCTGAAAATGTCTTCACCAACCTTCCAGCCTCTAGTGCACTCTCTTCCTTCAATCTTTTCCATAATATTGCACCACAATAATACAAAGATATGACTGGAATTGCAGAATGCTCCTCATTGTTTGGAAAAAGGAAGAAACTTAGCAGGCAGAGCAGAAACATCTTTAGTGGGAAGGGGATCAGGAAAGGCTGAGCTATTATTCATGTTATTTTATTTTGGTTTTCGAATCTGCAATCTTCAGGTAACAAGGGACAGAGAATAGACTAGAAGAACAAAGGAGGTATGTTGGACAACGCATATTGCCAATGGATTATTGAAGCAACTTAGTAATGTGTGGGATCTAAGAAAGCAGATTGTTTTTGCTTTATTAACACTTGGTGATTTAAGCTCTGAGGAAAACAAATTTTGGAGACTATAAAAAAGACGTGAATCTGAGTTTTGTATCCTGGCTAAGTGGAGTTCACTCCTTTTGGCAGAGGTTACTACATATCTGCTGATTGGAGGCATTCATTTTCTCTCTCCTTTTTAATGCTGATCAATAAAATCAATGAAAGATTATAAATATAGTGTTTATTGTTCACTGCATTAGTAAATAAAAAAATAACTGATGAATGATAGTAGTTTATAAATTAAGATTAAGTAGCTTTTCTTCAACAAGTAACTCCAGAAATGGTTTAAGATCAAAGCAAGTGTTCTATGCAGTCCCCTATCTGTGGTGCCTGTACTCATCACGCTCCAAAGACGCTCCAATCCTAATATAGGCAGAGGGGTTGACCAGATGACTTTATGCTACCTTCCATCTTCCATGCTAAGATTCTATAATCCAAATATAAAAACGTATGAATTTAACATTAGTATTTCAAAAGGACATAATCCCCAGCTTAAACTAATTATTCCATAAGTCTCATTTTGTTATTTTTGTTGGGCTCCCTGGTTTCTTAATTTTCCATTTAGTGTTTCGGACCTTAGTGCTGATTTTTCTCCTTGCATTTCTTTAGAATCTTCTTTTTCTGTATGCCAACATTTATTCCTCTACTCAACACTAAATAGGTTCCTTCCAGTGAATACTTCTATTCCCCTTTCACTGCCCCCCAACTTCCTTCAGACCCTCTATCACAGATAATGGTCTCTGAATTTACAACTTCTTGAAAAGGTAAAACTGCCAAACAAGAAAAACACATTTCTTGATTCATTTTAAAGTGATTTCAGAGGATGTCAAGATAAATGAGTTGGATGACATAAACAAACAAAGAAATATTAACAGATCAAGAAGTCATAATTAAAGCGCAGGAATGAATATATTGATTTGATAAAAAAATGGTTTAATCATTTTATAAATGAATCATTTCTATGCACAACTATGGCACAATTGCATTTTACAACTTTTTAAAACATTCTCATTATTATGGCTATTTAGAAGTTTTATGTCTACTGATTTATATGTGCTGTAATAGCTGCTGTGTATTGGGCACTCACTCTGTGCTGAGGATTATATTAGCATTGAAAAGGTTATTTCACTCAATCCTTACACTAACCCTGTGTGATAGGTGTTATTAATCTCATTTGACCAATTAAAAAATGCACTTCCAAGAGGTTAAGTAAATTGCCCAATTCCACAGAACTAATAAACATCAAAGCTGGCATTCAAAGCCAAGTCCATAGTACTCCAGAGTCCATGGCTATTACCTTTACACAATGATAAATCCAATAACTTAATTTCCAAATGTTAAATAGAAAATATACTAAAAATTATGACTTCTTTTCTTGAAAAATTTTCCCACCTCTGGAGATAGATGTATTGCGAGTTAGTTTAGAATCATGGGACCTCGGAGGACCCTTTGTCTAAACTTTCACTTGACTCAGGGATTAGTGATAGACAGATTTGTTCCTTCTTCTAAACGTTTCTAAAGCAGAAAACTGTTCTTGTAAGGCATCTGTGTATCTACACCAGTCAGGGAGTATTGGAATTTTTTGTTTTTTGTTTTTTTGTTCTCTATTATTGAGCAGATATTTGCCTTTATTAACACCTATTCATTGATTCTAATTCTGCAGAAACCAGAATAAGTCACAACAGTCTCTTTATACACAGTATGAGATTGAAGAGGAAGTAAGCAAAACTACAGATTGGTGTATAGCTATTTTAAACACAAATAACAATAAATTCATGAGAATATTCAATCCTAGAGTGGTTGGGAAAATGATTTTATTTTCTTGCTTTAAAAAGTTTGTAATCTGGAATCCTGTCTGGAGTGTATTATTATTTTAATGCAATAACGTTGCAGCAACAGAACCATGTAATACTATGATAATCCTATAGAAAATGTGGAGAATTGTTCTGAGTCAGATGTAGCCAAGGTTCTCCAGTGAGGAAATCACTTTAAATCGGATGCAGGAGTAGCAAACTGCAAAAAAAAAAAAATAATATTTTCAAAGCATTCTATGTGATATTAGAGAAGATAAAACAATAAAGGAGATATTTCTGGCATAGTCAATGTTTGGTAGAAATGATTTCTTGGAAGGACCAATAAATCAAATATATGGCATAATGTTCCACATTTTCAGCATTCTTATGCAGAATAGCTGGTAGCTTTTTGACAGTATGTATAGCTCATGAAACTAGACAATTATGGAGAAGGCAACTGTAATATCCACTTCTTTTATAACATGAAAATCTTCCTAAAAGGAATCCAGATGTGTTTGATGCAGACTGACTAGCCAGTCATGGGATTGTATTCCCTAGTTGGAAGATACTGAGGGATTAGCAGTTTCTTAGGATCCTGCATGAAACGTCACGGATGTGTAGGGCAGGGAAGAACTAAATACAAGTTGTATGTTGTTCGCCTGAAGCAGTTGTTCACATCTATTCAGTGTAAGCGCCTCATCTAATATATAATCGTTCCAAACGAGCACCTGGGCAGACAGACATGACTGTGTGGCGTTTAGTCACCTTCCTTTGATCTTCTGCTCCTTCCTATGTTTGTTACTCATTTTACCTTGTTCAGAACCTGTGTTGCATAATCCTCTCCTAACTGCTTGTCCCTGCATTCACTGTACTCCTCTCCAGAATCACTCTCACCAAAATCGTTAGTACTTTCATACAGGCAGTGTGGGGGTTCCAGTGGAGTCCATGGCAGAATCACAGCCACCACTACTGCCCCCGCTACTTCCTAAGTATGTGATCTTGGGAAAGCGATGTACCTATTTGGGTTTCTATTTATTCATTTATTAAATAATACTATATTTCTATGCATTAACTCATTTAATCATCCCAATAATCTATTAAGGAAGTTTGTACTGTTATCCCCATTTTACAGATTAAGTGAAGAACTTACCCAAGAATACTTAGCTGGAAATTGGCAGAAATAAGAATCACTTCCAGGCTATCTAGCTCCGGAGTCCAGCAATCTTGACCGCTCTGCTGCATCTTCTCTGTCATATTGCCCAGATGTGGCAACTTTGGATTTTAATACTATTCAGCTTTATGTTTAAGGGAATAAAATTTTGTGTGATCATATCTACATCGTAGGAAACTGTATGATTCAGATAACCAAAGTCTTTGACCTTGTGAGAATAGGCAAAGGAAAATAACAGATAACACCTGACCTGCTCTGTGATGATGAGTATTTTGTTTGGAATGAGTGAATTCAAATTTTACTTTTGTTTCATTTCATTTTTCATCAACAGTTCGAGTCATTCTTGGACCTTCCTCCATGACCCCTCATGGAACTCGTTCCCCTACTGAGGACTCCTGTAGCTGTGAACTGACAGTGTCTGTCAGAAGACTTGAACTCACGTTGAAACCCTCCTATTGCATGTAATGGGGTAATGGGATAGGTAATATTTTGGACTCCCATCAAAACATAGGATTTCATCATCTATAAGAATTCTTAAAAGATTTGAACTACAACTAGTTTCTCTATCTCATTGGATTTATCTGTACTATCGTGTTAAATCTAACCACACCTCTGATTAATCTGATTTTGTGTGGTTTCCTCAATGAATCTTTCTATTTATGAATAACTGGCATACCCTCAAGGGATATTTTTAGAAAATACTTTCTAACTTTTGATATCCACAGAACGGTAACATGCAGCTGTTGTATAATACTCATGGAAGATGCTGCTAAGGTGTCTCAAAACATCACCTTCTTTTGAAGAAACCGGTCTTTTTACAGTCGGTGGTGCTGGCATTATGAGGAAGAACATGAATGAAATTCTTACACACTGTTGAAAGAGATAGCTGAAAATAACCCTGACTTGTCTCAGAATCCCCTAGAAGGTAGTCCCATCCCTCGCTTTGTTTGCTTTTTTGTTTTGAGTGTTCTTTCCAGTCCTGTTGTAGAAACTACCAGGAGCTTATTCGTGATTATGGCTGGTTTGGACAATGCAGTGCTATCCAGGCTGTAGGACCAGGGTCTGGTCACAAATCTAAAACAAACACATTACCCAGCACTTACCGTGGTCTCACTTAGCGTGCTTTCATGAATGTGAAGCTGTTTTCATTTTCCCAATTGAGTCCTCAGACCTATTGTTAGCATATTATGATTTACAAGAGAGTGGGTTTTTTAATAACAACGCTGAGAAAGAAAAACCCATTTGTTCATTCCAAGAGGTTTGAGAGCACATTATAAGCACAGGGTGGTCAGAATAAACACTGATACAAGTACACAGTCCATGATTGTTCCTAATCAGATAAAACACCCAATTAGAGCCAAAAGGCTGAGAAACAAATTGTTTACCACAGTAAATCATTCTCATAAATGTCATTATTTGAAACATTTTAACTCTGTTTAAGGATATAAGCAGTGATGTGAGTTTCACAAGGCACACCAGACAGCTGGCTGGCTTTAAATCTTAGTGGCAACCACATTGGAGGCTGCCAGGGGCGTCTACTGTTCTATTTTAGCTAAAGGCAGGATTACTGGAGCTGCATTATATCCTCCATCTCATTTTCAGCTCTATTGCACCAATTATGCTGCATTGAGGCTTATAGAGGCTTACATTGAGTTTCGGATAGATGGAAGAAGCCAGTCTATATTCTTTGTGATAAAAATAGTCATTAATTACTGAGACTTGTAAACCGCTTAGCATCCTTCTTAATGTGGCCATCAGGTGCTTCTCCTCATTCTATAGCTAATCAGCAAAAGAGGAGAAAAATCCTCAGGAAGGAGATGATCTTTCTCGGCTCAAACAGAAAGAAAGCCAAGGTTAAAAATAAATCTAAAATACACTGAAAACCTAAGCCAATATGCACTCACTGGCAAAATACTGCCTTATTTTTTTTCAATCAAAGTTGAGAGGAAAATTTCTTATAACACTGTCCCATGGGGAAACTAATTATCAGTATAATACTTTTTTTCCCTCTCTGATGGAAAACAATGTGTTCTGAGGAGCTGGATGCATGAAAACACATTTACAAATAGCTCAAATGGAGTTAGATAATTATCTAATTAAAGGAAAGTGAAATGTCATAGGAATTAATGCAGTAATTCAGTAGAGGGGGAACCTGACTAGTAAAGGGTCTCCTGAAAGTGACAATGGGTAGTTTCACCTCTGAATGGGCAGCTCAAATGTGCTGGCAGTGTTTCAGGTTAGTCTGTTTCAGAGTTGACTGCCATATTCAGTATTTTAATTTTTAACAGTAACCTTATGTTTAATTGGCAAAAATGTCCATTATGCTACTTCATTAAGGTAATCAGAATCATGGGGTAGTAAATGGCAGTATGATGAACTATAACAACCTTCATTTGGGAGACAAAATACAGAGGAATGGCTTTTGTGTGTAAAAGTATCCCACAGGTTGGAAAGATAGACAGCATGCCTGTGTGAGGTGTCAGCGCATACTGAAGGCTTCTTTCTTTAATGTACATATTTCATAAGTGAAAACCATGCTTTAAAGAATGCTGTACAACCATATTTCATGCATTTCGATATGACTAACGTTCGTGAATCAGAGTACAGTTTTTCAAAGCAATGGGCAAAGAAAATTGGAGTGATGGTATACCGACTAAGTTGATTTTTATAAAAGCCTTGTAGAGAGTTTTAAAAATGAACAGTGTGTGCAGGGGAAAAAAAAAACAACTAAGAAAGAAATTACAAGTGGGTTTCACTACATTACAAGCTGGAGATTGCTTATTAAATACATAACTTGTTTTTCTGCCATACCAGTCATTTTATTTAAGTGTGTGATTTGGCTTCCATTTACAATGTGTAACTGCAGCATGCTTCAACAGTGCCACGGGGAATACTTGTTACGGGTTGAATATTTGGTTAAAATCTTTGGAAAAATTCCAGAAGCATTTGCATACCCGTGCAGCTTTGGGTAAACGCTGTTCTTCAGTTCACTTCTCTTCTTGGCAAGTGGGGAGGAAACAACTGCCCTCTGGACACGGGGTGGACAATATATCCTCATTCCCTTTCTTCTCACCCCAAGTTTTATGAATTGGTGGTATCTGTATTTGAAAGTAATTTAAATTTCTACTGCTCCTTGAGAAGAAGCTGCTTTAGAATCCGTTTGTAAAATGATGAGCTGTTAATGTGCACTTATATTTATGTATAGTTATTTAAATCCCAAGTAATTATCGTATTTAAAACCAGCAATGAAGTATTGACTTCCTAGTACAGTTTCTAAGTAAAATCCCATTGCACAATTCTGAGGGGCAGGGACTGGTGGAGAGGAAGTGTTGTAAAAGCAGATGATCAAGAAATTCTCCCAAAATGTAGAGAAGTGGGTCCTTTATATGCTGGACCAAGTATAGATTCTGGCACAGATTTTATGATGGACAACTGGAGAAAGTAAAAAATATATATATACGCAACAGGTATTTTTCTTTCCATTTTAAAGCTTCCCTGGAGAAAATGATATATATAGCCTTTAGATATAGTTGTTGATTTATGATAAAAGAGGCAGAGGCATTCCCAAAGGGAGCCAGAAGTGGGACTCAAGGCTGAAAGAATGGAGAAGAAACATTTAAACGTGTTCCAGGACTGTTCATTTTCTAAGTGCTTTGCTAAGTCTTGCACAATTTGAAAGGCTTTGCAGGAACAATCTGTTGGCAGAGGGAACACAATCTTATTTTTCAAAAGCAAGCAAGCACACGGAGACTGATAGATGATACAAAACATTCTTTCCTTTTCACATTGTCACCTTTCGGTCTACACAGGGGCTGCCTGTGTAAAATGGGCCTGTAGAAACCATCTCCTCTGACATCCCTGCTTCTCCACTGGCCCCCATCTCCAATGCCTTAGTTTCTTCTACATCATTTAAAATTGTCTCTGCTCTCTTCACCAGGATCTTCGGGCCTTGGCTCCATCCTGGCAGGGAACTTGCAAGTCAAGGTCATGACGAAAATCTCGAGTAGTTTCAAGTGTAACCTGAGAGCTGATAGCAGCTGTGCCCTCATGTTTTGAGTAGGAGTAGGCCCATGTCTCTCAAAACAATCATAGTGAGGCACCAACAACCTCCTCACGCTCAAGATTGAGGAAATGAGGGAAAAAGAGCAGAAAGCTGTTTCCCGTTACTCTCTCCCGCTGGGGGCCTTCTTTGGGTTTGTGGAACAGATAGCACTGTTTCTCTCTCCTCAGTGAGTGGATTTGTGCTTTTAGAGTTGAGGGTAAGATATCTCTAAGCAGCACATTCCAGGGAGCAATTAGCTGCCTGGGAGATGTCTTCCTTGGGCATACTTGGCAGATCAGAGGTCAGTTATATGTAGAACTGAAAAACCAATTCAAACTGAAGTAAGTAAAAGAAGAACTTCACTGGCTCACATAATTGAATAGATCTGGACACAACGTGGTCTGACGCTGAAACATTTTCATCATGGACTAAATGTTCCCTATATTTTTTGACTTCTTTCTCTTGGTTTTGGCTTCCTTCTTCAGTTTCAAATGTCACAAGATGGCTGTCAACACTTCCAGAGTAAAACCATTGCCCTATAAAAGACCCCAATCCCTGTGGTAAATGTCTTGTGCCTTGGAAAAAAAACTTGACCGTCTGCTAAAGGAATAGCTTCTTTCTGCTGTTTGCAACTATGAATCTTCCTCCTGAACATTTTACTCATCCACCTCCCTTATCTAAGGTAGCAAGGAGCAAAGATAAATGTAGGGCTATAAATCATACCTTTTGTGGTGTATATCATGGGATAGCCCTAGGCTCCCAGCCATACCTTCTCCTATAGGGGAGGTGGTCCTCTATTTTTGGGAGATGGCTGGTAGCCAATCTCCACATTTCTTATCAGTGCCCATTGGGACCTATGCAACAGAGCATCTGCATTGCTACTGCTAATCTTGATTGACAATAAATTATAAAATTAGAGAATATAAAAGCCTTTTTCTAGTGCTTTCCCATTGAGTCCAATTCAACACTGGTAAGGACCTAGGAAAGAGGGTTATTTTCGACTCACATGTGCAAGATACCCTCTATACATATTTCTTGCTGACCAAATCAAAGCTAAAACTCAATTTATGAGTGATTTATCTGCCCCTATTGCCAAGCAAACATCAACCAATAAAGTCCACTGGTTTCCTATATTGCAGCACAGCCGAATATTCTCAGGTTCATTTTCCTGAGTGCCTAATGAATATCTTCTTCAAAAATGTATCCATGATCTGGAGGCCTTGCCTCTGTTGACACAAAGCAGCTCCAGGAAGATATCCTTTAATGAATTATGACAGTTTGAGGGATATCAGCATAAGCTTTGATAGGTCAGCTACAGTGACTAGTGAACCCCAAAATGTGTTTAGTTCTTTAAAGTAGGTTGTCCAGAGCACATTTTATTATCTAAGAGAAATGAAAAAAGGCATAGATCTGCATTCTATTTCATCTAAGGGTTAGGAAATAATGAGTCCAATAGAGAAGATTTGAATTGACAAGGGAGGGGAGTGATGATATAGTCGTTTTCTGAAAGCATGCTTGAGTCCCCTGGCTATTCCTTACTAGGCATAAGATTAGATATATATATATTTTTTTCCCACAATGGAGCATCTACAGGCAAATGAACCCTTCTTGTGCCAAAATGGACTGCTTCTCCTAGCTTAGATTAAATGGAATTACTGTAGCACTCTCCCACTAGGGGCAGGACAAAATATGACTGGGGAGGAATGAAAATCTCTTCCCACTACAATTTATTTAGTAATCCCACAGGTATTTTTTAAGGGCCCACTCTATACCAAACATACACAATAGAAATATATTCCCTGACTTCGTGTATCATGTGGATATTTTAAAGTCATTTGGTTTACTTAAACAATTTTTGTTTTTGCATCTTTCTGAAGTTCAGGTGAGAACTAACGCTAATAGGAAAAAGAGACTTGCCACTCCATGGATGAAGCCAGTGCCACCTATGTGGGAAAAGTAGCTCATCTTCAGCAAGAAAGAATTGCCAACACTAGTCAGCATCTAAGGACCAAGTAAAACTCTGAAAATATGAGAGCAGGCCAAGTGAGGTTCATCAAGCACAGGAGTCCTTGGGAGGATCATGGACATTGGCGCTGAGATTTGAGTGGGAATCTATACTTCTAGGTTTCCTTCAGAAAATCAAAGGCACATATGTGGGAGTTAATTGGGGTAGAGTTGATATCTAATTTAGGATATTGCTTAAATATCTTGGGTTAATTAATAAGATTTCAAATAAAGTAGTATGTTAATAGAAAAGTTAATTGTTTTGCTGAAGTTGATGATTTCAGACTTTCTGAAATATTCTCTGTCAAAAAGGATATCATGGACTATTGAAAGCTTATCGACTACCGTGCCTGGCCTGTTGAGTCTGATTAATCAAAGGTAATCTGAAAATAACTTTTAAAAAATTATGCAATATCAGATTGTGGCCAAAATGTGTATATGACCTTGAGTTATAAAGAAGGTGTTTATAACCTTCATCAATGGTGAAGGTAAGAAATTCCTTTACTGAACCCAAGTGGAAGATAGGTCAACAATCAGTTTTTGAGTACTTGTCTCAGGCATTATAGTTCCTGTCCTCAAGGAATTTATATTTTCCCTGTGAAAATATAAATATAAATATATAATATAAATATTATATAAATATAAAATATAAAATATAAATATAAATATAAAATATAAGTTCCTTGAGGACAGGAACTATAATGCCTGACACAAGTATGCGAAAACTGATTGTTGACCTTATTATTCATTTCCAAGTGCCTAACGTTTGTCAGACACTGCACTTAGTTCTGGGGAAACAATGATGAAAGCAATTGATTTGATCCCTGCCCTCATTATCTTAGACTCCATTGTCGGGAGAGGGGAAAGGAGCAATAATTAATCAAATAATCCTACAATGCAAATGCAACTGGGATATGTGGTATCAAGAAAGGTTTATGGTTCTGAAGAGAGCATACTAGAGGGATTTGATCTAATTGATGAGGATGGGATGTGCTTCTGGGGACATGATATTTAGCTGATAACTGAAGGATTCTTAAGATTTAATTAGAAAAGATGGAAAAGAGGCTATCAGGCAAAATGTGTAGAGGTATGTACAGATGCCCTGTGTTGGGAGCTCTTTCCTTGAGCTGGAAGAGAGCAGTGTGACCAGAGTATAGATGTTATGTGAAGCAAGGGGCTGAGTGAGGGTGTCAGAATACTTGGCTTGGAGGGCATATTCAGGATTATGGACATTGTCCTGAGAGTTCTGAAAGTTATTGAAGTGTTTAGAGTGTGAGATGTTTAAATTATTATTTCATTAGGATTGCTCTGGTGGCCATATATGGAGAATAGATTGGAAAGGGACACAAGTGAATATGAGCAGACCTTTCAGGCAGCTCTTTCAGTATCTCAGGAGAGAAATGACCATCATCCAGAGCAATGGTGGTGGAGAAGGAGTCCTGTATACAGATCTGAGAGATATTTAGAAGTTATAATCATTAAGACTTGGTGAGGTACTAGAGAAAGGCAGTGAAGGGGAGGAACGTATTACGAATAATTCCTAGATATTTGATATTTGTAATTGTACTCTTTGTTGACCAATTTCTTCAAGAAAGGATGCTAAGGAAAAGGATCAGTTTTGCTACCATAACGGTATACACGAATTACTAAAGACATTAAAGGAAGTGGCCAAGATGCAACACAAGTGTTGGACAGCTCACACTGACGTTTCTCATACACACGCATGAACACACACACACATATGTTCATGGAGGGCTAGGATGGTGGCATAATACCCAGTAGAATTGTCAGCCTTGGGGCCAGTCAATTATGATCTTCAGTATGAGTTTTGTAATCTTTGATCGCAAACAACAGAAATCAACTCTGGTTAAATTTAGCAAAAGTGAATTTATTGAGCAAATAATGGAGGTGTTACAGAATTCAGGGGATGCTAGGTATAAACATAGGACTTGGAAATGAGCAGATCAAGTAGTCTCAGAGGCTAGAAAGCAAGAAGCACAACAGTCTAGGAAGAGTGACAATCTGGATGAGTTATGGTGTTAGAATGGGATGGATTCCAGTTTTCTCTGGTCTCTTTGTCCTTCTGCTCAAGAGGAAGCATCTAAATGGCCTAGCTCATATTGCACATCATCATCTACTTAATAGGGCCACAGCAGACCAAACTGGAGAAGATAATTCCTCAAAAGGATATAAAGATTCATTTAGAAAGGGGAACTGAAATCTGAAAAGCCAAAAACAAATCTCTGCTGCACCTTGGAAGGCAATTATCTTTCTCTCTTTCAAGTCTTCACTAAAGCAATGCAGAAATGAAGCAATCCCTTCAAACGTCGTCTGCTCACACATATGCAAAAGGAAGCATCTTCTCTTAATTGGCAGTGACTGTGACAGTGAATGATTAACCGAGCTTGCCCCTCCCTGTATCCTCCTTCTCTTCCTCTTCACTTCACATATTCTAGGGTTGACCAGGTGGCCAGATCTATTCATCTTGGTTTTTGCAGCTACTGAATATATTGCATTATAGTGGGATGTTAGTATGGGGTGGGGAGAAGAACCTTCATTTAGTACACAAATACAAGCTAGTTAAAAATACAATAAGCTTTAATAAAGTATTTTTACTTTGTCATAAGTCAAATTGAATTCTAAAAGCATTTCATCATGATTCAGAGAGACAAAAATATGACTTTTATATACTGCATTTTTCTCTTCAAGAAATAAGCATTTTCCTATATTTTAGTCCTAAATGTTCTATAGTGGCATACTTTAAAGTGTAGGCATTCATATTTCTGTTGATTTACATATGTTTTACAATACTTCCCCACCCTCTGCAAAGATAATTCAAAGGTATTCATCAGAACTTATACAGTTGCATATGGAATAACTTTAAGAGTTTTGTTTGTGCCCATCACTTCCCTGTCAGTACAATTCTCCTCACTCCTCTCAGGAAAATACATCTCTCTTTCTGAGCACAATTTTGGTTCCCAACTGTGTTAAGTAATTTATCTCCAGTTGTTGTCCCAAATCCTGCATCAAATTACGTACGTTGTCAGTCAGGTTTCCAGGTATTGATTCAGCAATCTCAGCCTTGTGTCCTGCCCAACTCCAGCAGAGAGTTGATTGCTTTACTCCAAAATCCTTTGAAAAGTTAAATTGTTAACAATACAAATTCACTGGAAATTGGGATAACTTTTTGCCTTAGCCTCAATCACTTCACCTTCAGCCCTGGGCATTTAGAACTCATCTCTGGGCAGCAGGGTGGGGAATTGGAAAGAAAAGTTGTCATGCAGTTATTACCAGGAGCCAAAGGAGTAGTTAGATGTCTCCTTACTCTGGCAGTGGGTGCAGTTGATGCTCAGACACTCACCTGCCTTCCAAAGCAAAGAGCTACTAATAGAGAGTCAATTAAATATAACCTGCATCCTGGGTCTCTGTTTATTCCTGGCCAAATAATGAGAGAGAGACAAATATAAATGGGCCAGGAGGTAAGGGAGCTATTTACTTTAACCCAAATCTTTGCCTTGTTTCAGCTCTTGCTCCAAAGAGAAATATTTTCCTATAATACCAATTAGAATCATTGTTCTGTGGATTATTTCTATAATAGCTAATGAAAACCAAATCTGATTGCAAATATCATACCTTTATAAGAAGGCACTGAGACCTTAAACAGCCTTGAGTGCTTTTTACTTAATGTTCAATTTGTAGCTAATATACTTTAGGAGTTAAGTGCTAGTGTTTAACCTGTTAGGAGATTGTAAGTTAACTTGCATGTTTAACAATGAGCTATTTTGAAGAGTATTACGAGTGAGCAGGTGTTTAAGAGAGAGGATCATAATTTAAAGTACTTGACTGAAAAATAAGAATCCTTTTTAATGACATTTATATGTTAAAGTCTTTGGTAAAAGCTCTATATATAAAAAAAAAGAATTGACCCAGCAAGGCAGAATAGTGCATTTGCATTGCTGTTCTTCACATGATCATGATGATGAATCTTAAAGTTAAAAAAGAACCTAGAGTCCAAGTATTGCATCTTTTCATCCATCCTTTTAAAAACGTTTTTTTCCCTATTTTATCATCAATACCTTTCCAACTTCTCTGTCCTCTTTATAATAAAAATCCTAAAAAGAGTTGTCTATAGATGAAATCTTAATTTATCTTCTTATCCTCTTTTATCCTCACTCCAATCAGTATGCTGACCCCACCACACCATAAAAATGCTCCATCAAGGCCACCAGTGACCTCCACATTCTAAAATCCAATTGCTAACTGTAATTCTCATCTTGGTTGATATCTTGGAAGGATTTAACACAATTGATTCTCCCCTTCTTTGTAAAGCATTTTATTCACTTGACTTATGGCATGCATTCTCTATTGATTCTCCTTTTCCTCATTCGCTACTCATTCTCACTTCCTCTTCATCTCTCTGACATTTTAATGTTGGAAGTCCAGAGACATCTTGTTTTTTATTTCTACACTCACTCCCTTCCTGATATTGTCCAATTTCATGGCTTCCTTCGTTGAACCCTAAATAAAATATTTAGAGTGAATGGCTATGAAATAATTATTATTCTCATAGTTATGCTATATTAAACATATACTCAATCTCAGTCAATTTATATGCATTATCTGCTTTATAAATATGAACTTTATCCCACTTAGCTCAAGTACACCAGAAAATCCACATATTTTGTCAATTTTCAGGCTCAGAATAAGCACAGTGTATTAAGACTGAACCAAAGACATAGAAACACCTCAAAGGACAATTGAAATGGAAGCTTATAATATAATATTTTGTTTTGGCACTTGGAAGAATGTTGGAGGAGGTCATTGAGAGGGTATGACCACCAGTTGACCTGTGACCTGGACCAGGGCAATCAGAGGCTTTTCCTCCCCTACCTCCGTCCTTGGAATGTACACTCTGCCCACCATCCCATAGTGGGAGTCATTTCAAGGACACAGCCTTGAGAGATCAATGTGTTGTTGAGACTATCTGGACTGTATACATGACTGAACCCTGTTAAGGCCTCTATATAAACTTTTAAGATTCTGATGGACAGTTTTGATGATCTACACAAGCCAGTTATACAAGTTTCCTTGCTTATTTAAACCTGCCACCTGGGCAATCTGGAGTGGTGTCCCTCTTCAGTTTCTCCTTGCCCTCCGTGTACAGAGGCCAGTTTCAGATTTCACCAGGGAAATTCCCGTGGTTGCAAGCCAGCCAGGAGAATGAAGAAATGGTCTTAGGAAAGAGGCATTTGTGGGGGAAATCCCAGGTTGGCCATTGACCTCCACGTGGGGAGTGGTGGCTTGTGTATTAGATGCTTGTGGACCACCATGTGCCTGTGCAGATGCCCTGAAAATGCCAGCTGCTCTAATGCATTTCGTTGGTTTGAGGAACTGCCCCTAGTGCACTGCGGCAAAGAAGGGAAATGGATTAAGGTCTGAGCTCTTGTGACCAAGCCAGATTGGGACTCTAAGAGGTAGAATCCCTGGGAAAGTGAGAAGAGCAAAGGGGAGGATGTTGCGGGGATTGACAAGGAAAGGGGGAGATGCCCCTGGCCGTCAGACCCCTAATACAAAGGAAAACAAAAGCACAGTAGCAACAGCCTCTGCCAGGGGGGCTGCCCCCAATTCAGCAAATCTTCCTGATACTTCTGCTGAGCTTATTGGTATAGCTGCCAAGTTCTAGCAAAAGGCCGGGGAAAGTGTCCCGGGGTGGTTAGTGCGGCCATGGGATGTGGGGGCGAGGGCATGTCTCTGACCAGGCAGGAGACAAAGAAAATGAGCAACATCTCCACACATCCTGCTCTCTGGCAGCACCTCGTGACGCTCGGGGCTTCAAGGGCCTCACTCCCATGTAGACTGCACTATTTCAGCCTGTGGGGAGGCGTGACCCAATAAGGGGATCTCCGTGGACACAGGGACCCTGGAAATCTATAAAGGAGGAACAACGAATCCTAGAAAGTTGGGAATGAGACAGGCCATCTATGCCCCTATCTTTGAAGGCCCTGATCGGGCCACATTCACTGCAGGAAAGAAAACCAATACACTCCAGTCCACCCCAGCACCTGGTATAGGTCACTGATATCTGTGCTGAGCCCAGTCATGGGACAAGACGTTTATGATGTTGGGCAATCCATTGCTGATCTGAGGAAGACAGATAAATCCTGGGGAGAGGTGCGGTCTGTGGAAACGACCTGAAACAGAGAGGGAACTCAAAAAGCCAAAAGGCTATCCCAATCAGCTGTAAGGGTCTGATAAAAGTAACTTGGAAGCAAATGTGATTTGACCTCATTGTTGGCAGGACCCTACCTGAAAAGATAGACCGACAACCCAACATTGTGTTGGTCAGCCTGTGGAAAGCCTGAAAACCTAAACAACAGTGCAGACCTGCCCCACCTGCCCCTACCAGCCCTGATGCCACAGCTGATCCCATGGTGGCCTCAGGGATACAGTCCTATTCAGGGTGGGTGCCTCTCATGTCCCAAATATAGCATATTCAGGCCAAGGTTGCCTCCAGGTGAGAGTCATCAGAGGTGATCGGAGGCCTCATGCTGAGCTCACTATTCACTGGTCCCCCAGAAATAAACAAAAGGTGATGGCTCTTGTTGACACTGAAGCTGAATGTACTCTAATATGTAGTAACCCTCAGAAGTGTCTTGGCCCCCTCAACGCCATTGCTGGTTACTGAGAGCAAATGTTTATGGTCAGCAAAGTCCCTTTGACCCTGCAAATCGGACATTCTTCTCTACGAGAATACAAGGTTTTTATCTCCCCAGTACCAGAGAACATATTGGGCATTGATGTCCTACAAGGTCAAATTCTGCAAATCTCTATTGGTGAATTCTGCCTCTGGGTTAGAGTAATCAAGCCAGTGTTGACGAGAAATGCCAACTGGGAACCGGTAAGCTGCCACTCCTTGAAGAGTGGTAAATATCAAACAATATAAACTGTTTGGGAGGCATAAGGAAATAGGAAAAACTACCCAAGAACTGCACTAAGTGGGTATTGTATATCCTGCCCATAGGGTTTTCAACAGCCCAGTATGGCCTGTAAAAAAGCCAGACAGCTCATGGCAGATGACTATGGACTAATGAGAATCGAACAAGGTAGTGCCCCCATCCATGCGGGTGTGCCCGGCTTTGCCACCATCTTATAAAACTTGCCTGTGGTCTTAGGAGTGTACCATGCTGTACCAGACTTAGCAAATGTTTTTTTCAGCATACCCTTGACCACTGAATCACAAGATCAATTTGCCTTCACCTGGGAGGGACAACAATGGACCTTTCAAGTCCTTCCCCAAAGCTATCTGTCATGGGATGGTAGCCTGAGGTCTGTTCCTGTTCTCCTTTCCCACATCAGTAAAATGGGCCCATTACATTGATGATAAAATGTTAACAAGTGAAGACTTGCCTCTGCTATAGGACACTCTGCAGACTGTGCTGGAACATCTGCAAGAGAGAGGACGGGTGGTGAACCCACAGAAAATTCAAGGCCCAGGCAGTGTCTTAAAGCTTTTGGAGTCATTTGGTTGGGTAAGATGCGAGCTGTCTCAGAAGTTGTGATTGATAAGGTGCAAGTCTATCCAACGGCTAAGAACATGAAAGAGGTGCAAGCCTTTGTAGGGATTTTGGGGTTTGGAGGACTTTTACTCATCACCTGGCACAGTGCCTCCATCCCTTATACTGCCTGGTAAAGAAAAGGCATGTGTGGGACTGGGGATCAGAGCAGCAAGCTGCCTTTGAGAAGGCAAAATGCTAGCGAAGCAGATTAAAGCTCTGGGCATGTCCCAAGCAGGGCTACCATTTGAGTTAGATGTGTCTGTGACTCCCCAAGGTCCAGGTTGGGCACTGTGGCAGAGAAAACAGAAGGGCAAAGTACCCATAGGATTTTGGTTCCAGCTCTGGAAGGGGGCAGAAACCTGATATACCCCCATAGAGCAACAGCCCCTAGCAGTGTACACAGCACTCCTCCAGGTAGAGGCTCTCACAAACGAAGAACATATCATGGTAAGAACTTCCCTTCCTATCAAGGGGTAGATAGAGAATATATTCCATCCATTCACCTCTGCCATGGCTCAAACTCCGCTATGACTAAGTGGCATGCCTATTTGCAGCAGAGGAGTACTCTGTCCGCCAGCCCCCTGTCTCTAGAAATGTGGGTGCTACTAAGCCCTGTAGAGTGTGTAGATCCTCCAAATGCCTCTGCCTCTAATCCTGTGGTGGCCCCTGCAGCCTGTAGAGAGGGAGTAGGAGGAATTCCTGCCAATCCCTGGTATACAGATGGGGTTAGTCGGGGCAACCTGTCCACATGGACTGCAGTCGCTATTCAGCCCAACACGGACACCATCTGGATGGAAACAGGAATGAACTGCAGTAGCCAGTGGACTGAACTCAGAGCAGTGTAGCTGGTGATCACTCATGAGCCCTGGCTGTTAACTCTTTGCACTGACAGTTGGGCTTTTTTAAAGAGATTAACCCAATGGCTTGGACAACGGGAAGCCAAGAGGTGGATGATCATGACTAAGCCCTTGTGGGGTCAGGATATGTGGAAATGCTGATGCCCTAGTTTGGGTATGAGCCTTAAGCAACTGAACCTTCAGCAGATAAAGCAGATTGGGTGCCTAAAAAGAGTGGCCACTGTAGCACCCAGGTGGCATGGCATATTGCCAAAGATGCTGGATTGCCCTTGAAATACAGTGATCTGGCTAATGCAGTAACAGCATGTCCTGTGTGTTCTAAATAATGCCCAAGGCAACTGCCAAAGGAGTCTGGGGCCGTCTACCAGAGTTCCCAACCAGTGAGAGACTGGCAAATTGATTATATTGGCCCCTCCCTCTGTGTGAGGGTTCTAAATGTGCCTTGGTTTGTGTGGACACTGCATCTTGCCTAACCCAAGTTTTCCCCTGTCGCCATGCAAACCAGGTTGCCACCATTATGGGATTAGAGAAGCTGAGTACCATGTATGGATTCCCTCATCAAAAGACAGTGATTGAGGGTCATATTCCAAAGGTCATGATGTGCAACACTGGGCAGAAGAACATGGCATTTGCTGAAGGTTCCATCTCCCCTATAACCTGAAAGCAGCAAGGTTGGTAGAAAGAAAGAGTGGAATGTTAAAGCAGCAGATTAAATTGCTAACAGGTTAAACTACCTTGGCTGGGTGGACTAAAGTACTGTCCAGGCTTTAATACGTTTGAGTGATCAACCAGTAGGGCCTGTTGCCCCATATGCCAGACTGGGGAGCCCTGACTAAACACCCAATACTGTAAAGATATGGAAGTCGCAGGAAACAGCCATTGTCCCAACTCTCACCATGGATCAACTCTCATCACGGATCATGCTGAGAACACCAAATCCCTCGTGCCTGGGAAAGGCATTATCTACTGGAACTTGCAATAGGACATCCCACCGGGATAGGTGAGTGACTTCAAACTCCTGGGTGAGGGGGAACTACTCAGTTTCCACTGGGATCCCATTGGCTGCTGTAAGCCAGACCTATTGAAGCACACTATACCTGAGATGAAACATGCACCATTGAGAAAGGGGAGAATGTGGAGCTCCTGGTCTGGCATATCCCACCCTCAGTCCATCTCCTCACACCTAACAGTGCTGCCTCCCTGGTCAGTCTGGTCAACAACCAGGTCAAATTCCTAAAGCTGCAACTACATTAATGTCCAAGGATCAGGCCACGAGTGTAATTCTTGTAGAAGGGGAAGACTTTCCTATACAAACTCCTACTAAATATCTGTGTTTTCGACCTTAGACTTCTACTGCTTCTGTGGTATCTGATCATGGGATGGGCACCTGATGGAAATACCTTTCTACAGAGGGACAATTTATGTCTGGCAAAGAAATCAATCCAACTGTTGGGTATGTGGGCAGCTGCCACTCTCTAGCTTGTCAGGATTGCCGTGGTCGGTATCACCACTCCAGGGAGGGTACTGGAAGACACTATAGCAGTATAGTAAGGAAGCGCAAGCTAGGACTAGCACTCTCAGTTCGTACTGACCCAGAAACCTGGCCTGTGGCACACGCTATCAATAACATTGGGCATGGGTATTCTTTTTCTGTCAATCAAACTACATGGGCAGCCCATCAAACTGCTGACCAGAAGAGTCCTAAAAAAACATCACCAGAGCCATGGGGTGGCTATACTCAGAATTGGGAGGGGTTCATGTTGCTTACCCCAGGTTATGGACATATGAACACCCAGGCACCCCTATGTTGCGAACAGAAAAATCACTCTAAACAGAACCAACCCTATTGTACCGGGGATATGGGATGGACATCACTGGAACTGTGTAGTCATTTT
Organism: Diceros bicornis minor; assembly: GCF_020826845.1. Lineage (NCBI taxonomy): Eukaryota > Metazoa > Chordata > Mammalia > Perissodactyla > Rhinocerotidae > Diceros > Diceros bicornis. The sequence continues at coordinate 11,508,840 of NC_080766.1, forward strand.
GACACAATAAGTGATAGTGACTGGTTTGGCACTGACAGGTCACACCACCCAGCTATTTACTGGGTGGCCTTGAATGGGACCCAATCATTGTGTGGCACAAATCTTTGGCCTCGGCTTCCTCTTGGGTGGTTAGGTGGCTGTACCCTGGGTATTCCCTGGGCATAGGGGAGAATCTGTCCCAAGGTAACAACAATTGCCAACCTCCCTCTCCTCAAGGCCAGATGGCATGTTCTGTTTTCCACTGCTGTGATCATTTTCCCAACATCTTTGTTCCCTCCATTGCCTAGGAGGATGCAATAGCACATACAGAAGCCCTTACTACATTCTCCAGCAAGCTGTGAGTGACAGCCGGCAAAGCCTGTCCTTACCAAACACTGAAATGTCTCTAACGAGAAAAGCTGTCCTTCAAAATAGAATGGCCTTGGACATTATTAATGCCTCACAAGGAGGCACCTGTGCCATTATACATTCAGAATGTTGTGTGTTCATACCGGATCAGTCTGCTGATATATCATCCTTATTAAATCATACGAGCACACAGTGAACACCTTGAGTGATCCGACCCCCAGCATAGGCGACTTGGTAAATCAGTGGTTCAGGTCATGGGGATCTTGGTGAAAAAATTGTTACTTTTATTGGGAAGTATTATCTTAATCTTTGTTTTCTCTTGCATGTGCCCATATTGTTGCTGTCGCATCTGCCTTCGCTGCAGCCAGATAGCCACCAAATGAGCCTTCTCCATGCTAATAAAACCCTTTGCTGACTGCTCAGGTCACATTGTGGAAGAGAGGTCATTGAAGATTATAAGAGCCCATCCCGAGGGGTGGAGTGTTGGAGGAGGTCATTGAGAGGACATGACCACCTGTTGACCCAAGAGCTGGACCTGGGCAATTGGAGGCTCCTCATCTCCTCCCCTGTCCTTGAAATGTGCATTCTGCCCACCATTCCACTTTCAGTGGTAGCCATTTTCAACGATACAGTCTTGAGAGAATAATGTGTTGTTTAGATCATCACATCACATTTAGTAATGTGTTGTTTAGACTGAATACTTGACTGAATCCAGTTAAGGCCTCTATATAAACTTTTAAGATTCTGGTGGGTGGGTGTGGAGATCTATTCGTCTTGTGGCTGCCCAAGACAAGCCTCATAGGTAAGTTTCTTGCTTATTAAACCAGCCACCTACCAATCTGAAGTGGTCTGTCTCTTTCTTTGGCCTCTCTTTGCCCTTCATATAGATGGGCCAGTTTCAGGTTTCACCCAGGAAATTCCTGAAGTTGCAAAGCAACAAAGAATTGGATAGTTTTACAGATGATGAAAATTCTCTTTCTCGGAAGTGTAAAAAATCACCTCAAATACTCCCTATCAAATATTCATTAACTGTAATCTCTAGGCAACAAAACAAATACCTTCTAATTGCATGTTAATACTTGTACTACGGTTCCTCTTTGGACTGTTTGAGTTGCAGTTTGGTATCTCTGGGAGCAGTTGTTGAGATGCAGATTGAGATTCAGGATTGGAATTCACTTGGCAAGGAGCTGTGGAGTGAGTAATGCCCAGCAGAGTGTCGTGTCAGGCCAAAGTTCCTGGGACTTTCTACCCTCACCTTGCTCAGTCAGTAAATATGGGCTCAAAAATGACATGGCTTCTGAAACAGGCTGACCCCGAAAGAGCTAAGAGCTGAGGGCTACCTGCTGAATGCCTGTGGCTTAGCAGCAACTTCATCCTTGACGAGATGCCTCTGGGAGCACATATCTGTGTCTCCCACAGAACTCATGTTTGGTTGGCCAATAAACACATTGTATAGATATAAGTAAATCTTTGGTTTTTAATATTTGTCATTTCAATTTTTGGAAATTCTGCTCATCCTTACCATTCTAATCAAAGGCCCTCTTTTCCAAACCTTCTTCAACCTCTTAAATTAATCTAATCCTTCTTATTTACGCATTCCCAGCATTAACATTGTCTTCCTGTACCATACTGGTAATGTGATTATGGTCTATCAGGAATAATACTTGTGAGAGATTTCTGTACGTGTTTTGTTCACTGGAAAGAAGTGTTTCTTCTTCCTAAAATCTGTCCATAATTAGGGCTAAAGTATGTGGCTTTATGCCCCCTGGAAGAAACATAAGAAGGATATAACATAGGTATGTATCTGCTGGCAGAGAACAGTGTAAGAAAGCTCTTCTTTTTTCTCTAGAGAATTATGGGATTTACAGGATAGATGGGAGAGAAGTAGGAAAGTGTTTTGCTGAGGGAATAAAGGGAGAGTGCTCTTTTGTTCTATTTCCTTTTGGAATCTAAAATGAGAACCAAACATGGGGTAGTTACATCACAGTAGATATGGATGTGTGTCTTATTTGAGCAAGTAGAGAGCGAGGCAGAGCTGGAGCAAGTGGAGGTTTTGGTGTGTGTGCAGGAGGGGTAGATAGAGACACTCCGCCACGATCAGGTGACTGACACTGCTGGTTGATGAGCTGGGGGGTGGGGGGGATGAGGAGGGAAACTTGATCTTGTGGGAAGAAGTACACACGTGGCCAAGACTGTAATGAGAACATAGGGAGAGCCCGAATGGCAGCAAAAATCGAGGTGTTGATGAAACAGCAAAGGGGAACTGAGCTAGCTGAATCCACAGCAGGGAGCAGCCAGGATTCAGAGGACAGGAGGCAGTTTGGAGACCATGTCCAGGTCCTGGAAGCCCTGCCCTTCCATATATGCATTAGTTTCTCATGGAGCAGAAGTGGAAGTAGAAGAAACAGCAGTGATGGGAGTTAAACCTTGAATTAACTGTACAATTAATAATTAAAATGAGAATATCAAACAAACATGGAGAACCAATCGCATCACTGTTCTGCATCGAGGTGAAGACTTGAAGCAAGATTAGATCAGAAATGAAAAATGTGTCCTCTATTTTCTTGGCATACATGAACAGTAAAGTATAAATTGCAATAATTTCTTTACACATAGCATTCTCCAGGGGATTGTGGGCTCCTCCAGGTCAGAAACGACCCCATCTTTTTAGTTTGCGGGACTGGCATTTATAAGTCCCCAACTAATGTTTGCACCTTTAGAGAAGGAGACTTGTTTTATTTTTCTATATTCCTTATAGTGCCAAGAACTGAGTTTTGCAAATAGAGGCGATTTAGAAAATACTCTATACTTAATCGTATAATTTAATGGTTAGCTGCAGTTTCCTCTTGGGGGTGAATGTGGATCTACCATTCAAGGAAGAAGTGTCTTCATAGCATTTTGACCACTTTTGAAATTAAATTTATGTCCTCTTTCATTTCTATGTATTATAAAGTGTGTGTGTAGCTACGTTTCACCTCACCTGAAATTATCTCTTGGTTTTAATTTTAATAGATGGTTGTGCTAATTGATTTTTCCTTGTTTACATACTTAAAAAAAATCTCTAATACTTCTGTGCAAGAAAATTGGTCTAATAAGATGTATTTCTTGCTAATTTACTTAATACTATTTCTTTACCAGATTTTTAAATATGAATGACATCCTTTACTGGAACAGAAAATTTCACATGGTTTTTACATTAATTCTTCCTCTAATTCTTGCCAATTTGCTGCAACAATGTAATTGCATTGCCTACATTATGGTTAACAGGAAAGATTAGGTATGTAGCATTTTATTGTCTTTGACAGCTTGATGAATTGTGACTTGAAGTGAGCAAGTGCCTTTGTTCTAATTGTCTCTTTTTCATTAAAGCTGAGAACTATACTCGGGCATTGGGAGAATGTTCTTCTTACTGCTTTTAAACTAGAGCTGTTCACTCTGATGAATGTTCTCCACCTAAATATTGTGCAGGCAGCTCTTTGTTTATATTCTGCCCTTTTTATCATTTCAAGGCTAAAACTGATGAAGATCAATCAATACAACAGACTGAAAAAAATTGTCAGGGGAAGTGATTTCAGGAAACAGAATGCATTTTTTTTGCTTTCCAAAGAAGTAAGGAATAAGATAAAAGAATCCTTGGTATTATCCCATTTTTTCCCTGTATACGGAGAGGTGTTTTTGTATATGTGAAGGGTGAATTGTGGTTCATTAACTCAGTTATCCAGCACAGTTAATGCAGGTTAACATCATTAGTTTGAGCCCTGGGAGTGCACATTTGCATTCCTCTTTTCCAGAGCTATAAGTTAATTCTAACTGGTTGTTCCATAGAGTCATTTGTCTACTCATTCATACACAATTAATTAATTTCATTCAATTGACATAATCTTATTGAAGGTCAACCATGAAACAGGCTCTATACTATAGGCCATGTGGACAAAAGATGAATGCAATATATCCAATCCCTAAAGAGGTTACATTCTGCTCATAAGAAAGATCAGATGAGAGACTTTGACTCCAACAATGAAAGCTTCATCTCTTTGCTTCAAATAATAATCATATTAGTTCGTGATTAATGTCTTTTGTGGGATGGAGGGGCAGCTTCATTCAGGAAAGAGCTTAAAGGAATGCGTTGGAAATATTTGCTATATCTCACAGTTTCAGCAGGTATCTTTCTCATGGTGACAGTACACAGGGCCCCACTGGCGTGGAATGAGGAAGAAGAAATATGTTTGTGGTGTTATCCTTTTTGCCAGGTTAAGGAGTTTGGTGACTTTATTTTGAAGTTGAGAAGAGCCACTAAGAATTTTAAGGAGATGAATGATGGGATTATGTCTAAGTTTTGAAAAACTAAATGGTAGCATTGAGTGTCAATTGAAGGCAAGGAGAATAGCTATTTCAATATTCTATTTGAGACAGGGTAAAACTAAATATTTTTGACATATTTTTGGTGAAAAATGGCAAATGTGTGAACTGATTTAATTCCAGGTAATAGTGAAATTGGTAGAGGGAAGGGAGGTGGTTGGCATTCCTCTTTCCTGTTCTGCATGACTTCACTTGCCTGTCTGCTACTCTTGCTTTCCCCAGTGACTCTGCAGACTCCATCCAAATGCCCTGCTGACTGCTTGACTCCTGGGTGGCCTAGGAGGAAAGCATCAGTCTCTAAGACTTGGTAGCTTTGGGAAAAAGGTGCGAGACTCAGTAAATTGAGGACATTAATCAGGATGATTTAGATGAATTAATTACAGTATGTTTCAAAGGGTTTTTCAGGTCAAGAACACTCAAGTCAAAGAGAATGCAGCTGTTGGGTGAGTGGACCACTACATCCCTGGAAAGAGAAACTACTTTGATGCCAGAGTCTTTGAAGAAATATGTCCTGGATGAGGTGCTCAATGGCTGACAGAAAAGTGTAGTGTCCTTAGCCAGGAGAGACCGCGTTATTATTTGGCTCCCTTGTCTGACTCACATTCCATCTTCTATTCAAAGTGGATAATTGTTGAATCCCCCACTCCTAAATTACTTCTCTGTTTACTGACTTTTTCTCTTTGTCTCTCAGTGTCGCTGGCTCTATGTATAGTATCTCTCTGAATAATAGATGTTTACTTGAATAGATCAGAGCCAGAGCATAAAGCCCTGTTCTCCCCTCATTCATAGCTCCCAGGTAGGCACTGTTTGGTCCAGGGAGGATATCTAGTAACCAAGAAGACCTTAACATTTCCCTCAGCTTGACTAAATTTTAGACAAGTTTCTTCCAGTATCTGGGCCTCTGACCTTCCTTTTCTTAGAACATTTACTTTAGAAAACATTCATTATAAAATCTTTCCCTGTCCTATGAGGTGTAAATCTTTTAAAGGCTTCTTGCCAGTTTTACAAGCCAGCATAGTCTTTCTCAAGGACCTGGGAGCCACTTTTTGAAGTGTAATCACCAGGGAAGATAGTGCCTCTGTCTCCCAGTCTCTGTGGGAGAGTAAGAGCTTAGTTTAGGAGGGATACCTTGCTTGAAGTTGTAAAACTATCTGCTGTTATGAAAATAGGAGAGAGTTTCCTTTTCTTTTGGGTAAAGCCAATTGACAACACAGATGACCTACAATTCCCCCACCCCACCTGTCTCACTCCCTTCAAGTTTCATCCAAAAAACTTGATTTTACACTTGGAGTGATGGGTTAATGACACTTGCATAATAACAGAAAACAATGGAGGGACACACACTACTCCCTTCTGGGCTATGTGTTTTTGGAAATAGCAGAGTTCAGCTATATTCCCTCCTAGAGGAAGGAAAGTGGGAGGGCTGGTAATTGAATACTTCATAAGACCCAGATTAGATGAGTTGTCCTTGGTCTTCCAAGCTCTAAAAGCAGTAGGTTCTCTGTAGTGTCTGTTCAGATGGATGCAGTGGTTGGGAAGGTGGCAGCAAAATCCATGATATGAAATCTCAGAATCATGGATTTCCTGGGAAAGAAATAAAACACAATAACAAGGCTGTTAATAACTAGTGGGAAGAAGACAGGGGTGAGGAGAGCTGGGGTGGTGTGGGGTGGGCTGCGTAGTAGGAAGAATCTCATTCAATGTAAATGGGCTGAAGGCCAGAGGACTGATACCATTACAGAGAGGAGCTGTGCTGGGGCCAGTGGCTGTCTTTGAGGATGAGGGGGCCTAAAAGAGATTTAAGAATATTATAAAAACCAGCAGAACTTCGGAGGAGGAAAGGTAGAGACTGCTAGAGAATAAAAGTGCTTTGAATAAACCGAAATAGGGGCTGCTCAAAAATGCATCCAGGCTGATTGATTGGTATCAATACCTGTAATTTATTTGGCTACTTGTGCAGTGAAAAATGCAAACAACCCAATGCATTGATGTGAAAACCTGTATTACTGGATTTGGGAGAATTATGAGGAAATCTCATTTTAACTAGTTGTTAACCATTTTGTTGGGGGGAGGGTCCTGATGAAGGAGGGGGTCTCGGACTGTGCTTGTTCTTCTGTGTTCTCCTACCTTTAATTAATATAGATGCTGGGAGTGCATGGGCACCTGGACCTACTGATCAGGTACATTCATTGTGACTCTTGTTGGTGGCTTCTCGAGTATTTGAATGCACAGCTCAGAACTGCTTGTAAGCTTAAAGCTTGTCAAGGTTGTGACATTGAAATAATGTCACCTCTAACAAGAAGGAAAAAAATTTACTTTCCTCATCCAAGCATCATTTGAGGCAGGGGTGCTATAAAAACAACCTCCCATTCTGGCCAGTGAAAAGTCATTAAATATCACTGGTACTTGGAGACTTGCTGTGGACTATTGAGGCTTATAAAGAAGGGACTGTTGTTCCTGTAATGTAGCATTTCATTACAGTGACTGAACAAATAGCTGTCACCAATGATATTTTATATGTAACCCTGGGCATTGCTAATGCCCTCTTTTCCATACTCCATAACTAAAAATCTCCCAAATCAGTTTGTCTTTACTTGAGAAGTAGCACAGTATGTTTTTACTCTCCCAAGCTTTCCTGGGAAATTTCATCAGGAATTGGACAAACTCAAGTACAATGTGGACTTGTAGATGAGGTCTAAACATTCTAGGATATTGAAGATATTTTGATAGTGGTCCCACTGAGAAAACTCTTTTCATTACATTACATGGCATCCAGACACAAGTGACTAAATATGAATGGGACCTTAAATGAGGCTAAACGCCAAAGCTCTGCCACACAACTAACCTTGGGGGCTAACTGGACTGCAGTCCTTAGAGACACTTCATGGCCTATTAGGTACAATTTACTGGCTTTTCTGTCTCCCACTGTAAAGAAGGAGGCCCATCAATTGTTTGACCTCTTTGGATATTGGAGGAAATGCATTCTATACTTGGGAATTTTATAAAAATCTCTGTCCCAAGGCACCAGATTAGTGGCCAGACTTGACTTGCAGGCTATAATCTTGAAAAATGTCCAGAGTAAGACAAGCTCTATCCTTGGGCTACCAATTGCTTTAGATCCCAAATTCCAGATTTCTGGGACTAATCATATAGCTGTTAAGAATCTTAGCAAAAACAACCAAAATCAAAACATAAACAAACACACACCTCCACTGGCATTCAGTGGCTTCTGGATTTTTGTGCTTGAGAACTTTTCTGATGTCTAGCAATAGCTGCTAGCCTGTGACTGGGCCTTACTGAAGGCAAATCATTCTCACTGTGAGAAGAGCTGTGACTTTCTCTGCAAAGCATCTTCACTGAATCATAAATCCCATTAGAAAAGGTAAGCCTAAAAATAATCTGTTGTAAAATGGACATAATACAACCAATTAGGAGCTAGGCTTGGTTTCTGAGTCTTAGTTAACTTCACAAACAGGCGACTGACTCCCTATTCATTTCCCACAAGATGGCCCACCTACAGCTTTACCCAAACTGCTAGCTTGGTAGGGGTCTTGTCAACAAGATTTGCCACCTTGAAAAAGGACATGAATCACAGATAAAAAAAAAAAAAAAAGCACTCCTCCAAGGCACATCCTGTGGAATGCCTTAGCCATCTGCCAAACACATGAGAGTAAGTCATTGATAACCCATGGCATCAGTGATTCTGTGCCATGGACTAAATTTTAGTTCTCCTGATCATGAAGCAACATTTCTGAAATTGACTGAAATAAGCATCTACATAGAAGCATGGTCCATGATGAGGAGTCTTTCTTGGTCCAAACTCTACTCAGGCTCCCCTGACCTTTTCAACTAGACCTCCATTTTTGGACTTCTATGTTCATCTCTGCATTTCAGCAAGAATTCTGTTAAGTCAGTTAGCACACTAGCTGTAAACTTGAAATACGCATGAGCTGAGTGGATATGTTTGTTGCTACTTACAATCCTGGCTTGTTAGTCCTAGTAGGTTTATTTTAACACGATCTTTTTCGACTTGGTTTCCTGTTTAACTACAGATGACTTCTGTTGTAGACTCATAAGTCTAACTGTTGGATTATAACAGTATTACACTGCAACAGTGTGGTTACGACCTTTATTTATATAAAAACCAAATAGTTAGTCAATTTACCACATCTTGATTTAATCTTTGTACACTTTCCATTTTTAGGTGCTTAAAGGAGTAATATACCACAACAAAAATGCAGTGATATAATTAACCAGCCATAAAAAATTTACATCTACAGATAAAAAAAATTTTTTTCCATATCTGATCACCCTTGGTAACTAATCAGGGTCCTCATTCTCCACCATTCCCCAGGTAATGTCTGATCACCCTGGTCTGCCTTCAGCAAGAATCCTCTTAGTTTAGTTTAGCTAGAATCCCTCTTACTCCTGGTATTTTCTCTTAGTAATTTTCTATCCACTGACCTCCACCAGGTTCCTTGGCTATCAATTCCCACTTTCTAATTCTGTATTTGGAGTTGAGTCCCATTTTTCTGCCAGACTACAAGACCCCATTGTAGGGTGATCCCTACACCCATTGCAATGGCTCCCATTGAATAAAGTTTCCCTTACCATATTTTAACAAGTGAAATAAAACCACCATAATTGATGGGGATGCCCAGTGGGAAAAATTTTGACACTCACAGAATCCTCTATTTGCCACCTATTCTACCCTCTCCATTGACTATTTCTACAAGTCTGGCTCTTTAAAAGTTGTACACTGTTACATCTACTTTGCCTTGGCTGAGCAACAGTGTACCCAGGAATCATGGGGTAATATGCCAGGAGAGTTTGAGGAGGAATATTTTGGCTATCTTCAATATTTTTTTAATTTGTGCTTGCTTTGGCAATGGTATATGGATGGATAGTTTATGTTGCCCAGATTGAGGACACCTGGAGAGACATGAATCTGGATAGTGACTTTACCTTTCCTGGTTGTACAACTACCTTTTTCTACACCCAGAAGTTGCTTTTGATAACAAAAGGGTGATTCCTGAGTCTCTGTAGAACTTTTTTTTTTTTTAAGGGGATATACAGTCTAACTTATAAACAAAGAGAAATGACAGATCTCAATTAGTCAGGCATGAATACCTCTGACCCCAGAAAGTGTGTGGTGTGTGTAGATTTCCTATTTCAGATATGGATGAAAAGGCCAAAATGGTCTTTCACAATTGTTTCAAGCAGTGGCTTGCTGTCTCTCCCAGCTGCAGGAGACCTCCCAGGCAATTATGCAAGAATCACTGTGACCCAGAAACCATGAGAGCTAATGGAAAGACTCATACTTAATGAGTCATCAAAGACTGGGGGTGGACTGAGGAGAGACAAATTTGGATGGCTCCGAGGCTCATTCTCCCGTTCCCTACTGACTCCCCCTCTCTTTTGGTAGCTTAGCAAGCAGCTAGCACAGCAGTTTTCAATTAGCTCAATGGTAAAACAGCCTGATACCAGAAGCTAAGCTCAAAGGCTCTCCAGCTGTGCTCTACTCAAGCATGCCTCTCTACTCGATGCCAAGAGGATGGAGGAACCATGCACTCTGCTCTCTCTGCTTGTGAGTTTTCCCAATAAACCTTCTTTCATTTTACGTTTACACCTTATAGTGCCGTGGTGTATGTGTGTCCATGCATGACAAATGCAGAAAGAATATAAAGTTAGACATTGCTTCTGCCCGTGGACCTTTGTTTAAATCCTAATGGTGGGGAGGAGGAAGATCTATTAAGGACTCAAGAAGAACCATAAGATTTGTCAACGTTATTTCAAGAAGATGTAGATAATTTAAAACCTATGAATATGTAATGTATAACTTAAAGTGCTTCAAATGTAAGATGTAAATACATTGTAATAGGCCTATGCCTCAGAAGACAGAGGAAAATATTACCAGGCCTTTAGTGCACACAGATAACTCTACTTCTATTACCATTAGATTACGACTGTAAATTCAAGGTATGAAGTACAATAAAACACGGTGCACAGTTTCAGCTTGGTGAACGATGTTACAAATAAAAGTGATCTTACATACTGGAAAGGATCACACATGAGTTTTCTTTCCAATGGGATTTCCATAAAGATGACATACTTGCTACAGATCATCCAAGCTCATACCTACGACTACATATCTCATTTTACATGGTTATTGTGAGACCAACAATGAAACTGGTGTTTCCATATGGCATTGAATGGAACATTTATGACTCCAATGTAATTCTGTGAGTTATAAAATAGTTTGATTTTTTGTTTTGGGAGATCAGGAATCATGATTAATAAAGAATGTGTTGTGTTGATCCTGAATTTTTGCATATTTTGGTGTGTTTGGAAACATCAAATACAAGGGAGCCATTGTAAAGGAATTCTGCATTCGTAGCACAGGCAGGGGAGTTAGTGGAATTGAAAGATGGAAAGTGGAATGATTCCCTGAAAAAAAAGGGAGCATCCTGGAAGTTTCTAGCCACTAAACTCATAGTCAGGTAAAGAACTCAGAGTCTTAGAGACAGTTATGACAGGCATAGCCGCTCTTCACATTAGACACTTTGAAAGAACTGAAATTGTAATACTCCTCACTATTGGACTTATTAAAAATACATTGGGAGAAGAATGATTACTTCTAATATGGAAAATCAGAAATAGTTACAGATAATGTGATTCATGAATCTTTAGGAAGAAACAGAATAAAGAAGATAGCTAGAGTTTTATCTTAGTGAAAAAAAATAGAGCACTTCTTCAATCTTATGAAAATTACTAAAAATTTTAGTGGCATAACTTCAGAAATGATTAATGGCAGGGCTCAGAGGACCAATGGCCATTGTCCTTTAACAGGAACAGAATTGAACCTAAGGCAAAGTAAAAGTTTAAATATGACGATGGGTTTGGCCTGTCAATTGTTAAAGATTGAGCCAACCCATTCCATCAGAAAATCATGAAATTCCTTCTACTTGATGAGGTACTTAATAATATTCTTGTTCAATTTTCATGAATTCTCTATGGGTGCATGTTCTGTAAATTATAGTTATAACTTGGGTAGATAGCCAAGGTTCCCACATATGAAGCAATTACATTTTTTTCATAGAATTTGAAAACATTTTCAAATTATGAGGAAACAGTCCCAGTAAAATAAAAAGACTATCACACATAAATGGGAACTTCTTTGGAAATTATTGAAGCCTATCAATTGATTATTTTAGTGGGTAAAAGCATTCTATTTCTATAATCTATTTCTAAAGCATTTTAACTTTTTGTGGTGGGTTAAATTTTTTAATTTTACATACAATGAAATTCATGTTTTGGTATACAATCCTATGAATATGGAAAAATGCACAGAGCTGTGTATCACCAACACAATCAAGATACAGAACAGATCCATCACCCCAAAGAAGTCCCTCATGCTCTTCCCCTTCTCCCAACCTAAATAACTACAGACTTGTTCTCCAGCTCCATGAAATATAATATACAACATAAAATTTGCCATTTAACTATTTTTAAGTATACAATTTCAGTGGCATTAATCATATTTATGATATTGTGCAACCATCACCACTATTTCCAAAACTTTTTCATCACCCCAGACAGAAACTCTGTAACTATTAAGCAATAACTCCCTATCTCCCCCTCTCCCCAGCTCCTAGGAATCTCTTTCTGTCTCTAGGAATTTGCCTCTTCCAGATAGTTCATATGAGTGGAATTATACAATATTTGTCCTTTTGTGTATGTCCTATTTCACTTAGCATAATGATTTCAAGGTTCATCTGCATTGTAGCATGTATCACAATTTTATTGCTTTTTATGGCTGAATAATATTCCATTGTATGTTTATACCACATTTTGTTTATCCATTCATCTATTGATGAACCCTTTGGTAATTTCCACCTTTTGGCTATTGTGAGTAATACTGGAAAGAGTGCTGGTGTACAGATATCTGTATGAGTCCCTGCTTTCAATTCTTTGAAGTATATACCTAGGAGTGGCATTGCTAGATTATGAGGTACTTCTATATTTATCTCTCTGAGGAATCCCCTGTTTTCCATAGTAGCTACATCATTCTACATTCTTACTAGCAATGCTCAAGGATTCCGATTGCTCTACATTCTCACCAACACTTCTTTTTCTTTTCTTTTTTTCTGGGTTATAGCTATCCTGGTAGGTGTTAAGTGTTATTTCATAGTGGTTTTGGTTTGCATTTCCTTAATGTCTAATGGTGTTGAGCATCTTTTCATGAGCTTATTGACCATTTGTGTACCTTCTTTGGAAAAATGACTATTCAAGTCCTTTGCCCTTTTTAACTGGGTTGTTTGTTTTTTGTTGTTTTTGAGTTGTAAGATTTCCTTATATACTATGAATATTAAATCCTTTTCATATATATGATTTGCAAAATTTTCTCCCATTCTTTAGGTAGTGTGTTTACTTTTTTGATAATGTCTTTTGTTACACAAAAGTTTTAAATTATGATAAACTCCCAATTATCTATTTTTTTCTTTTTTTACTCATGCTTTTGGTGTGGTATCTAAGAATCCATTGCCAAATCCAAGGTAATGAAGAATTATCCCTGTGTTTTCTTCTAAAAGTTTTATGGTTTTTACTCTTATATTTAGGTCATTGATTAAGATTTAGTTAATTTTTGTATATGTTATGAGGTAGGGGTCCAAATTTATTTATTTACTTTTTGCACACGGAAATCCAGTTGTCTCAGCCTCATCTATTGAAGAGACTATTCTTTCCCTATTGAATGGACTTTGCAATTTTGTCAAAAATCAATTATCCATAAATGTATGGGTTTATTTCTGGACTCTCAATTCTATTCCATTGGTCTATATATCTGTCCTTATGCCAGTACCACACTATTTTGGTTATTATAGCTTTGTAGTAAGTTTAGAAGTCAGGAAGTGTGAGTCCTTCAACTTTATGCTTCTTTTTCAAGATTATTTCAGCTATTCAGGGCTCTTGCAATTGCATATGAATTAGAGAATTGGCTTGTTATAAATGTAAGTGCATGAAACACACACCAACTAAGAGACAGAGATTGTCACATTTTGTAAAATACATGCTGTCACAAGAAAATCACTTCAAACATAATGTTATGGATAGATTAAATATTAAGCCACAAAACAAATCTCAATAAACCTTAAAAGATTAACTCATATAAAGTATCTCTTCTGACTGCAATGGAATGAAGCTATACATCAATAATAAGGAAAACTGGAAAATTTAAAAATATGTGGAAATTAAATAACACACTCTCAAACATACTCTCAAATGGGTCAAAGAAACAATCACAAGGAAAATTAGAAAATACTTATGGATAAATAAAAATGAAAATACAACCACCCAAATTTATGGGATGCAGCAAAGGCAATGCTCAAAGGGAAATTGTTATCTATATATGCCTAGATAGGATTTCTCTCAGGTTTTTTGTATTTTGCTTTTATTTTTTTTTACTTTTTATTTTGAGATAATTGTATATTCACTTGCAGGTATAAGAAATAATACAGAGAAATCCCATGTATCTTTTGCCGAGTATTCCCCAATAGTAACCTCTTGTATAACTAGAGTACAATATCACAATTAAGAAATTGATACAATCTACTGACTTTATTCAGATTTCACTCATTTTACATGCACTAATTTGTGTGTGTGTGTATTTTGCTCTATGCAATTTTATCACATGTGTAGATTTGTGTGACTACCATGATACTCAAGATACAGAACAATTCTATCACACGATGTCATCCAGCCCTTTTATAATCACAGCCACCTTCTCCAGTCCCCCTACCCACCTGCTTTCTAATCTTTCCCAGTCTCTAATATGCTCTGCACTTCTCTAATTGGTCATTTAAGAGATGTTACATAAGTGGAATCATACAGTGTGAGACTTTTTAAGATTCTTTTTCACATGACATAATTCCCTTGAGTTCCATCTAGGTCGTTGCGTTTATCATTACTTTTTTCCTTTTTATTCCTGAGTAGCATTCTTGGTAAGGATGTACCATAGTTTAACTATTCATCCATTAAGGGTATTTGGGTTGTTTCCAAATTTGGGCGATTATGAATAAAGATGCTATGAATATTCCTGTACAAGGTTTTGTATGAACATAAGTTTTCATTTCTCTGGGATAATTACTCAAGAGTGCAATGCTGAGTTGTATGGTAAGCACAAGTTTAGTTTTGTAAGAAACTATGATAGTGCTTTCCAGAGTAGTTGTATCATTCTACATTACTACCAGCAATGCAGGAGTGATCCAACCCTCTTAAGGTTTTAAGTGTCTCTGCTGCCGTAACCAGTTAACACTGGCTGACTTCAGAGCAGGTCTGGGAAAGAAACAAATAAAAAACAAACCAAAAACAAAACAACAACAACAAAAACCCACCAGTGATTCCTCCTGCATTCTCTAGCTGAAGTTTCCTTTTCCCAGGCCTATTGCTCTGAAAATGGGATTTCTCAGGGAGATTTTACTGTCAATGCCCTCTGTGCAGTGGTGGGGATCTGCTTGCTCTCGGATCAAACATGGGCGATAAAAGAGGAAAAAAACTATTGACTCACCACTATGCTGGACTTTCTCAAGTTTTGAGTTCCTTAATCTATCTGTTATTGCTTATTTTTAGGGTCTTTCCATAATTTCCCTTTGTAATCTGTCCAAAGTTTTAATTATTATTATTGCAAGCTATAGGCTATAGCGAGCTTCCTTCATCTTGGCCCTTACCAGAATCACTTCACACAACTTTATGAATTCTCAAACTGTTGGTACATCTTCACATACATCGCTGCTCCAACATTTTTTTCAGATCTCTTAGATCTCTTTATTTTGGCCAACTGAGAAAGATATTTGTAAGTGTTCTAAAATGAGCAATGGCTGAGTGATAAATGTCATCTAGCTGATGATCTAATAGATGAGAATGCAACTTCTGACAGTGAAGAGGATGAGTAATACAAAATTCATGGGTTGCCTTGAAACCAGGGCATATTTGGAATTCTTTGAGGATGGCTCCCATTGCAGTACTTAGGAGCTTTACACTCTTCAGTGGGAGACGATTAAGTAAAAAGCTTGCAAAGTAAATCCTTTTATTTAAAGAAAAATGGTAAATTCAGTTTCTATTTTTGTTTCCTTTGGTATTCTTCTATTTAACTTATCTCTAGGTGGAGAAAATCATTGCAATTTCAAAGGCATGAGCTTAATCCATGATATATTAGGGTGTCCAAATTCCTCCTGGGATTCTAGCTTTCCTCAAGAGAGATAATGAACCTCTGAAAGTAGTCACTTATGCAGTTTCACTTGGGGGCTTGTTTTAAGAACTGATTTATCTCATTTACCCTTCTAATTAATCACCTCGGACTGGAGTCATGATTGGTAAGGATGTAGAAAAAGAGGTGACCCTCACTGGGACATTTCAGCAATGCAAAACCCTAAGTATTGAAGCCAAGTACCTGAGGGTTACTGCAAATATTCAATAAGAACATGATCGCCCTTAGATCTTGTTCCCAACACAGACACAGATGAAAAGAAGTTAACCTTGTTAATTTGCTGTTTTCTTGTTTAACTTGAGGGGTGACTCAAGAGTCACGAGGATTTATGGGCTTGTTTTGCAGAAGAAAAAGAATGCCTTTAAGGAAATTATCATCACCAGATAACCAGCCCCCAGGTGCCGTTGACACCTAGAAGTCTGAATGCCCAAGGGCTTTTCTGGAGTGAAAGAAACACAGATCTCCCCATTGTTTCTCTGAAACTTCTCCTCCCAAACCCCTTAGCTCTATAAAGTCCCGCTGCTTACTTCTTTCTTGAAGGTGGATTTGAAAGAACCTATTCTGCACCCCTTCTCGTTTCGGACAATTCGAATAAACCTTTTTCCATCTCCAAGCACTGGTGTCTCAGTGATTGGCTTATTGCACATCGGGCACACGAACTTGAGATTAAGAGGTTTGGTATCAATATGGCATTCTAGTGTTCAATATTTAGGCTGTGTGGTACTTTATTATTATTATTATTTTTTAAATTATTTTATTGAGGTCAAATTGGTTTAAAATAGTGTGTAAATTTCAGGTGTACACTGTTATATTTCAGCTTCTGTACAGACTGCATTGTGTTCACCACCAAAAGTCTAGTTTCCATTTGTCACCTGTATGGTACTTTTTAAAATAATAAGTCTAGAATACTTTTCCTTTCCTGGTGTCTTGGGAATTGCATAGGACTTCAACTTGAAAGGATTAACTGTGCATCCAGGTCTACCATTTGCTAATTAGGTTTCGTTGGATAATTTATTATTATGAACTTTAGATTCCTCACAAAAAGAGCTGTGGTTAATAATATCAATTATAAATAATTTTGTTCTGAGTTCTAAATTTTATATATATATGTATGTATATATAATATATAATGTATTATATATGATGTACTGTATATATATTTATACATATAAATATTTAGTTAGTTTAATATTTAAACACATACGTAAGTACTTTGTAAGATTTCCAACAGCACACAAAATAAAGAAGTATTATTTTTCTGTAAATAATTTATGTCTCAAGAGCAATTATTTCTTCCTCAGTGGGAAATGGAGGCTTAGAAATATTAGTAAATTCTGGGGAGTAGTTATTGGAATATTTACATATTCTATACTATGTTTCTACTCGTAATATCTCTAGGTAGATTGCAGAAACTGAGGATTCTTTCTATTCCAGTTTATAATTATATTTTGCAGGCTCTCTTTGAGGTTCTGAGTCTTTGTACTCACCATTTGAGAATCTACATATAAATTGCTGTGTACTGTCAATTTTACTATAGTCAAATACATTTCAAAGCCAAACATCATGATGTTTAAAAAGGGACAGAGAACAATTATATTTGACAAACAATTTTTACATGACCTGAAAATGTCTTAGGATTAAAAATGATCCTTTTATACTCTGATTTGCTTGGAAGTGTTTGTTTAGTTGAAACTTGTGGAATAATTTCACTTTACTTTATGGGCTGATTGAAAAAGTTGGAAAAGTCTCAATAAAGATTTTGAATTTTGTCTCTTTGCTTAGTGGGATGAGAGTTCCCAGCAGAGGGATCACCAAGTTTGTATTGATCACGTTAGGAGTTGTTTATGCAACTAACAGTATAAACATTTATGCAATTTTCACAAATACCCAGGAGATGGTAGTACTTTTCAGTTTCAGACGGAGTAAAGATTTATTGCTCAAAACACTTGACATAACTATACGAAAACACCTAATATTGAAACTAGAAAGTAGTTATCTTTTTGTACATTTTGTGTAAAACAGAAGCAGTCATGTTTTTCTTAGAGTTTAAAACTAAGCATGTGGAAATTTTTGTGTCATTCAGAGGTCAAATAAAAGAATTCATACTGAAAAGTAGCTTCCCTTGAGTCTGGGAAATTTCTGTAAATATGAATTTCAACTGACTATATTTTTTAAAATCTTATTTCAATTCTCTGGATACATTCATTCTTCAATGAAAATTTGTACACTGATGGAAGGATTAAAGAACAAATACTAAATGTTAGTAGGTCAATACAGTTCGAATTGTGCAGTATTTCTCACTTCTCTCCCTGATTGCCCTATTTGGAGGTTCCCTTGATGGCCACCAACCTGCCACCCCAGCCTCATTCTTTCCAGAGAGAATATTCTAGAATGTAAATTTTTTAAGTTTTTAGGAATGATTCAGAGGATTAAAGTTATTTTGGCAGATTGGCTCTCAAAATAAAACGCATAAAAGAAGCACTTTTTCTGAAAAGAATTGGAGCAGTTTTGATGTTCTCTTCCTGAGAATAAATAACTTGTGGAGACAGGGCCGTGCCTTCAAAGCCTCTGTTTCTTTAGCAGAGGTCCCATAATGTGACCACCTCCATTCTTCAAGTGAAAGGTTTGACCAGGTTTGAATTAATTCATAAGTACTCTTGGACACTGGTAAAAAGGCCACCTCTCACCCCTTAAAAGGAAAAAGAAAAAAATTTTTCCCCAGGCTTAAAAAAGATGAAGGATAGGCTCTTAAATCTCTAAGTAGAGTTCAATGTTTGATTTTATAAACCCAGTAGAGAAGGGTCGGGTTGTTGTTGTACACCACGCTAACACTGCACACACACATGCACGTGCCAACACAGACACGGGTAAATGATCGTTTTTTTTTTTTTTTTTTTGCTTGCTTTTCTATGAGAAGTCATCAAACAGGAAATGCCTTTGGCTAGTATTCTTATTTATTTATTTTTTTGCTAAAAATAATAAATATAAGGTAGGAACAAAGTTAATAGTAATATAGCATGGTATATATAGGTAATATAGCCTATATTTAAGAGCATAGGCAGGAAGTCATTCTCACTTAGTTCAAATCAGTGTTCTAAAATTAACTGGCTATGGGACTTGGAACATCTCACTTAACCTGTTTGTGCCTGAGTTTTCCCTTTCACAAAAGAAGACATACTAATCACATATAACCTACAACGTTTTTAGGAGACATAAATGACTCAACATGTAAAATACTGATGTATGGTTAGCTTTCTATAGGTTTTAGGTATTTTTATTATTATCATCTCATAATCAACATTTTAATAAGCATCAGACCACCATTATCACCAGCATAATCATCATCATTATATTCTGAAATTCTGTTTTATTGGATTATATCAACCTTTTATCTGAATGTATTACTTTTGTTCTTATATTTAGTAGAAGAAACTGCTTGGATTTGTATATTGTGTTTGCATATTTAATAGTTGTTCTTTAGATTATCAGAAGGCGGAACATAAGAATAAAATTAATATATGATATTGTTCCTCTTAATAATAATACATACACATTTAGATATATTATTAAAATTTTATGTTCTGAAAGTCACTCATAATGCTTTAAAAATATTACATGTTAAGAATGTAAATTTAAAAATTCTGTAAGAGGTTCTCAGATGCTTTAACCATCTCTTTGAACTTTAGTAGCCCAGCTCATTATGTAAAGTTTACTGTATATTGAGGTAAAAATGGAAATTTGCACCTTTCCAGTACACACAGTCAAGTGAAGAACTGAAAGGAAACAAAACGAAAGAAAAAAAGAGAAATCCAGTTTTATAGCCTAATTCCATATTCATTCCAGTACCATAAATAAAACTATCTTTCGTCTAAGAAAATGGCCACAGGGCTTTTCTCTCTGGTGCCAGGATATCAAAGGTCAGATGGCTCTACATCTCCTTCTCAATGAAAAATTCAAAAAGTAACCCTCCAGCATGTTTTATAGTGGAGGTGGGGGATTGCAGAGAGAAGGAGTAGGATAGAAGGACTCCATAGGGGAAAACCAAACAATTACATTTAAAAGTCATTCAGAGGATATTGTTCAGAGAGAGTTAATATTTGCATTTGTTTCTCAATTTCACATATTATTCATTTTTGCTCTAAATGTATACTTCCCTGTCTTTGTCTGGATAATACTACTGGTTTTTATGTCTCGGCTGGCAGCATTTCTACCTGACTTCCTTACTTCTACCTTACTTCTCGACAACACCTCCCAAACTGAGAAACATCCATCCTTTTCCTCCTATCAAGGAGCCAATCACCAAATTATAATTGCCTCAATAGTTGTGTATCTCTCACTAGACTGAAAGATCCTTATTCCTCATATTTGGTGGTTAGTAGGTACCTAATAAATATTTATCAAATTGAAGAATAAACTTATGTACTAAATTTAAATACATATATAGTTCTCACTAGAAAATTTGGTTCACATACAAAGGAGATAGAAAAATTGATTAAATTTTATTATTATCCAAATCATCCAAAAATTGCCTCAGTCCTCTTGGCATTGTGTCTGTAGACACTGATTTGTTTACAGCAACTTGACATAAAATTTCATTGTTAGCTCTCTTCTTTATATACTGATGACAACACTTTTAGAAGACTCCTTTACTCTCTCATGTTTTTATAAGAAGAATTAACTTTTCAGATAGATGAAAATATTCCAAATAACACTTTAATATGTTCTTATTTTAGCAATTAACATAAATCTAAACAATTTATCCTTGATTATCATCACAGAACTGTGGAAAGAGTCCTGTAAAAAATAGGTGGGTAGCATTGAACAATGCTACAAAATGAATTCTTTTTTCCAATGAGGAGTCATATTAATAAAGAAGGTGAAAGAAAGAATGGGAAAAAGAGAAAAACTAAATTAAACTGAATTTAGCACTGTTGCTACATACAAAGTTAATATTCAGAGATCAATTGCATTTACATATACATTATAATTTTAATGATCTTTAAAAAACATACACCATCTCCCATAGTAGCAAAAAACATAAAACATATAAGAGTAAATCTAATAAAGATTGTGCACAATCTTTATACTTAAATCTGTAAAATATTGCTAGGAGGAATTTAAGAACTAAACAAATGGAGAGCTATGCCATATTCACGAATCAGAAGAATAAATATTAAGATGTCTATCCTCAAATTTATCTATAGATTTAACATAAACCTAATTAAAATCCCTGCATAATTTTTTGTGGACATTGACAAGTTTATTCTAAAATGAATGTTTAATTGCAAAGAATCTAGATTAGCTACTGCAATATTGGAGAAAAATTTGAGGACTTAAATCACAGAATATCAAGACATTAAATAACTGTAGTAAGTAAGCCAGTATGGTACCATGCAAGAAAAGACAAAGAAATCAACAGAACAGATTATATTGAAGAAATAAACTTACAAGTATAATAATCACCTGATTTACGACAAAGTTGCCAGTACAAGCAGTTGATAAAGAATTTTTTTCAATAAATTGTTCTTCATCAATTAAAAATGTTCAAATGGAGAAACCTGAACCATGACACACCATATACAAAAATTGATTTTAAATGGATTATAGATGTAGATGTGAAACAGAAACGACAAAGCTTATGGAAATTATAGAAGTCTATCTCCATAATCTTTTGGTAGGCAATGCTTTCTTAATCAGGACAATATAATTGCTATCCATAAAAGAAAATTAAACCTTATTAAAATTAAGAACTCTGTTCTTCCAAAGAAACTATTGAAAGAGTGAAACAGCAAACTATACAATGGGAGAAGACACTTATATATATTTACATATAAAGTTGAATGTGGTATTGTATATCTCATGGTAGCAACTTCTCATTTTACAGATGAAAAGTTTAGAGCTACCTGACTTGACAAAGGTCACAGAGCTTGCTTGTGACAGAATCCACATATGCAAGAATCCAGGCATACAAGTATGTAAGCATGCAAACTCTCTGTGAAGTCAGATGGTGGAGGTACAGTGTGGTATTAGTTAGCCATTGGCGTACAATGAGTCACCCCGATATTTAGTAACTTGAAACAAGAAGCATTCAGTTAGATCATGATTTTAAACTTCAGCAATTTAGGCAAGGCTTGAGTAGGCAGTTCTGGTTTTGACTGGGCTCTCACACCTGTGTATGTCCTTCTCTGGTTGGATAGACAGATTTACTGATCTCTGCTGGGCTCTCTCATTTGTGGGCCTCAGCTTTCACAATTAGGTTGCTTGGGACCATAGTTCTGGCTACCACAGATGGTTAGCAGTCCAACTTCTCCTGGAAAATATTGGCATTTCCCCACTTCCCATCTCTTGCCACCAGAGTATGTTGCTTGTCTTGGCTGGTTTCGTGGAGGAAAAAAAAGGCTTTGAAAGATAGGAATAATATAGACGGAACACACTGGAGTTGGAAGACATAATGGATGCTGTTGGTGTACTCCACGTCCCCTTGGCCTCCTCCAGTTGTCATCTGCAGTCAGATCAAAGGAGAGCCAAAGTCCATTTTGCAAGCGAGGGTGGCCTTAGTAGCAAAAAAGTTAATTTAAAATATATGTTTCAGGAGCATGCTCCTGGAACAAGAATCAACGGCCAGGATCTATAGCAGAGCTCACAAAGACGGCACAAACAGATACGGGAGGTGGAGGCTAGGAAAATGTTACAGGGGTACATGTGTGTGGGGGGCTCGTGACGAGGCGTGAAGAGGCGTTGGGTGTTTGTGGGAGTGAGAGGGAAGCTGCTCAATAGCAGCGGCCTGAGTTCACGGGCGTGGCAGCAACTGTCCCCAGGTAAACGAAGATTTAGAATGCAGGTAGAATTAACGGAACAAAAAGTTCACCGTATAACCCCCATTCCTATGAATATATGAATACTGATTGGTTCCCTGATCCATCATCCTTTATGTTTTAATTTGTTTTCCTCCAAGTCTTTCACTGTTTATCTGTAGTTGTAGTGCAGCTGGAGATTAATTTTTTGGTACAAACTTCTTGGCGTAGATTTTCTTTCATTTTCACCTGTGGCTTAAACATTAGTTTCAGTGGCTTTTAAAGTGAGTGGCCGTTTCTTACTGCCAATTTATGAACTTGAATGAATGGTTCATAAGAAGTCTAAAATCCTTTTTTTTTTTTTTTTACTAATAGGTGTATTTCACCTTCTGTATATTTACCTGTGGGAAGCCTTTTAATTTTTCTCATACCAGTAAAGGAATAGCACATAATTGCCAAGAAAAAGCCAAGCTTATTTGATATCATTGTTTGAGAGCAAATAAAACCTAAGTATTGGAAAAAGAAAAACTTGGGATTTGATTAAGAAGTGGAGGGCTTTAAGTGACACTCTAGCGCCTTGGGCTGGAGTTTCAAAAAGTTGGCAAGGGAATTGAATCCCCCAGCACTCAGGCTTATGATGGCAAGAATAAAGCTATTTTTATCCTCTAGGCAACAGCTTTCCTCTGCCAAATTTCCCAAGACCCATACAATGAGAGCATCCATCCCAAAATGATTAATGCAAATTTAGTAATTGTGCACATGGATCATTTCTCTGTCACCCATTTTATCCATACAACGTGCCTTTCTCTCTCTGCACGCATTGCTCATGTTTTGTGCCATTCACCTGTTGCTGGGGGCATGGAACAAATTGCCTCTTTGTGTGAGGCTGCAGGAAGAAGAAATTATCACATTTGTGGCTGGCATCCACTCCTAAGCCAAGCATGTAATTATTTGAATCAGAATGACTGTATACACACAGTCAGATTTATCTTGGATATCAGAAGGATGGCATATGAGGTCTGATCCACAGCTGGACAATTTTCCAAAGGAGAGATAGGTGGGAGAATATAGGCCTCTGTTAAAGAAGATAAAATTTTGGCAGCAAAGACAAATTTCAGTAGAAGCCAATGAGACCTCAGGGGTTCTGGCTTTTGTAAAATTTTAAGTGAAGTGAGCGTGAGTGCAGGGTTTTGAGTTGAGAGCCCTGGGGAAGTTAATCAGAAAAAGAAGTCTTGTGTTGCCAGTCTCACAGTGTGGACTCCCCAAAGCACTTCACACAAGACCCTCAAACTTAATCAACCAACATGGCTCAGGGGAGTAAACTAGAAAGCCCCCCAGGCTTGTGAGATGCCTTGCAAGTTTCCAGGAAGCACTGATGCCTGCCTAATAGGGCCTTTCTGGAAACGATTAGCTCCTATTCAGAGGGCACCAATCGACCTGAGGCTGTGTTCAGTCAGGGCTTTAAATTGGCAGACTAAGGTAAAGGAGCCATAGTAAGGTATGGGTCTCCTTCATGGAAGCCATTTGCTGGTTAAACATCCTGCTGCTTGCTGACACTCCCATTACTAACCTGAGAGGACACGCTCCCTCTACACTCCACTGCCATGTTATAACAGAGTGTCTACTGAAATTTGCTTGTACACCATAGGCTATCAAGCAGATTTCCTGAAACGAACATGATCTTTGAAGTGCTAGTAACAGGTGCTGAATTAAAAACAAATGCATTTTCCATATGGAGAATTGGAAGAGACCTGTACAAACAGCACATGGCTACTTTGCCACCAAAAGATGTTGAACATAGAGAATACAGTGACCTGATGCACCCCTTTCTCAGGCGTCTGGCAGCTAAATTGCTTGAAAAGCAGTTGCGAAACCCTACTTTTAAGGAAGCTTGACTGTCTCCTCTTCTTACTTTAGGATAAATTGGGAAAACAATAATTACAACGAAACACAACATACAAAAATAGAAAGTTTCAGTTGATAGGATTGTAGGAGAAAATTGCCAAAGGCATTGAAATGGACAAAAACCAAAAATCACTGAGTGTCCTGGGTAGCACACCTTTCCTGGTTATCTGATTCTATCTGGTCCTGCTCCTTGCAGCCTATTAGAGTTATTTAGTAACACAAATAATTCTCGTCCATAGAAATGAAAATGAATTTTTTTCAGTAGAATGCAACTGATTATTGCCCTATGGGTATTCATCAGATTTACGTCTATTTGCAAATTTATTTTAGCATTCGTGATTGATTTTATAGGTGTGAGTTGTTTGAATTCTCCTTTGAACCATTTGTAATATCTTACTGGTTCTCTTGTTAATTAATCAGTTAAATAAAATATTTGGCACATATTCATTTTATATTTTTATGCAAGTTATGATATTAACTTTTAAAAAATATATCCTTTATTAGTATCAATTCATGAGATTCTTTTTTTTTTTTTTAATTAATACTGAGGAGACCTATGTGATTTAAAATGCTGTTCTCTGAAAGACACTATAGCTACCCAATCCCATGGGAGAAAATGAACAACAAATAACTTTGGAGAATGACTTGAAAATAACATATACCCACTAATGGAATAAAACTATCAAGGTGCCTGTAATAGAAAAATGACATATTGCAGTTGTCTTGTGTTTAGCATCAGCCTGATCTTAATGTTTAATCAAATGAGTATTCAATAAATGAAACCTTGGTTTTTCTTTGGTTGGTTGTTTGTTTTTGTACTGGTTCAAAATAATATCTGTGCTGAATCTCTTTCAAAGTCATTTTAAATTGAGGACATAGGTTTTGAAACAGAGCTTAAAACAATTGGGTGGCAAACATACAGGATCAGATTGTTTTTCCTTAGTGCTTCAGGATGTTAGGAGTTGCTTAGACAGGAAGCTGCATAATTGCTTCTAATCAAGTCTTCTATTTGTATCCTTTGATGCAACTTCACTGTTATGAATGTTGTAATAGAACAAAAGAAAAACAAATGAATTTAGGAGATCATTGAATTGGCGCTTTAGGATGTGTTGTTTCATGGTAGCTTACGTATTGTCTGATAGCTATTTTTGACTAAGAGCTCATGACTAAGAGCCTGAGTCCAGCTAATGCATCCTAGATCACATTTTGGAAGTCCACATCATACCAAAGTACTAACTTGAATAACATTTATGCTAAGGGCTTCAATTCATAAATCACAAGTGTTTGGGAATCTGGCTTCCCCTAAAGGCTTTTCTCCTTCCCTCTTGGTAGTTTGTCCCCCAACCCATCCATCGAACGCGGTGTCTCTTAATAAACCAGAGTGAATCCTCCTAGGATAAAATTATAAGCCCTTCGTTTTCTTTCCCTTTCTTTTTCAAATGTAATAAGTTGTCATTCAGACATAAGGAAGAAGGGGAATAGAAACTCATGTTGTTCTGATAAGAGAAAGTAATGGGATACCTTGAATTTGCATTCCAATACCTGATGGGTAACTATTCAAAACCTCATTTTCTGAGATGTGTGATGAAACTTGGGTTTGAAGGTAATATTTCTTTTCAAATCATTGGCTAAATGAGGAAATATACCAGACTATAACATACTACTTGGCATTGGTTATTCCTTCTGGCTTTGTATTGATAGGTGATCAGAAGGTGAGAGGGGAACAATGGAAAGGTCACTAGTTAGAATTGTGTCTCTACAAGAAACTTACAATGAGAACCAGCCTGTTATCTATGTTATGGTCTCATTTTCACTTAGGAGCTTTTCCTGCGTAAATATTAGGAAAGTTCTCTTTAATCAAACTGTAGCATTTAAGCCTTCCTAAATTAAAACCTAAAGTTAATTTACAACAGTCTCTACTTTTAAACCTTTATGTAAACTACACTTCAATGAAACTAGACTACTTTGTGATCCTAGAACATGCGCAACGCTTTGCTTTGCAAAAACCTTGGAAAGCCCTCCATGTTTATGTAGAAATGTTATCCATCTTCTAATATAGTGCTTCTCAATCTCTCTGTGGTGAAGGACCAGTTTTTTGGAAAGTTCCTATTCAGTCATAGTCTAACATTGCAATGTAAAAAAAATAAATTGCTAGAAATATGAAATAAATATAAAAAGACATAAAATACAAGCCCCAATTAGTTGTTGTTAGGTTCAAAACACATTTTCAAGTGGCTATAAAAGTTTCTAAACCCTTTGAATCTCTGTACTTATGTCTTCACAGATGGGTGACGAACATTTCAATGATTCAAGGCAGTGGACCTCTGTTGGGTAAATAGAAGAGTATAACTTTCCTTACAAATGCTATCTTTTCCAGTTATTTTTTCTGTATATTTTGAAATAACAATGAACTAAAATAACCTTTATTTGAAAACAATGGTTCAATTTTGTTACTTCTCTTATAATAATTGACTTGTTCTCTATTGTTTTAGGGTTCTTGGTAATTAAAATCTCCCCTTTGAGGAAAACTCCAGCCCAGACTCTAGCACTAAATGTTCAAGTAAATATTTGTTTGAATCGCAATTTTCTTAAATCTCTTGTAGGAAATAGAATTTTTAAAGTCGATGTTGAATGCCTATTATTGTTTTCTTTTTTCCCCTTTTTCTGCAACAATTAATTATAACAGAGAGAAAGGCATGCTTCAAAGCAGGAGTCTTTGAAACGCCTTCTGCAAGAATGATTCCAAGTAAATCAAACATAAACATAAGAGTTTGAATATCTACTATGATTGACAATATTCCCAAATTCCTAGAACTTCTGCAACAGTCCTGCTATGCCTGCCATTTTACTTTGAATTTAGGCAGACATGGTTTTTACTTTTATTCATCAAATGTTTATTTAAAATTTCCCCATTATCTAAGTTTGTCAAATTTAAGGCCTCATAGCCTTCCTTGACCTCTTCCTAATCTCATCACCCATATTCAATAAGTTACCCATCGTTATGTATTTTATTTCTCAGTATTTCTCACATCTACACCTTCCCTTCCATCTCCAATGGCCATATCTTGCTTCTGGATATCAATGAAACTTAACGTGGTTCAATAGCCTTCACCTGTTTTCATCATTACATAACCCCTATTAGGCTTTGCCTTTCCTTGGAAGATCTTTTTTTGCCAAAAAAAAATTTTAATTACTTACGTGAGTTCCAAAATAAACTCAACACCAATAAATTCAAAAAGCCAAAATGAATTGTAGAGACTGGGTGGGATCATTCATGCATAAAGGGACTCAACCCCCATACCAGTCTGTTGATGTGAAGTTTCTGCTTCATTTTTTATAATAAATGGAAAAAATTCTCACAATTATGTAAGTTTACGGTAAAACTGATGATAAAATAAGGGTAGAAATGATTCATATAAATACTCTCAGGAAAAATTTACTTTCAGCTGTAGGACTCTCCATAAGTAAACACATTATAAATGTAAGATTAATAGTAGCAGTAGTCTATCTAGTTACAGAATATTAGTTTTAGAAACAGTTAATTCTCTGTTTCCAAATGTTGATGTTGCAAACTTTGAAATCACTATGCAGAAGTTGTTTCAAGATAGAAGATATTTCATCTTTTAGAAGAATCAAATGTAAGTAAATGACACCCTACTAATTATTTTGATAGTGACACTAAGTACGAGAACTTGTGTATTGCCTGATTATTAAGTTGATTCACAAGCCATGTAAGTTTCCTGCAAATTAAGAATTTTATAGTTTTGTAGACCATAATTATTGGAAACCTTTTTTTCAAATTATGAATGCCACTTTGAATCCAGCTAGCCTTGTTTGCAGCACAGTTTGTGGAAGTTGTTAGAGTTGTATTGGAAAGGTACCAAAGCGTATTTTACTGACAGCTATCAGTAAGATATGTCAGCCTGAGGGTGACATTTTTTCTTTCAAGAATACAGTAAAGCTAATCAGATACCAAAGTCCATTATCTGATGAGAGGTAAACAAGTGACAATATCATAGCTGTCAAAATGAAATATAATCCTGTGAGAGGGTTGTCTAGGAAAATGAAGAAAAGCGAATATCAAAAAAAAATCTCTGAAATGAAATGAAAAGAACTACCTTTTTCCTTTGGCCATAACAATGCATCCATCTTTTTTACATAATTTTGTTAGGGACAGTTCGGGAGTTGAAGTATAGGAGTTAGAAAAATCAACTGA